>NC_083898.1:604430-906645 GCF_032452875.1 Bos javanicus | reverse complement strand
AGGGCCTGCGAGCTGCCTGGTGCTTGTGCAGAGCTCAGAGACGCTCAGGGCTCCCCTGGTGGCTCAGACGGTAAAGAGTCTGCCTGCAGCAGTGCGGGAGATGTGGGTTCGATCTCTGGATTGGGAAGATTCCCCCCAGAAAAGGAAATGTAACCCACTCCAGTATTCTTGCCCGGAGAATCCCATGGACAGAGAAGCCTGGCGGGCTACAGTCCACAGGGTCACAGAGAGTCGGACGCGACTGAGCGACTAACATAGACAGACACAGACACTCGTCTTTTGTCTGTGTGCCTGCTGACTGAGTGCTGCCTCATCTCCCTCCATATCCCATATCTCTCCCCTTGCAGTTACCTCTACTTGGGGAGCCAGCCAGGGCACAGAGCATCTCCATTGTCCTGAGACACGCCTGCTCGAATTCAGCAAGCGGGTCATGCAGTCTTGTTGTGTGCCAGTCCAAGGCAGGTATGCAGAGAGCAGGAAAGTGCAGCCTTCCCACCCTGGGGGGATTTTAGAGAGTAGTCACTCGCTCGGAATAAAAAAAATGCATCCACTCTGGTTCCGAAAGCAGGAAGCTTCCTTTGAAATCTTGGACATTCTGAGGTTGGTTTGTGTGTTTGCTACAAGGTGGGGACCTTGCCCAGCAGTAGGCGCGAGCCTTAGATATGACGGCACACGAAAGCATTGGCAGGAGTTTTCCTGGAGCCTATTTGTGGGTTTGGAGTGTGTGTGTCTGTGAGGAGGGACCCAGGAGGACCACTTCAGGGTCACTGAGTCACCTTGGGCATCTCAGGCTATGAGAATCTGCCTGTGAGCAGTGTGGTTTATCAGACTTAGAGTGGCATGCCAGGGGCTTCCCTCATAGGCAGTAAAGAATCTGCCTGCAATGCAGCAGACCCAGGTTCCATCCCTGGGCCAAGAAGATCCACTGGGGGAGAGCATGGCAACGCACTCCAGTATTCTTGCCTGGAGGAATCCTAGGGACAGAGGAGCCTAGAGGGCTACAGTCCACGGGGTCACTAGAGAGAGAATGAGACGGTGGCACGTGGGCTGAGGACTCTCTTGGGGGTGCTGCTGGGGATCAGGCCCTCTGGGCGGAACCGTCCAGACTCACTTGGATGGAACCTGGACAGTGGCCAGGGCCCAGCCCACACTGCGTCCTCCACCCCTCCCGGGTCCTGCTTCTCGGCAGGAATGGATGCGACCAGGTGGCTGTAAGGTCTGGTCTGCTGTGTGGTTTGTCCTCATGTAGAGGAAGCAGCTCATCAAACTTCCTGAACGTGGAAGTCTGCACGGATTTCAAGAGGAGAGGTAGTTGTGATCAGGAATGACCTGGAAGACCTGCTTTGTCAGAAAGGGTATCTACAGGCTGCAGAGAACTTGTTTATATTGCTTTGTTGTTGTTTTTTCCCCAATCAACTTTCCCCACAAAATGAGGGTTGGGGTGGAGATGTAAATACATGCCTAGTAGGGCTTCCCTGGTGGCTCAGCTGGTAAAGAATCCTCCTACAACGTGGGAGACCTGGGTTCGATCCCTGGGTTGGGAAGATCCCCTGGAGAAGGGAAAGGCTACCCACTCCAGTGTTCCGTCCTGGAGAATCCCATGGACTGTGTAGGCCAGAGGATCTCAAAGAGTCGGATACGACTGAGCGACTTTCACTTTCACTCACTCCAGTATTCTTGGGCTTCCATTGTGGCTCAGATGGTAAAGAATTCACCTGCAATGTGGGAGACCCAGGTTTGATCCCTGGGTTAGGAAGATCCCCTGGAGAAGGAAAAGTCTACCCACTCTGATGTTCTGGCCTGGAGAATTCCATGGACTGTATAGCCATGGGGTCGCAAAGAGTCAGACACGACTGAGCGACTTTCACTTCACTTCACTAAGTCACTAGTAGGTGGGGAGGGTTTCTATGCGTGGAGGGAAAAGCATGCAATGAAGAGGGGTCTTGCGTATGTTTTCCTGCTTGGGTGCGATGCTGGAATTTTCCTTCTCAAGTTGAACACCTTGAGGCAGAGGAGGGTCAAGAGACCCAAGTTGAGGGGCCAGGGGCAGGAACTCCTAGATCTTGTCTCCCCAATCCTGGAACCTGTGACCTGCATGGGTCCATCTTTTGAGCTGGGCTTCCCTGTCTGGAAGGCCCCCTCTCCCCCAACCATGGGACCAGCCAATTGGCTCATCTGAGTTCTGATCATTGAGCCGTGCCTGGGGCCACGACGTGTCTCTAGAGGACGACCCTTGTCTTGGCAGAATCGAGCGGGTGATGGACAACAACACCACAGTGAAGATGGTGCCCATCAAGATAGTGCATTCGGAGAGCCAGCTGGAGAAGGAGAGCCGCCAGGCACTGGCCCGCGTCCCCGAGCCACCTCCGCTGCCCCGGGGCCTCAAGCGGGATCAGATCAAGACATTCAGCACGTCCGAGCAGTCCTACTCACATTTCTGCCCCTACAGCCACCAGGGTGCCGAGCCCCAGCCCGCCACCGGCGCCCCAGGGCCACCCGCCAAGGAAAGCCAGGCCTCCCCTCCCTCGCTCAGCTACCTGAAGGCCAAAGACAGGACCGCCGACGACCTCAAGTCAGAGGAGCTGGCCCGAGAGATCGCAGGCAGGGATAAGTCGCTGGCGGACATCCTAGACCCGGGCGTGAGGATGAGAACCACCATGGACCTCATGGAGGGCATCTTCCCCAAAGACGAGCACCTCCTGGAAGGCGCACAGCAACGGAGGAAGCTGCTGCCCAAGGGGCCCTCGCCCAGGACGGCGGAGGAGAGGTGAGTACACCACCCCACCCACCTCCGCCCCTGTCCTTCCCTGAGTGCGGTTCTAACCATTCTGGGGCCCGTGACGTCAGTTGGGCAAAGAGGGAAAAGCCGTGTTTCTAGCAATGCCCATGGGGCTTTTTCTCTGCTGTCTGCCCTTGGGACACTTGGCAATGTCGGAGACGCTTCTAGTTGTCGCCCCTGGGTGAGTGGACACGGTCAGGGATGGTGCTCATTGACCTACGAGGCACAGGACGACCCCCCACCCCAACAAACAGCGGTCCAAGGCCAAAGGTCACTAGTGCTGAGGTGCAGAGGCTTGTTACAGAGAAGTGAAAGCTGAGGCTACGGAGGATATGTGTTTACACAAGAGGCCTTCTGTTATGTATTTAGCTGAGGGGGTGAATTTGCTGTAATTCGGTCGCACAGAGTCGGACACAACTGAAGCGACTTAGCAGCAGCAGCAGCATTCTGTATAGAGGGCTGGGGAGGAGCTTCCCTGGTGGCTTAGATGGTAAAGAATCCACTTGCAATGGGGGAGACCTGGGTTTGATCCCTGGGTTGGGAAGATCCCCTGGAGAAGGGAATGGCCACCCACTCCAGTATTCTTGGCTGGAGAATCCCATGGACAGAGGAGCCTGGCGGGCTACAGTCCGTGGGGTCACACACAGTGGGACAGGACTGAGCTGCTTTCACTTAACATTCACATTTGGAGGCTGGAAGTCACAGATGGCAGTGACATTTCTTGCTTGTTGTTACGACCGGAGATATTATCATTTCAGACTACTCCAGGGGATCTTTGGTTGGGAAGATCCCCTGGAGAAGGGAATGGCCACCCACTCCAGTATTCTGGCCTGGAGAATCACACAGAGCAGCCTGGTGGGCCACACTCCCCGGGGGTCGCCAAGAATGGGATGCGACTGAGTGACTAAGAGTTTCACGTGTTTCGTTCTGTAAAGGACCCTCTCTAGCCTCTTGTATTCAGTCACCTGCCCACAAAGGTGCACCTGCTTACATCTGTCCTGTTGGTGCACGTGGTCTCAGTGAGCATCGCTGATCGATAGTAGGCAGGAGCACGAATGTCGTGTAGCAGACAGGGGCTCAGAGGCCGCAAATGTGGCTGCTGGTGGAAGGAAGCCCAGTCAACTTGGGGCCTGTGGCCACACTTAGAGTGGCAACAGACAGCTCCCCATAGACCTCAGGCTCCCCGAGAAAATGATCTGTGCCCTCCTCCCCCGCAGGTGGGGCTTTGGGTACCATTGGCAGGGGGTTCTAGTTCTCGGTGGCTTCCCTGGTAGCTCAGACTGTAAAGCATCTGCCTGCAATGTGTGAAACCCAGGTTCGATCCCTGGGTTGGGAAGATCCCTTGGAGAAGGAAATGGTATCCCACTCCAGTATTCTGGCCTGGAAAATCCCATGGACATAGGAGCCTGGGGGGCTACAGTCTGTGGGGTTGCTAAGAGTCAGACATGACTAAGCAACTTTGTAGTTCTGGCCTCAGCACCTGCCCTTTCCACACTTTTGTTTGCTTGGTTGATTGATTTTTTTTGGCATACCCCCTAGCATGTGGGGTCTTTACTTCCCGACTAAGGGATCAAACTCTTGTCCCCTGCGTTGGAAGGCAGAGTCTTAGCCACTGGACCACCAGCGAAGCCCACTCTGTCCCTGCTTCTGCTGTCTCCTCTCTTCTGGCTCGTGTCCTTTCATCAGCCCCATGGTTCGCAGGTCCCAGCCCAGGTTTCAGGTGCGTCTATGGGCACATGATCGGAGCTAATGTGGATGTTCTGCTGTTTTGTTCTCTAGGAGGGAGGAGACCAGCGTGCTGGCAGCCGCACCCTTGGCCACCAACTCCACCTACTACAGCACCTCGGCTCCCAAGGCGGAGCTGCTGATAAAGACGAAGGACCTGCAGGAGCAGCAGGAGCCAGAGGAGGACTCAGGCAGTGACTTGGACCATGACCTGTCAGTCAAAAAGGTAGGGAGGCCGAAATCCGGATGAGAATGTGCTGGTGGGAGGCAGATGGTGGCCCTCGGGTCCACCCCCAGCCTGGCCCTGCACCATGCACCATTTGTGTTGGGCGCGATGCTAACATTTGGGCCTGCGTGTGAAGCCTTTTGTGGAAGAGTCTACTGTCCTAAGGAGGTCTTTCCACAGGACCTCTGTGCTGTCGCTCTGTCATAAGATCCAGTGTCAAGAGAACTTGGTGGCCACCAGGCTCTTTCATTTTAAGCTCAACTGGTAATAATGTCTCTTCTATCCCAGTTGAAACCCAAGGGGCTTAACTATATCACCTTCAGCAGGGTCCATACCGTCTCTGAGTATCAGTTTCAAATTCCTGTGATCAGGTAATAAATTCAACAGCAGGTCATAAAGGGCTGTGTTAACCAAAAAGCAGCCCTTGTTCAACTCCAGAAACTAACCAGGCCCTTGGGGATACAGCAGCAACACACAAATAGTCATTCCTTCCCTGAAGGCACTGTGTTTTTGCAGCACAAAAACAAACACACCATACACGGCCCACGGGCCACACCCGGCCCCCAACCTGCTGTTGTCAATAAAGTTTTATTTAAAGACAGCCAATTCATTCATTTACATACGGCCTCAACATACTGTATTACATATGGCCTTTACGTTTATGGTTCTATTGTATTATATATGGTATTACATTTATGATACTATAAGTGATGTTGAGTAGTGGCTGTGTGGCCTCTGAAGTCTAAAATATTCACTGTCTGGCTCTTTACAGAAAATGTTTGCACACATATAATGTAATCGGTCAGAAAAGGAAAACAGTGAAGGCATACAGAGATAATAGGAGTGTGATTGTAGAGAAGGCTCTGATGAGGTCATGATGCAGAAAAACCTGGAGGGACATGAGGGAGTGTCCGGTTCTGTCAGGGACTGGGTTGGGGCCGGGGGGCTGGGCCAGCACGTACAAAGGCCCTGGGGTAAGAGGTATGTGACATGTTGGGAAGGCAGCAGAGACCACTGGCTGGAACACTGGAAAGGAGGAGGGGTGGTTGTAGATGTAGGTCAGGGAGCCAGAGGGTGGACCAGGAGGAAGGGGGATGGGAGGTGAGGTCAGGGAGCAGTGGCTGAAGCTGTGTGCACAAGGAGGGAAGATGGAACAGGAGGTCAGGGCCTTGTGGCGGGAGCTCCATGGAGATTGGAGGGGCGAATTGGAGATAACAGTCTGGGACCTGTGGCTGCAGCTGTGTGGACAGGGGGGAAGATGATGATTGGAGAGGATGTCAGGAACTAGTGACTGGAGACGTGTGGATAAAGAAGAACAAGACTGGAGAGACGGTCAGGCTGCTTGAGCTGTAGCTTTGTAGATGAGGAGGGACGATTGGCCATAATATCGTAAGACAAGTGGCTGGACCCGTGTGAACAAGGATGCAGAGGTTTGGAGAGGAAGTCAGAGACCAGTTGGCTGGAGCCATGTGGACACGGAGCCGGAGGATTGGCTGGAGGAAGAGGATTGTAGACAATTGCAAGGGACAGGGTGCCAGAGCCCTGTAATCAAGAATGAGGATTGCAGTTCAGGTCGGTGACCACTAGATGGAGCTGTGTAGACAAAGGTGAATGAGACATAAAGTGAGTTGCTGGAGCTGTGTGGACAAGGATGATTGGAGATGTGGCCAGACCAGTGGCTGGGGCCTTGTGGACAAGGAGGAGAAGGACCCCAGAGGAGGTCAGGGACTTGTGTCTGGAGATGTTTCAACAAGCAGGTGGAAGGATTTGTGATCAATAGTCAAGGGGGACCAGTGGCTGCTGCTGTGTGAAGGGTGAGGCGGGTTGGAGATAAAAGTCGGGACAAAGTGGCTGGACCTGGGTGCACAAGGAGCAGAAAGGCTGGAGATGAAGTCAGCAAAAACGAGGCCAGACTTGGATTAATAAGGATTAGGAGGTTTGGAGATTTTTAAGTCAGGGACCAGGGGCTGGGGCTTTGTGACAAAGAAGAGACAGAATGGAAAGGCAATCTGGGACCAGTGGCTTGAGCTACTGGACTAGAAAGAAGCTTTGGCCTGAGGTCAGGGACCAGCAACTGGACCTTTGTGGACAAGGGGGAGGAATTTTGGAGAGGAGGTCAGGAACCAGTGAGTGGAACTGTGTGTATAAGGAAGAGCAGGATGGGAGAGAGGGATCAGGGTCCCATAGCTGTCACTATATAGATGAGGAGGGAAGATAAAGTCATAGATAGGTGGCTGGACCTGTGTGAACAAGGATGAGGGGGGTTTTTAGAGGAAATCAGGGACCTGTGGCTGGGACTGTGGGAGCCAGGATGAGGAGGATCACAGTTCAGGTCAGTGACCACGTGATGGAGCCGTGTCAGCAGAATGGAAGGGGTTTGAGAGACAAGGTTAGGGACCTTGTCAGTTGCTGTAGCTTGTATAGACAGGGAGGAGGACTCTTGTAGAGAAAGTCAGGGGACAGGTGGCTGGAGTTGCATTGACCTGGAGCGGGAGGATAGGAAGAAAGGCAGGGACCAATGGCTGGAAGCCCTCTGCACAAGGCTGACAAGGAGTGGAGGGGAAGTCGGGGCGCCGTGGTTGGAGCTTTGGGGACAGAGGAGGAAGTCTGGAGATGCACTCAGGTGGCCGTGCCTGATGCTGTTTGGTCAAGGAGGAGGAAGATAGGAGATGCAGTCGGGCAATGGGTGGAGCTATGTGGACAAGGAGGAGGGAACACATAGACAATGTCAGGGACCAGTTGCTGGAGCTGTTTGGACATGGAGCAGGAGGATTGGAAAGGAAGCGGAGGCGCGGAAAGGAAACCAGTGGCTAGGTAGGCTCTCTGTCCAGGGAGACGGAGGACTGCGGATTAAGAAGGGCAGCAGTGGCTGGAGCTGTGTCTACAAAAAGGACAATTGGAGATAATGTCAGTGACAGGGGGCCACGCCTGTGTGAGCACGGATGCGGAGGTTCATCAATTAATAACTCACAGACCACTGGCTGGGACTTCACGGGTGTGAATGAGGAGGAGTGCAGTTCAGCTCAGTTCAGTTCAGTCGCTCAGTCGTGTCTGACTCTTTGCGACTCCATGAACCGAAGCATGCCAGGCCTCCCTGTCCATCGCCAGCTCCTGGAGTTTACCCAAACTCATCTCTGTTGAGTCGGTGATGCCATCCAGCCATCTCATCCTCTGTCAACCCCTTCTCCTCCCACCTTCAATCTCTCCCTACATCAGGGTCTTTTCCAGTGAGTCAGTTCTTTGCATCAGTTGGCCAAAGTATTGGAGTTTCAGCTTCAGCATCAGTCATTCCAATGAACACTCAGGACTGATTTCCTTTAGGATGGACTGGTTGGATCTCCTTGCAATTCCAGGGACCCTCAAGACTCTTCTCCACCACAGTTCAAAAGCGTCCATTCTGTGGCAGTGCGAGTCAGTGACCACCAGATGAAGCTGTGCTGCTGCTGCTGCTGCTGCTAAGTCGCTTCAGTCGTGTCCGACTCTGTGCGAGCCCATAGTCGGCAGCCCACCAGGCTCCCCCGTCCCTGGGATTCTCCAGGCAAGAACACTGGAGTGGGTTGCCATTTCCTTCTCCAGTGCGTGAAAGTGAAAATGAAAGTGAAGTCGCACAGTCGTGTCTGACGCTTCGCAACCCCAACCCCATGGACTGCAGCCTACCAGGCTCCTCTGTCCATGGTATTTTCCAGGCAAGAGTACTGGAATGGGGTGCCATTGCCATCTCCGAGATGAAGCTGTGTAGACAGAGAGAAAGGGGAGTGAGAGGCAAGGTGAGGGACCAGTGGCTGGAGCTGCGTGGACAAGGAGGAGAGGGGTTGGAGAGGAGATCATTGACTTGTGGCCGAAGTGTGGACAGGAAGCTGGAGAGGAGGTCAGGCAGCAGTGGCTTGGCCGGTGTTGAGAAGGCATAGGAAAGACTGAAGGACTTGTCCGGGGAGATATGTGGAGAAGAGGACGGAGACTGGAGGGAGTCAGGGACTCGTGGCTATATCTTTGTGGACACGGACAAAGAGGATTGCAGATGAGGTCAGGGACTGGTCACTGGAGCGGCGTGGACTTGGGGCAGGATTGTAGAGGACGTCAAGGACAGGTGGCTGGAGATGTCTGTACAGGTAGGAGGACCTCCGGTGACAAAGTCAGGGACTGGTGGCTGGAGCTGTGTGAACGAGGATGAGCAGGACTGCGGTTTAGGTCCGCAACCACTACAAGGACCTGTGTGGAAAAGACAATGTATTGTGGGAGACGAGGTCAGAGGCAATGCGTGGAGTTACGTGCACAGGGCGGTGGGTCTGTGAGGTCGCCAGGGACCTATGGGTGTGGCTTTTGTGAATACCAGAAGGTCAGGAACCATTGGCTGGAGCTGTGTGGACAGGGTTTGATAAGATGGGAAGGAGGGCCAGGACCAGTGGCTTTGAGTTATTGGAGATGGACTAAGAATAGATTATGGGCTTCCCGTGTAGCTCAGTTGGTAAAGAATCTGCCTACAATGCAGGATATCTGGGTTCGATTCCTGGGTTGGGAAGATCCCCCTGGAGAAAGAAATGGCAACCCACTCCAGTATTCTTGCCCGGAGAATCCTCATGGACTGTGTAGCCTGCCAGGCTCGTCTGTCCATGGGATTGCAAGAGTCAGACACGACTTAGCGACTAAACCAACACCAGCAAGAATAGATTGGAGAGGTCAGAGGTATGTAGACTAGGGTGATGGAAAATTTGAGACAAGGTCAGCAACTTGTGTCTGGCTCTCTTTGCAGAGGAGGAAGAGGATGGTAGGTGAGGGCAGGGACCAGTAAGTTGGAGCTGTGTGGATTCGGCACAGGAGGCGCGCAGAGGAGGCCATGAAACATGGTTGGGGCTCAGTGTTCGGGGAGGAAATGATTCGTAGTCAAGGCAAGGACTGGTGGCTGGACCGCTGTGTGCAAGGATGAGGACAGCTGCACTTCGTGCCTTTGACCACTAGATGGCGATGTGGGGGGAAAGGGATGCCCATGAGAGATAAGGTGAGGGACCCTTGATGGGAGCTTTGTGTTCAAGGAGGAGGTTGATTTGACAGGTGGCCAGGGACCTATAGAGGCAGCTGTGAAAACACAAGGAGTAGTCACGGAGCACAGTTAGGGGACCAGTGGCTGGAGCTGTGTGGACCAGCAGGAGGAAGATTGGAGAATAGGTCAGGCACTAGCCACGGAAGCTGTGTGAAGAGGGGGAAGAAAAAGCGGGGGAAAGTTAGTCACACAGTCATGTCTGACTCTTTGTGACCCCAAGGACTGTAGCCAGCCTGGCTCCTCTGTCCGTGGGATTCTCCAGGGCAAGAACACTGGAGTGGGTTGCCAGGCCCTTCCCCAGTAGATCTTCCTGACCCAGAGTTTGAACCTGCATCTCCAGCATTGCAGGCAGATTTTTTACCCACTGAGCCAGCAGGGAAGCCCAGCACAAGAGAGAAGGACTGGGTATAAAGTCTGGGAAATAAGGCCAGAGCTGTGTGAACAAAAATGTGGCATTTTGGAGATGAGGTTAGGTACCAGTGGCTGGGATTGTGAGGACAAGGATGAAGAGGAGTGCAGTTCAGGTCAGTTGAATCAGTTCACTTACACAGCCACATAGACAAAAAGGAATGGCAATGCTGGACAGTGCTGTGTAGACGAAAGGAATGGCACTGTATAGACAAGGGAGTCATGTATGGATGTCAGAGCTGGACTGTGAAGAAAGCTGGGCACCAAAGAATGGATGCTTTTGAACTGTGGTGTTGGAGAAGACTCTTGAGGGTCCCTTGGACTGCAGGGGGATCCAACAGTCCATCCTAAAGGAGATCAGTCCTGGGAACTGACTCATTACAAAACACCCTGATGTTGGGAAAGATTGAGGGCGGGAGGAGAAGGGGACGACAGAGGATGAGATGGTTGGATGGCATCACCGACTCAATGGACATGAGTTTGCGAAAGCTCTGGGAGTTGGTGATGGACAGGGAGGCCTGGCATGCTGCAGCGCATGGGGTCCTGAAGAGGCGGACATGACTGAGCAACTGAGCTGAAGGGTGAGGATGTTTGCAGTTTAGGTCAGTGACTTCAAGATGGAACTGTGTGGAAAAGAGGAAGACTGATGAGAGAGGAGATCAGGGACCCATTCCTGGCCTTGTGTGTGGAAAAGGAGGAGAGGGTATTTGTGAGTGGCCAGGGACATATGGGTGCAGCTATGTGAACACAAGCAGGAATGGATGGGGGTTCAGGGACCAGTTCCTCGAGCTGTGCTGACTTGGAAGGAGAGGACTGGAGATGAGTTCAGTGACCTGTTGCTGGAGCTGTGTGGACAAGGAGGAGGACATCTGGAGAAGAGATCGGGGACCAGCGGCTGGAGCTTTGGGAACATGAGGTGGGAGGATCAGAAAGCAAAGTCAAAGACCAAGTGGCTAGGGCTCTCTCTACCAGGAGGAAGACGATTGTATGGGAGGACAGGGACCCATGGCTAGAACTCTCTGTACAAGGAGGAGTGCAGATAAAGTCAGGTTCCGGTGGCTGGGGCAGTGTGTTCAAGTGGAAGGAAGGCTGCAGATGAAGTCAGGGAAAGGCGGCCGGATCTGCGTGAAGGAGGATGGGGAGGTTTGTAGATGAAGTCGGTCGGGGGCTGTGTGGACAAGGATCAGGAGGATAGCAGATAAGGTCAAGGATTCATGGTTGGAGCTGTGCAGACCAGGGGCCGAGGACTTGAAGAGAAATTGCCGACCCTTGGTGAAAACTCTGTCCGAGGAAGAGGAGGCTCGCAGATAAAGTCAGCCACTGGTGGCTGCAACAGGGTGTTACAAGTAGGAGGAGGTTTTGAGATAAAGTCGGGGACAGGCAGCCCGACCTATGTGAGCAGTATGGGAAGGCTTGTTGTACATTAAGGCAGGCCCCAGTGCCTGGGACTGTGTGGACAAGGATGAGGAGGATAGTAGTTGAGGTCAGAGACCGCTAGTTTAGCTGTGTAGACAGACACCTAGTGGGGTGGGGTTGGGGGGTGGGGGGCGGGGTTCCCAGGCAGCTCATTGGTAAAGAATCCGCCTACCAATACAGGAGGCACAGGTTCAATTCCCGGGGCTAGAAGATCCCCTTAAGTAGGAAGTGGTGACCACCTCCAGTATTCTGGCTGGGGAAACCTCGTGGACAGAGGAGCCTGGCGGGCTACAGCCCATTATTCAATGGCAATGCATTGGACGTGACTGAGCACGCACACAGGCTTACAGGCAGTGAGGGATGAGGCTGGAGCTGCGTGAACACAGAAAAGGATTATCGGGGTGGACTATTCTGGGATCAGTGGTTGGACCTGTGTGGACACGAATGGGACAGGGTTGCAGAGGGCAGGGACTTGTGGCTGAACGTCAGAGGAATGACTGGAGATGAGATCGAGGGGCATGGGTTGTGTCTGGAGGTGTGTTGACAGGGAGGAAGAGGACTGCACATCAAGGCGGTGGACCAGTGCTGGAAGCTGTGTGAACAGGGAGGAGGCGGCTTGCATGTAAGGTCATTGACTACCAGATGCAGCTGCGTAAACAAAGGGAAGGGGGCTGGGAGATGTGCTCAGGGACTTGAGGTCAGGGAGCGGTGCAGACAGGACGAGGAGAGACGCTGGGAGAGGAGGAGGTCAGGGACCAGTGGCTGGGATGTGTGGACAAGGAGGGTTGGAGGCCCATCAGGGACCCGTGATGGGCATTTGTGGGGGGAAAAAAGGAGTAGGATGGCAGTGTTGAACTCCCGGTGTCATCCCGAAGATTCCTTCTGGCTTTTTCCATATCGTAATGTGTGTGTTTCCACACCACTTTCTCCATTAGTCCCACCATCCTTCCCCCTGCCCATCTGTTCTCTATATGTCTGCATCTCCACTGCTGCCCAGCAAATAGGTTCATCAGTATCATCTTTCTAGATTCTGTATATATGTTAATATATATTTGTTTTTTCTGATTTACGTCACTTAGTGTAGTAGGCTCCAGGTTCATCCACCTCATTAGCACTGACTCAGAGGTGTTCCTTTTCACAGCTGAGTAATATTCCACTGTGTATATGTACCACGGCGTCTTTATCCATCCATCTAGGATCTATCCAACCGTCTAGGTTGCTTCCGTGTGCTGCTGCTGCTAAGTCGCTTCAGTAGTGTCCAACTCTGTGTGACCCCATAGACGGCAGCCCACCAGGCTCCCCCGTCCCTGGGATTCTCCAGGCAAGAACACTGGAGTGGGTTGCTGTTTCTTTTTCCAAAGCATGTGTGCATGCTAAGTCACTTTTGTCGTGTCCGACTCTGTGTGACCCCACAGACGGCAGCCTACCAGGCTCCTTTGTCCACAGGATTCTCCAGGCAAGACCACTGCAGTGGGTTGCCATTTCCTTCTCCACCCATGTGCTGCTGTTGTTGCTGCTGCTGCTGCTAAGTCGCTTCAGTCGTGTCTGACTCTGTGCGACCCCATAGACAGCAGCCCATTAGGTTCCTCTGTCCCTGGGATTCTCCAGGAAAGAATAACTGGAGTGGGTTGCCATTTCCTTCTCCAATGCATGAAAGTAAAAAGTGAAAGTGAAGTCGCTTAATAGTGTCTGACTGTTAGCGACCCCATGGACTGCAGCCTACCAGGCTCCTCCGTCCATGGATTTTCCAGGCAAGAGCACTGGAGTGGGGTGCCGTTGCCCTCTCTGACCCATGTGCTAGCTATTGTAAATAGTGCTACAGTGAACAGTGTGGTACATGTGTCTTTTTCAGTCATGCTTTCGTCCAGGGTATATGTCCAGTACTGGGATTTGCTTGATCATATGGTTGTTTTAGTCCTAGTTTTTTCTTTTTTTTTTTAATAAATCTCCATATTTTTGTCCATAATCGATGTACCAATTTACAGTCCCACTAACAGTGCAAGGGAGCTTCCCTCGTGGCTCAGCTGATAGAGAATCCGCCCACGAGGCAGGAGACCTGAATTTGATCCCTGCGTTGGGAAGATCCCCTGGAGCAGGGAAAGGCTACCCACTCCAGTGTTCTGGCCTGGAGAATCCCATCGACTGCATAGGCCGTGGGGTCCCAAAGAGTCAGACACAGCTGAGCGACTTTCAGTTTCAAACAGTGCAAGAGGGTTTTGCTTTTCTCCACAGCCTCTCCAGCATTTATTGCTTGCAGATTTTTTCGATGCTGCCTTGACATTTTTTCATGTGCAACAAGCTGCTGACGGGCCCACAGGCCAGGAGGTGCAGGCGGGTGCAGGGGGGTGCCCAGGTCAGCAGGGCCGTGACTGAGTCCCACACGCTGTACCCACAGCAGGAGCTCATTGAGAGCCTTGGCCGCAAGCTGCAGGTGCTGCGGGAGGTGCGGGAGAGCCTGCTGGAGGACATGCAGGCCAACAGCGCGCTGGGCGACGAGGTGCAGGCCCTGGTCAAGGCCGTGTGCAAGCCCAATGAGTTTGACAAGTTCCGCATGTTCATCGGGGACCTCGACAAGGTGGTGAACCTCCTGCTGTCGCTGGCCGGCCGCCTGGCCCGTGTGGAGAACGCCCTCAACAACCTGGACGACAGCACGCCTCCGGGCGATCTGGTACTCCCCCCGAGGAGGGATGGATGGATGGGGGGTAGGGCCCGCAGGGTGCGGAGTGAACGACTGGAAGCCTCACTGGGCGGGTTGTCCAGCTGGTCCCAGAAGGTCTTCTTTCTGGCTCTCTTCCTTCTTGTAGTGGGCGGTCGCCCCGAGACTCCCCACTTTGTTCAGTTACCTGGTTGGGTCCGACTCTTTTCGACTCCATGGACCACAGCACGCCTCCCTGTCCATCACCATCTCCTGGAGTTTTACTCAAACTCACATCCATCGAGTTGGTGATGCCATCCAACCATCTCATTCTCTGTTGTCCCCTTCTCCTCCCGCCTTCAATCTTGCCCAGCATCAGGGTCTTTTCCAGTGAGTCAGTTCTTTGCATCAGGTGACCAGAACATGCTAGCATTATTTTATATATTCAGACTCAACGTCCATTTGAATCGGTGATGCCATCAACAGGCTTATTAGTTAGCATCGGGGACACTGAAGGAGTTCTCCCGGGGAACCGTGCCTGTGGACTTCCTGAGCCTTCATGATATCCCTCGAAGTTCTCCACAATAGGTCCATGCTGGGAATGCTTGATGAGCTGCACCTTCCTAGAACCAGAGGCAGCCATAGTCTACAGCCTCCTCCAAGTTCAGTGTAGGGGCTCAGACTCCACTGTGAATCCCCACTGCGTTGGGGGAAACTGTCACGCTAACAAGGGCAAAGAGGCAGCATCAGGCTGTGGGAGGCTCCCCCTGTCTTTCCAGATAGAAAGCGGGACACATGGGCCAGACGTGGACCCAGAACACCCTCCCTTCAATTGGAAGCTTGTAGTCTGCAGGGATGCCAACTGATCTCTATAACCCTGTTCGGAGAATCAACTGAGGTCTCTTTTGTCTTTTGATTGGAATTAATCAGTTGCAATTAATCCTACTCTAATTCAAACTGCCAGGTCACGGTGTCCTTTAGCAGGGGGCAGATGGCCCTGAAAGATGGCACAGGCCAGGGATACTTCCCAGACTCCAGACCAGGGAAGCAGTTTCTGTTTTCACTGCCCTGACACCCCCACACCCCCACGCCCACCAAGCAGCAGCCCTGTGACTCTAGCCTCTCCTCGGGGCCCCTCCACCCCCGTGATGCTCCGACGGGACTGGGGGAGGCCGTCCGGGTCACCAGGTGGCAGAGGAATGGGAGACTTTGCTGGAGTCGGAAACTGGGACCGAGATTGGGGCGTTGCCTAGCGTGCGTCAGCCGCCACTTGGAGACTGTTTAATGCCGTTCCTCACTCCCTGCCTTGTTTTCACAGTAGGTTATGTACAAGAGGGCAGGGACCGTAGGTGTGCGCCCCCTATCTAGGAGTGGGGGCGTCTGTGTGCCCCAGAGTAAGGAGCCAGGGCAGCTATGCGGCCCACCCACCCCAGCCTCCGCCTCGTTTTCCAGCCCCTTGTCCTCCTCACCGTCCGCCTCTCCTGGGGCCAGAAGAGTTTCGCAATCCTGCCCTGGGCGATCTCTTTAAATGCACTGCTTTGACCCACTTTGCCCCCATCCTCCTTGTTGTCAGGGAAACGCCTTGGGCGCACAACAGGTCGTCCCCCCGCCTCCCGGACCCCGCAAATCCTTCGCTGCCTGCACGCATCTCCCAGTTTTGGACTCTTCCGGGCGTGGATGGCTCTAATGTTCGGCCAGGTGTATCTGCGTGCCTCGTGGCGAGGACGCGGGAGATGTATCTGGGTGCCTCCTGCAGGGGTATATCCAGGTGCCTCATGCAGGGGTGTATCTGGGCGCCTCGTGGCGGGGTGTATCCCGGCGCCTCGTCGGGGGGGTGTATTTGGGTGCCTCCTGCGGGAGTGTATCTGGGTACCTTGTGAGGGCGGGGGTGTATCCAGATGCCTCGGGCTGGGGTGTATCCGGGTGCCTTGCTGCGCAAGCGGTGGGGGGCGCTGGCCAGCCGCACCAATCCCCCCAACCCCACCCCCCCCCCCGCCGGGTCCCCAGCAGGCTTGTGTGTCTTCTGTCTGTCCAGCAATCCCTGCTCGAGAAGCAGCGCGTCCTGATCCAGCAGCACGAGGACGCCAGGGAGCTGAAGGAGAACCTGGACCGCCGGGAGGGCATCGTCTTCGACATCCTGGCCAGCTACCTGGGCCCCGAGAGCCTGGCGGACTACGAGCACTTCGTCAGGATGAAGTCAGCGCTCATCATCGAACAGCGCGAGCTGGAAGACAAAATACACCTGGGTGAGGAGCAGCTGAAGTGCCTCTTGGACAGCCTGCAGCCGGAGAGAGGCAAATGAGGGCGCATTCACCCCCGACCCCATCCGGCCCTCCCTGGAGGAGGAGGAGGATGCGGATGGGATTGGCGGAGTCATCAGCTCAGGTCCTGTGTTTGCAGCTGAAAACCGCAGCCTGTATTTACGCTCTGTCGATGAGGGTTGAGAGGTGGGGAGGGGGGTCCTCTAACGGCCAGGTGGCGGTCAGCAAACAATAACTTCCATGTCTGCGTTTGGGATGAGTTCTTTAATCCTTGGGTTCCCTTTTGGAATGCTGAGCAGAGCGGCTCTCGCCGCTCCTTCGCCGCGGTAGCCCAGAAGCATCCCCACTGGCGAGGGGGCTCAGGTCGCCGTGCGCGCCTGCGCACCAGGGTCACCCACGTGGCCTCTGCCCGCCGTGCGTGCGGGCACTGAACTGCATCCTCCACGCCGGAAGGAACGAGCGCGTCTCTAAGAAGGTACATGTGAGTTGAGGGGGGCGCGGTTCGCCTGGAGCACGAGCTGTCCTGTGGATCACGGTAGGTGCCAGAAGTGTTACATCGTTGGTTGTGTCTGTCCTATAAGGATGACCTCTGACCAGCATAAAAATAATGAGGATGAGCATTATTTATTAATGTGTTAGAAAGGAGAATAGTTGTCCATGCGGTTTAAAGACCAGCTGTGCAATGAGCTCTCAGCCCTCTAGCTTCACTCACGGTGAAATCGCCACTTGCACAGTGTGCATGTTTTAAGGAGGGTGCACGCAGAAGGGACATAACGCCTTTTGTTCTTCTGGGACCTCCCGCGTGCAAATGGTATTTATCCTACAAAGTGAGATTACGTTGCTGAAAGTGTGTCTGGAAGGTATGTGCTTCCGAGGTTCTGTTTTTGTTTTTGTTTTCTTAAGGTCCCTGAGATATTTTCCTCATTTACTTTCCCCTCCTCACCCCCCCCCCCACCCCAAGAACATTTGTTTGGTATGTATATACCAATTATCGTGCTTATAATTGGCAGCTCCTCTCTTGTTGCTTGTCTGGATTAGTTATGGCAGTGTCAGGGCCAGGTTTCCTCTAAGAACTCGTGGTTCTGGCTTTCCAGAGGTCCTAGTGGACCACACAACTCCCAGACCTGGTCTTTCTTCGCCACAGAGTTGACCACTGTCTCTTCCCCATTTTATCATTTGATATTGCAAGGTGATCAAGAGAGTCTGTTCACTAAAAAAAAAACACTGTCGAGCTGTTGTTTTCCAGTGCCCGAGTCATGACTAGGAGAATACAACTTGTAGATCCCGAGTGTTGCATTTGCATCCAGAACATATAAAGATCGTTCCAAGTTAACAGTATGAAAACAGACAGCTCAGTTAAACCATGAGCCAGAGACTTTTAAATAGACACTTCACCAGAGAGGCTATATGCATGTCAGTAGGCACGATAGGTGTTCACCCCCTCCTAGCTTGGTTCTCATGATCTGATTTTTAACCTGATTGTCTTTGTTCTGTCCCAGTTGGGTGAGATGCCTGCATAATGGCGGGAGAAGCCCCAAGGTAACTAACTTCATGTTGGGTTGATATTTGGAGGTCAGATCAAGTTACTCCTTGTTTCCTCTTACGCCTGTGAAAGGAGTTTTCTGACAGGTAGGGAGATAGCCCTTTGTCACCAGTGGTCGGCACCTTACCAAAGATGGAAGGACACAGTGTCTTATTAAAGGAAACTACTCCACACCTACGGAGCCAGAAGGACAAGCTGTACTGGCCACGGTGATATCTCTGCAGCCCTGGGGGGAACTGACCTGGCAAGCTTCAGTGATGCTGGCAGTAAAAATTCCTTTGGCAGTCCACCCATGGCAAAGAGAAAAGCCTTTTTCTGCACTTTCTATTCTTCTAAAATTAATCTGTTCCTGACTTGAAAAACCCCTCTTCTGCCAGTGAAGCGTCATCCTCCACCCCACACGCTATGGTCACTTGCTGTGATAATGGGTCATGGCAGAAAAGATAAAGTGGCTGTCCATGGACTGCCCCCGCTCCCTGCCACCTTCCTCCCTTGGGGAGACAACCACAGAGATGTCAGTGTGTTTTGATTTTCACAAAGCTTTCATCTGTGATTCTTGCCCTTGTCATACAGTATTGTGATCATTTTGATGATACGTTTGTAAAATGTGAAAATAAGAGTTCTTGCGTGTATCCAGCTTTTCGGTGTCTTTTGAGAACGTGGTCTTCTACACAGCAATACACAGGGCACTGGTGTCCTTTCAACAAAGCCCATAGAATCACAACGGTCCTGTCTATTTCCCCACCTGCCTCATAAATGTCTGGTGGTGGGGACATGGAGATTGCAGTGAGTCAGTGTGCACAACTTTGTGTATAGCTGTATTACAGCATATGCAAACAATCTGGTGCTAATGTTTCTCCCATGGCATTCCTGGGTGGTGGCTGATGGCTCACCCCGGGTCATTGCTCAGCTGAGAAGTGCTCTCTGTATCTCAAGGTTGCAGTCAGGGACCTTGCCGGAGACTGATCATGCCGCCCACCATGGAAGATGTGTACTGTTTTCATGCTCAACACTTAACACTTACCTCTCAACAGATCATCCTGCTTGACCTTAATACAATAAATGGTGTCTTTCAGTGAATGGAGCGTGTCTTTGTCTTGCATCTTTTTTAAGAATTGGAACATCCTTCTTGTATGTCAGATCCTTCAGCCAGTGATAAATTGTGGGGTTGAATCTGTGTACACAGGTGTTCGACTGTTTCTGACTGTTGAGTTCAGGCCAGTCAGTCTGCAGCCGGGGAAAAGCATCAGGGGCACTGGTTGTATCAGTCAGCTGTTGCCACAGCCATGCTGTGTAACAACCACTATAAAATCGCAGCAGGGTGCAGGGAGAAGTAACTCCTTTAGAGGAGGAATTGGTAGATCATTCTGCTCCACGCACCTGTCATTTGCCTCCCGGGACCAGGCCTTTGACCTGGGCACGTCCATGGCACATGACCGGAGAACAAGCCCAGTCACATCGGTGCTTGCCCCGGGTGTGGTTATGGTACACCTGCTAACCTTCCATTGCTGCACCTGCTAACCTTTCATTGCTGCAGCAAATCGCACAGCCCAACCTGGAATCCAGAAGGTGTGGCGTGTGCTCCACCCGGTGACTGCAGAGAGCTGTGAAACACTGGGGCCATTGGTGGAGCCCTGTCATCTCCCACGCTGGGTGCTGATATGGAGTAGCACCCTGCGGTCCAGGACCTGAAGCCAAGTTCCCAGAGCCAAGCCACCTCTGTCACTTGAAGATCATATGCTTGTGAGCAGGCGCTAGCCTCTGCACCCCTCAGCTTTCTCCTTCCCAGCCCTTGGGAGAGCAAGCGAACTGATAATGTCAACATGCTTAGAACCCACACCGGATCAGAGGCATGCCACATAGAGGGAGGGGCGTTCGCACCTCTGGTGCCATCACTGCAGCCTGGGTCTGGAGGAAAAGCTTTCTTTGCACCCAGACACCCCTGTTGGAACCACCAGAGGACAGATGGCAGTTCCTCTGTCGTCAGCGGACAAATGCTTCTGTTTTCGAAGCAGGTTGGTGGGACCCGGAGGTTAATCAGTTGAGAGAGAAGCAGTCTTCCTTTTTTTTTTTTTTTGAATAATTTTGCTTGTTGAATTTTGGCTGCTCTGGCTCTTGCTCGCTGCTCGGGGTTTTGTCTGGATGTGGTGTGCAGGCTTCTTGCACGTGGGCCTCAGTAGTTGTGGCACGTGGGCTTAGTTGCTCTGCGGCAGGTGGCGTCTTCCCAGGTCAGGAATCAAACTCTTTCCTGTATCGGTGGATTCTTTACCACTGAGCCACCAGGGGAGCCTGAGAGAGTGTTCTTAGTAAGAACTACTCAAACATAGGAGGTGAATTTTTATTTGGGATAAGGGGAAAAAACGGAGAAGGCGATGGCACCCCACTCCAATACTCTTGCCTGGAAAATCCCATGGATGCAGGAGCCTGGTGGGCTGCAGTCCATGGGATCGCAAAGAGTTGGAGATGACTGAGCAACTTCACTTTCACTTTTCACTTTCATGCATTGGAGAAGGAAATGGCAACCCACTCCGGTGTTCTTGTCTGGAGAATCCCAGGGATGGGGGAGCCTGGTGGGCTACCATCTATGGGGTCGCAGAGTCGGACACAACTGAAGCGACTTAGCAGCAGTAGCAGCAAGGGGAAATAAACATTGTCACAAACTTAGGGACTTCAAGAAGTACACAAATGCTACATACATTATTATTAATTTTTTTTTTTTTTTGGCTTCTACAGGGCCACTCCTGGTTGTCTTGTGAGTTCTGAAAGGATGGAGGGATTTGTCCATGAGGGCGGCGGAGGTGCAGTTGTAGGCTCGAGTGGTGGGGGTGTGGCTGTGGGAGCCAGTGGTCCTCATGCTCCATGACTCCATGCTCCATGACTGAGATGCTCAGACTTCTGTTTCTTCAGGGTGAGCCACCTTGGGCATGCTGAATCAGTCTCGGGGCATGGGGGCATGGGAGATGCTGTCTGCATCCTCACACCTGTTGGCTTGACCACTGCAGGGCCACCACAGCCTGCAAGCCCAGGCATTCTGGAGGAGGGGGAGAGGGGAATGTTTTCTGCATTTCCCATCAAAAGAGGAGAACCTCCCACGTTGCGTGTATACACATATAGACTGTGTGCTGAGTCACACTGAGCCAGGTAAAACATCCCACGACACCCCAACCCGTGTCATTCCCCTCTTCCACCAGATCCCCAAAATGCCTATGATGGCTCTGGTGCCCTCCCCTTGTGTGAAACTTAGGAAATGAGGTGCAGAGGAAGGCAAAGAGGAAAGGCCCTTAAAACATTTTCATGAACTTAGGGACTTTAAGAAGTATACAAATGCTACATGCATTCTTTGGTGTTTTTTTTTTCCACTGGCAGTGAACCCTCCTTTCTCAGCAAAGCCTAGGGCAGAGGAACATCGCTGGAGGCCCCGTCTCTTACCCCCCATCTTGGAAGGGTCATGCAGGGGGAGGCCTGCCCCTTTCAGCTCAAGGTCAGCCTGTTTCTAGTTTATACTCACTTAGGAAAGTCAAGCATGAGGCCTACCTGATGGCATCATGTAAGCAGGCCTGGACTCTGTGGGTAGGGGCCCTCCACGCACAACAGTCCTAGGAGCAAGGCCGGACACTGTCCACAGGACGTGCCAACAGAGGACACTGTCTCCCTTCAGAGCTGTCCTCTCCAAAATGCATCAGACAAACCCAAAGTGTGGGAGAGGCTTTTTATTTAAAAAAAATATAGCTGACCGGTTCCCTTCAAAGGTACTGAGGCGATGAAAGCCCACCAGAGGGGCAGCTCAAAACTGGAGGGAATGAAGATGCCTGACCACAGTGACAACGCAGAATCTGCACCACCACCATCCCCCCTCCCTGAGCTAATTAGAGAAGAGAACCCAGCAGCCTGGTGGTGGGAGAAGTCTGAAAAAGGTGTATAGATCACCATGTGGTCAATGTGAAGTTCTTTTTAATTTTACTGAAATATACTTGATTTACAATGTTGTGTTAATTTCTTCTGTACCACAAAATAACTCACTTATATATAAACACATACTTTTTTTTTCTGTATTCTTTTCCATTATGGTTTATTACAGGATACTGAGTATAGCTAGCTCCCTATGCTACATAGCAGAGCCATCTTGTTTATCCATCCTATATATATATATTTGTCAGTTCAGTTTAGTTCAGTTGCTCAACTCATGTCTGACTCTTTGTGACCCCATGGAGTGCAGCACGCCAAGCCTCCCTGTCCATCATCAGCTGCTGGAGTCCACCCAGACCTGTGTCCATTGAATCTGATGCCATCCAACCATTTCATCCTCTGTCCCCTACTCCTCCAGCTTTTAATCTTTCCCAGCATCAGGTCTTTTCTAATGAGTCAGCTCTTCCCATCAGGTGGCCAAAGTATTGGAGTTTCAGTTTCACCATCAGTCCTGCCAATGAACACCCAGGACTGATGTCCTGTAGGATGGACTGCTTGGATCTCCTTGCAGTCCAAGGAACTCTCAAGAGTCTTCTTCAACACCACAGTTCCAAAGCATCAGTTCTTCGGTGCTCAGCTTTCTTCATATTCCAACTCTCACATCAAAGCATGACTACTGCAAAAACCATAAGCCTTGACTAGATGGACCTTTGTTGGCAAAGTACTGTTTCTGCTTTTTAATATGCTGTCTCGGTTGGTCATAACTTTCCTTCCAATGAGTAAGTGTCTTTTAATTTCATGGCTGCAGTCACCATCTGTAGTGATTTTGGAGCCCAGAAAAATATAATCTGGTACTGTTTCCACTGTTTCCCCATGTATGTATATATAGGTTTATCCATCATGCTGCTACTGCTGCTAAGTCACATCAGTCGTGTCCAACTCTGTGTGACCCCATAGACGGTAGCCCACCAGGCTCCCCGTCCCTGGGATTCTCCAGACAAGAACACTAGAGTGGGTTGCCATTTCCTTCTCCAGTGCATGAAAGTGAAAAGTGAAAGAGAAGTTGCTCAGTCGTGTCCGACTCTTAGGGACCCCATGGACTGCAGCCCACCAGCCTGCTCCGTCCATGGGATTTTCCAGGCAAGAGTACTGGAGTGGGGTGCCATTGCCTTCTCCATATCCATCATATATATATATAAATGGTTGCTAATTTGAAACCCCAATCTTTCCCTCCCCTCCCCCTTGAGAACCACAAGTCTGATCTCTGAGTCTGTTTTCTTTCATATATAAGTTTATTTCTGTTGTATTTTTGATTCCACATCTAAGTGATATCATATGGTATTTGTCTTTCTGCCGCTGACTTGCTTTTGCTGACTTAGTATGATCAGACCCATCCATGTGGGTACAGATGGCATTTTTTAAAATTTATGGTTGAGTAATAATTTCTCTGTATATATGTGCCACATCTTCTTTATCCATTCATTTGCTGCTGAACATTTTGTTTGAGTCCATGGCTTGGCTGTTGTGAATAGTGCTATGAACATGGGTATGTATGTATCTTTTTGAATTAGTGTTGTTTGGATATATGCCCAAGGATGGTATTGCTGGATCATATGGTAGCTCTATTTTTAGTTTTTTAAGGAACCTTCATACTCTTTTCCATAATGGCTGCACCAATTTACATTCATACTAACCATGTAGGAGGGTTCCCTATTCTCCATACCTTCTCCAGCATTGTTTGTACATTTTTTAAGGATGACCATTCTAACCAGTATGGGCTGCGGGAGTCCAGCTCCAGCAGCCAGGGAATCAGCCTGAAGGGGTGAGCGGTGTCTGTGGACAAAGATGTAGCCTCTGACTCAAGGGGTGGGGCTACATGTTTATTTAAGCTTCAGGTTTTCTTTTATACTTTGAGGAAAGCATTAGGTCAGAGGTTTGACATTTTTAGTTTCCCCCACCCAGATTTATTGTCTCCAGAAATCATGGTTGCCCTACAAACAGAGTCCTGCTCCAGGACTTTATTCGGCTTTACTATCTATAATCTACTTCCTCTTATGTGTCCTATACTTAACTTGTGATTACATTATAACTTAT
Source organism: Bos javanicus (assembly GCF_032452875.1). Lineage (NCBI taxonomy): Eukaryota > Metazoa > Chordata > Mammalia > Artiodactyla > Bovidae > Bos > Bos javanicus. The sequence goes on along the minus strand of NC_083898.1, from coordinate 882,614 downwards.
GCTACATTCCTCAGTTTATTTCTTATCTTTCTAAATCCTTTTTGCCCCTAGCATCTTAAGATTACTATCTCCTAAAAAAGCTTCTAGCTATTAATATCTCTCAAATTCCTAATCTCTATAAGCTATAGTAAAATATGCTAACACTACAACATTCCTTAAACTTTAACCTTCTAACTATTCTTAATTACTCCTAAACCCTAAACTCAGCAAACTTCTTTTGCCATAAATATTTCCCTCACAAACAGGTCTCAGATAACAATCCTTCCCATGGCCTCGAGCTGCGGCCTACATGCTCAACCTGGAATATTCTTTGTAAAGGTCCTTGAACAAATGTCAACGGTTACTTTATACATTATTTTCTGGGCACAACTGCAGAAGGTTTTGTGCTTTCTCATGCTTGTCTCAAGAACAACAAGTACCTTAACATTCTTTCCAGCCAACTCAACCAAAGAAAGGAAAGAACAAGTCAGAATCACAAGACCTAACTCCTTCATCCCAGGACCCTGCCTGCGGGATGAGGGGAGGGGGTTGGGGCTGTGCCTCCATTTTGTCAGTAATGCCTAACGCGGCTAGCAACAATGGGCGATAAGTCACTTCACTGTTGGTTTGCATTTCTTTAATAATTAGTGGAGGTCACGGTGAATTTCTTGATTCCCAGCATCATAGTGTGGTGACTGGTGTCATTTCCACTTGTTTAATCTTGGGTGAAGAATGTGCTCTTGTTGTGGCATTTAGTCGCTCAGTTGTGTTGAACTCTTTTCCACGCCATGGACTGTAGACCACCAGGCTCCTCTGTCCATGGGATTTCCCAGGCAAGAATACCGGAGTGGGTTGCCATGCCATCCTTCAGGGGATTTTTCCAACCCAGGGAATCGAACCCAGGTCTCCCACATTGCTGGCGGATTCTTTACCATCTGAGCCACCAGGGAAGCCCTGTGACCGCTGGGAGTGGGTAGTCTATCTCTCCTCCAGGGGAACTTCCCAACCCAGGAATTGAACTGAGGTCTCCTGCAAGAATGTGTGGAGATGTGCTGCTTGCTACTCTCTCTCTTTTTTTTCCAGAAGCTAACAGTTTTTTCCGATGGAAAAGGTGCTCAACTGGTTGCTTTCCACAATTTCAATGGAGGATTTCCTTCTGTGGCTTCTCACTCGAGCACTTTCTTCCCGTGTGTAAGGGGAGCTTTAAAGCTGAGTTCGAAATAGTTCTTCATAACAGGAAGGCCAGAGCCGAGCTGGGAACCTTAGACCTTTTGGGTTTTCAGAAGACTCCTGCTTTAGACCGTCAGTAAGTGCTGGGGAGGGTGCTTAGCTGTGCTTGTCCAGGTAGTGGATGTTGACAGGAGGAGTGAGTGTGGGCCGCGAGCCCATGGGGGCTGGGGGAGGGGTGTGGGGTGGGGTGTTCAAAGCCATGTACGGAGAGGCAGGGCACGTGCACCAAGCTGCAAACGCCATGCTCTGGGTGCTCAGAGGGCAGATTTCAGTGCTGGGGAAAAGAAACACAGGATTGCTAGCCCCTCACGGCAGAGGTGCAGTTCCTTCACCGTCCCAGTTCTATGCTGGGGGGACGAGGGGGAGGTGTCGCAGGGGACGTGCATGTCCAGGTCTGCCCTCAGGCAGGCCTGGGGGTACTACCCTCAGCCTTGAGGCGAGAAAGAGGTAAAGCTCTGACTCCGGGCGTGGCTGGTTGCGGGGCGGCAGCCTGGGAAGGGAGGCCGGCATTTCACCATTTCAAAAACCCCAGGATGTCGGGCAGCATGTGGGGAGCATGGTTCCTCCTGGAAAGCAGTAATGCGCTCGAGCTGGCACGCAAACGCCCTGCGGTCTGAGCGCAGTTCGCTTCCCAGCAAGCCTGCACCAAGGCACCAGATTTTAACCTTACGCTCGGGGTTTTCCCGAACGCATGTGCCCTTGGACTGCCACTGCACTGCCCCCCTGTGCTACCCTGCACCCTGTGATTAAACATTGAATGCCGATCAAACTCCCGCATGTCTCGAGAGGCACCGTTCCAGGGGAATTGCAACTCCGGGTGGCCATTGCGGGACTCTTTGGAGTGTTGGATACAAGGGCCTCCAGGCCCCTGGGAGTGTGAAGGGTGGTCCTGTGATGTCTCGGTATGGGACCCTGGTCTGGACATGTGATTTGTGTGTACATTCGGATCCAGGTATGTTTTTTTTTTTTTTTTTTCTGGCATGATAGAAGATAGGGGAAACACACACACGTGTACAGACTGATGCATGTGTGTGAATGGCACTAGCTGACAGTTTTACAGCAATACTGGAGCTCTGCGTGCATGCATACTTGCCGGCCTTCTCATCTGGATGAAGAACCATCTGCCTGTACTGACAGGCCAGCTGCAGACCACTGTTCCTCTAGGGGACCGCCCCGTATCCCTTAAGGCCACTCTTCAGAGCTCTCTCCCTGTGGTTTTCCAGCCACCCCAGGAGCAGCACCAGGATCTACTCAAGCGAGCTGAGGTTCCTTTTCGCCCTTCACAGGTACTCCCTTCTCCTGTTTCTTTGCCTGAGTCCTTCCTTCCCTGTACAGGACAGGATGCCAAGACTCTCGGGATGTACCATGCCAGGTCAGGTAAGGTGTTGGCATATCCCATCTCTCCCCTCACATCTCTCCATTTTCTTTGTTGTTTTTTTTTTTTTTAAGAAACAAGATTCTTAACTACATATTTTTGTCTTTTTTTTTTAAGTTGAAGTTTTAGTTGCTTTAAAATGTGGTGCCCATCTCTGCTGTACAGCAAACTGACTCAGTGATACACACAGACATTCTTGTTTTATAGCCTTTTACACTTTGTCACAGGATTCTGAATATAGCTCCATGCATTCTGCAGTAGGACCTTGTTGTTTATCCTAAATGTAGTAGTTTGTATCTACCACACCCCTACACACAGTCCATCCTTCCACTCTCTCTCTTGGCAACCACAAGTGTGTTCTATGAGTCTTTTCTTTGTTTTACAGGTATGATAATTTGTGCCATATTCTGGATTCCACCCCAGATAATGCAGATGACACCACCCTTACGGGAGAAAGCAAAGAGGAAGTAAAGAGCATCTTGATGGAAGTGAAAGAGTAGAGGCTTAAAATTCAACATTCAAAAAACTAAGATCATGGCATCCAGTCCCATTACTTCATGGCAAATAGTTGGGGAAACAATGGAAACAGTGAGAAACTTTATTTTCTGTGCTCCAAAATCACTGCAGATGGTGACTGCAGCCATGAAATTAAAAGACGCTTGCTCCTTCAAATAAAAGCTATCATCATCCTAGACAGGATATTAAAAAGCTGAGACATTACTTTACTGACACAGGTCCATCTAGTCAAAGCTGTGGTTTTTCCAGTAGTCATGTACAAATGTGAGAGTTGGACTATAAAGAAAGCTGAGGACCAAAGAGTTGATGCTTTTGAACTATGGAGTTGGAGAAGACTTGAGAGTCCCTTGGATTGGAAGGAGATCAAATCAGGAGATCAAGGCAGAAGGAGAAGGGCACGACAGAGGATGAGACGGTTGAATGGTGTTACCGACTCAATGAACATTAGTTTGAGCAAGCTCTGGGAGTTGGTGATGGACAAGGAAGCTTAGCATGGTGTGGTCCATCAGGTCACAAAGAGTCGGACACAACTAGTGACTGAACTTAACTGGCTTCCACAGTTCAGTGGAACTATAAGTGATAGCATATGGTATTTGTCTTTTTCTGTCTGACTTATTTCACTTAATATGATAGTCTCTTTGTTGTTGTGTAGTCACTGAGTCATGTCCAACTCTTTTGCAGCTTCATGCCCTGTAGCCCACCAGGCTTCTCTGTCCATGGGCTTTCCCAGGCAAGAATCCTGGAGTAGGTAGCCAGTCTTTTCTTCAGGGGATCTTCCCAACCCAGGGATCAAACCTGGGTCTCCTGCATTACAGGCGGATTCTTTACCACTGAGCCACCTGGGAACCCCATGATAATCTCTAGGTCCATCCACACTCATGCATTGTTTCATTCTTTTTTTTATGGCTGGGTGGTATTCCGTTTAATAGGCATCATGTCATCATTGTCCATTCACCTCTCGCTGGACTTTAGGTTGTTTCCATGTCTTGGGTCTTGTGTGTAGTGCTGCTGGAACATAGGGGTGCATGTATCTTTTTGAATTACAGTTTTGTCTGGGTATATTCCCAGGAGTGGGATGCTAGATCATATAGTAATTCTGCGTTTAGCTTTTTGAGAATCCTCTTTACTGTTCTCCATAGCAGCTGCACAAATTTACATTTCCACCAAGAGGGTTGGAGGATACCCTTTTCTCCACATCCTCTCCAGCATTTTTAACTATGTCTTTTTGAAATCAGCTTTTTACTTAGCAGTACTAGGAAGTTTTTTCTTCTTTATTCTTCCCAATGTGGAATTGTTGTGTTATGTCCCATTGTAAGTTTATAAAATGGTTTACTGTACATATTCTATGCCTGGGTTTTTCTTCTCCCTATTTGTCCCCATTGTAAGTTCAGTTATAAATCTCATTGGGTATGTGTGTTTCACTGACAGGTTTGTAATTTCTCTGCTCATTTCCTTGGGATACATTTGTTACAGAAAAGTTGTTCACAGAGGATTCCAGTGGCATTTCGACTTGTATGTGAAATGTAGTCCTCACTGCTGGCTCATTGACATGATGTCTCATTTCTTACAGAAGTCCCATCTGAAGCTCTCCCCTATCTTAGCAGCTAACTTATCTAGTCTGTACCACCATACTCCCGTGGAGCATCTGTGTTCCAAGACTCAACAGGAAGCGGGTGTTTCCTGTGAACTAAGGGTATGTTTCATAATTTGTTTCTTGTCGTTGGTCTGTCCCGGTTCAGTCTCCCCAACATGGGCACCACTGCTGCTAACACCTGCATGTATAGTTTGCCATCTCTTTAAGAAAAAAATGTCATTAACTCCAGATGAGATGGGTTAGGTACCTTGTCTGAGAGACAAGAGAAAGGGATGAGGGGTCATCCCTGAAGCAGTCACACAGATCTTAAAAGGGCACTGTTAGGGTCTTTGGAGTAAATGTACTCCCCTCTGGCATAGGGCCAGGAGACCAGGTGAAGAGGGCATGCCAGCATCAGCAACAGAGATGCTGCAGTGATGTCCATGACCCAGCAACTGAGAATGCTGGAGGTGTGTACAGTGGATACGGAATGCGGTGACTGCAAGGCCGAGGAGAAAGCCTTGGCCTTACAGGCCAGACTAACTCACAGTGGGGCCAAAAGCTGTTCTGTGCTCAGAGTGAGGAGCACAGGAGCAGAGAGCAGAGTGTGTAAGTGGGGGACATCCGCCCATAGGGAGGAGCTACCCTTTGAATTAGCCACCTTCCTCACCAAGTGCTTATTCCCTTGGAGACTGGTTAGTAGGTGCTCTGGCTTTGTTATTGTTTTGGTGTGGTAAAGTAGACAAGAGATACATATTTTTAACATCTATAAGCATACTGTTCTGTGGCATTAAGGATATTAACACTTGTGCAACCGAATTACCAGCAATCTTCAGAACTTTTTCATCTCCTCAGACTGAAACTCACCAATGAACGAGTTCCCCCCCCTTCCCTCCCCCCAGCCCTGGTCACTGCTCTTTTATTTTCTGTGTCTGTGAATTGGACTAGTCTGGGTCCTATGTAAAGTGAAATCATTCAGTATTTGTCTCTCTCTACCTGGCTTATTTCCCTCAGCATAATTAGTCCTCAAGGTTCATCCTTTTTGTAACATGTGTCTGTTGGGGATTTTCTCCCCAGAACTTGGAAGCAGTCAACCTGAAAGAATGACACTCGGACAGTCTCTTGCAAGGACTAACAAGTTTATTTCTGCAGTCAAGCTTTTTTGTAGAAGCAGGAACAAAGAGCTTAAAATATACAGCCAGCAGAGCACATACGGAGTTAACACATAATCAGTAAAAACATTTCAAGGACAGCGTGCTCTAAATGACTCATGGGCTTATCCCACAACCTGCTTTCACAAGTAACATCCCTATTTATTATTAACCCTTGGTGCCGAGCATAACCAAAGGCAGGAGATGTTTTTCTGTCCGCAATGCAAAGCCGGGTAGTTCTGGCCCTTCGCCATTTTCCCAAGGACTTTCTCCTTTTACGGCTATTTTGCACTACGCTTCCCAACATGTGTCCAAGTTTCCTTCCATTGGAAAACTGAGAAATGCCCTGTTATGTAGATTGACCGCATGTTGTCTATCCATTCATCTGTGGGTGGAGAATTGGGTCATTCAAACATCTTAGCTATTGTGAATAATGCTATTAAAACATATGAGTATACCACTATCTGAATCCTTCCTTTTACTTTGGGGTATACTGTAAAGATTGGAGGCAAAAGCAAAAGGGGGTGACAGGATAACATGGTTAGATAGCATCAACAACTCAATGCACATGAGTTTAAGTAAGCTCAGGGAGGTAGAAAATGATAGAGGAGCCTGGTAGGCTGCAGTCTGTGGAGTCCCAAGGAGTCAGACTTGACTTACTGACTGAACAACAACAAATATGTCTATCCAGAAAAGAAGTTCCTGAATCACGTAGTGAGACTTTGTTTTAAGGAATCAATGTGCTCTTTTTTTTTTTTTTAAACAGCGGTTGTACCAGCTTCTAGTCCTATCAGAAAAGCACAAAGGTTCTGGTTTCTCCACATTGTGGCCAACAGTTGCTGTTTTCTGTTTGTGTAATAGCAATTCTGTTGAGTGTGAAGAACCATTTCATGGCATGTAAGACCTTTTAAGCATGTCAAGTTAAGTAATAAGCAGGAGACTCTGATACAGATACGGAAAATAGAAAGACACACGCAGTAGTTAACATAACTAGAACTGAACTTGTAAAAAGCATCCTTTGTGTTCCTCCTGTTTGACTTTTCATTCTACAAATACTGATTAAGCAGCTTCTCTGGCTCAGGCTTGGACTTTGAGGGTGTCTCTTGTCTGTCTGCATCCTTGGGTCAGCTTGTTTGAGAAAAACAAAGAGTCCTCTAAACATTTCTGGGAGCAGACAGATTTCAAGTTCTTGATGTATTATTGGATTGAGGAGATTGTGAAGTTGTAATGATCAAAGGGAAAATATGAGGGGAGTATTTGTGTCCTGTAGATTGTGTGTGATGCATAAAGACTCCAACTTTCTGCTTGCCTACTCACCTTGTCATCCTTCAGTATTGTGGTAATAGTTGACTGATGTCTTGTGAATATGTTGCGGACTCAGAGCTGAATCTATAACTGGAGATAAATCTTCCATTTCTGTAACTTTGCCACATTCCCATCATGGGACAGTCACCTTGAGAGCTGGCCTTGTTTGTCTCCCAAAAGGAGACACTCACAGCCTGATTACTACTGGTTCTGGTGGCCTTTCCTAGGATGAGCACATCCATCCTAAAGAGTGACCAGGCCATTCTCAGTTTGGCTGATGCCAAACTGGCACTTTGTGGATGGCACTTTGTCACCGCATTGCACCCATTGCAAGAGTCTCAGAACATCCCTCGCTCCAGCGGAAGGCACCTGAGATCACATTTCTTTCACCGTCACTCTGTTTCTCAAAAGGTCTTTCTTTTACCTTATTCAGTAGTTCCACACCCTTGTTGCACACTGGAACCATCCTGGAGCTTTCAAGATCTCTGCCATTTTCACTTACCCTGAGCAATGGACTGAATCCATAGTTGCGAAGTGTTACCCTGATTTCCTCCTCTTCCTGGATGCTTTTCCTTTTCCAGATAGCTCTTTGAACTTCCTGCCATCTTGGTCCTAAAAGGTGAGGTAGGATGATGTTCTCTGAAGGTACTTCCCATGTAACTTTAAGCAAGTTATTCAGCCTCTGTCCTGAGTGCTTCCACCTGTAAAATGAGGATAAGAATACTTAGTAGTTCTTTAGGAAGGTAAATGGAGTCAATAAATATAAACCCTACAGAAGTGAAACTTTTCAAGACTATCCAGTGTGTAGGTGGATTCCACAAGAGCAAAACTTTTTTTTTTAATACTTCACATGGTGATACTAAAACACTATGTACCTTGCTCACTCTTACTCTCTCACAAGTATACAGTGGAGTCTTTCTCATTCTTTTGTTTTTCCTCTACCTATTTGCACTGATCCCTGAGGAAGACTTTCTTATCTCTCCTTGCTATTCTTTGGAACTCTGCATTCAGATGAATGTATCTTTCCTTTTCTCCTCTTCCTTTGGCTTCTCTTCTTTTCTCTGCTATTTGTTAGGCCTTCTCAGACAGCCATTTTGCATTTCTTTTTCTTGGGAATGACCTTGATCACCACCTCCTTAATAAGAGGTTCCATGATATTTGGTGCTAAGAACAATGCTCTCTAAACTTTGTTGTGGGAAATTGTTAACTCTGTATAAAAATCCTTATGTTAACATGAGGTGGTATATTATATGAATTAATAATTTAAAATTTCTCAATTTTAATCTCTAATAAATAAAAGATTTACCCTGCCTCAACAGAATCTCGAGCTTCTCAATAATATTCTTTTCTCTTACTGTGGTAAATATACATAAGATAAAAGCTGACCATTTTAACCATTTTTAAGTGTACAGTTCAGTGGCATTAACTACCTTTTTAATATTGTGCAACCATTACAAAACTCCCTGCTCTTCCAACTTCTCATTTAATGGCTCCCTCGTCTTCTGTTCTGCCAGGAATTACTAGTTGACTGCTCAACTCAGAGACGTTGTAACTTTCTGCTGCTCTGTTTCTGTCCCTGTTTGCAATTAATTCATGGATTAACTTTGCTGTAAGACTCGGAACTCAAACTGGGGTTCTGTAATAACCTAGAGGGGTGGGACTGGGCAGTAGGTGGGAGGGAGATTCAAGAAGTGAACATGCAAGACGTATGTACACCCATGGTTAATTCATGTTAATTTAATTCATGTTGATGTATGACAGAAATCAAACTAATATTGTAAACCAGTCATCAGCCAATTAAGAAAAGTAATGGATGTTTTGGACAAAAAGTTAAAGTTGTGGAAAAGAAGATTTTGTGTGTGATGGGAATGTTGAAAACAGAGAGAGAAAAGTATGCACTTGTAAGGAAAGCTATTCAAAGTACCTTGCTGAAAAACACATAAGTTGCAGATGTTAGTGTAGAAATGTTCATACTTCTTTGAAAATTAAGAAAGATATTTCCCTTTATATATGTGTAAACAGAATATATATCCAAACTCCAAAGATATTTGCATAGCAAACAAAAGCCCATGACTTACCTCATTAATATTCATGTCCTTCTAAGCATTATTCTTGTGAATGTACTATGGGTGCCAAGTGGGCTTTGGTTGCCCTGGAACAGCAGTCTGAGCCAACTTCTAAGTCTATAAGCTGAGGTGGCATGCCATCTCCTTACCATACTTGAATGTTTTCTATTTAAAATTCACATCCTTCCTAGCAGCCTACCTGCTCCAGCAACCAGTAGTGAGTTAAGTGCCCCCAGCTCAGTTGTCTCAGTTCTTTGGCCATAGGTCTCATGGACAAAATACCCAGAACAGAAGCAGTATTATATTTTAAAAAGGCTTTTGAAAGCAGCACACAATCCAAAAAAAGAACAAATCTTAAGCAATTTAAATGGAACATCAGCAGAAATCAAGGGTGAGGCAGGAGCAAGGATTCAATGGAGGGCATTGAGGGGGTCCGAGGTGGGAGAGAGGCACAGGGTGAGAAATTCTGCCAGAATGATAACAGCATTCCCATGTTTCAGGCGGAATGTTCCTGGTGGATGTGCATTCATAAAGATCATTCTTTTTTTTTGGAAAATAATCATCTATACATCAAATTGAAGAAACAATTTAGAGAGTTCCCTGGTGGTCCTGTGGTTAGGACTTTGCTTTCCAGTACAGTACTGTGTGGGTGTGGGCCCCTTCATAACTCACTGAGTCCTGCATTAGATTACGTACTCCTTCCTACATGTAACTGATTCTTCACAATATGAATAGCTTTCAGAACCCCTAACCCCCCTAACTCAGTTAAAGCAACCAAGTACTTGTACATGTTACAACATGGATAAACCTTGAGAATAGTAATAAATACAAAATATTGCCCCTCATACAAGTCTAGTCTATTCTGAATGCTGCCATATAGACCACTTGTATGGAATGTGCATAAATTACTTAACCAAGCCCTCTTGTAGCCCCTCAAGTTTTTTTCACACTTTTCAGTATTACAAAGAGGCTGTGTTGAGTATTTTTTTAACTGAATGTTTGTGATCAATCTTAAATTATATCTTTGGACAAATGCTCCGAAGTAGAACTGTCTGTCTGAAAGTTTGCACATGTTAAGCCTTTTAGTAAATATTCCCAGATGGCCCTTCAGAAAATTTGCTTGACCTGTGCTCCCCAGTGGAGAGCTTGAGGGTCAAATGTCTCTGGAGAGAAATAATAGTACTTGGATCTCAAATACAGCACTGCTTATCCACAGCAGTGTAAAAGTAGGGGAGGAGAATGGATTGAGTGGGTTGAGTGTGTTATTCTAGGCCAAAATTTCCAAACTCATGATGCCCTGTATTTGTTTGTAGTTCCCTTGGGTATACATCTACCATCCCTTGGTCATCAATAGCACCAATTGCCAAATAGGTTTTGCAGTAGCCACTATTGGATGGATCCTTGGTGCCACTGCCATGGGCTTTGTGGAGTGGTGAGTATGGTATCTAAACAATGCCTCACAATTCTCTGGTCTGGCCTTTGTGGGAATGTGGAGAGTCTGTGTCTTCCATCAAACCAACATCTTGATATCTGTGTTTCTCAAAATCTCCTACTGATGGCCAGCATTCTAGGACTCTTGGGGAAAGCCTTTGTTACTTTTCCATTAAAAATGTGTCCATGGGAATTTTTGAGAAGAATACTACCTACAAAGCATTTGTCATTTCAGGAATTCTCTATATAGCTGCTGGTATCTATCTCAGTTGCTGTCATCATCACAGAAGTACCACTCTGTGATGACTGAAGAGGGTATTGTCTTCTACCATCTTTCAATATACCCTTCAAGCCACATGTTCAGCAGATTGGCATCACTCTTATAGTGGCATGTCTAGCTGCCTTTGGGCTATTGTTAAGTGGGTGGTTTTTTCTCTCTTATAAATTAACCCTGGATAGCCAGGTGCATCCTGAAGTATCAGGAATGTAGATGACTGTGTGCATTGACCTTACAAATCCAACATTACCAAAAGTTTGTGGGAAATCTTAGCACGATGCTTAATCAAATTTCCAAGGACTCAAGACCATGGCAAGAAAGGTTTTGGCAGAAAGTAGTAAACAATTTACTTCAGTTGTAATCTGTGTCTGATTTGATTCATTGACACAGTTAAGGAATTTCACTTAAAAAATATTTCCAGCCTGCCAGTTTTTATTTTAGTTATTGCCTAATCACAATACTATAAATCTAGTGTATGGAAATAACAGTTTCTGAGATTCTTAAATTGCCTTCCTCAACTATTGCTAAAAACTGATTTCTTTTCTATGCTATGGTATTATACATCTGTCATGTAAAAATTTCCATTATATGGAGAAGTAGAGATGGTAAAGGACAGGGAAACTGGGCATGCTGTGATCCATGGTGTTGCAGTCAGACACAACTGAGCAACAACAACAATGAGAAAATGAGGAATTCATTCCACTGTATTACTGGAAACCAGAATTAGTGAAATTGTTCTGTGTAAAATTTATGTATCCTTTCTTTCCCCCTTTTTAATCTTTTTAAATAGTTATAAAGGAACATCTTGTCCCTTCATCCTGACAAAATGATTCCCTTGCTTAAAGAATATTAACAGTTATTCCTTGGTTATCACTGAATACTTAACAATTTTTAAATGCCTCAAAATAAATTCTTCAGATTTGTTTTTTCTATACAAAGTACTCACAATGACAAAAGTCTGAAACTAAAGCGTCTCCTACCAACCTACCCCATCTGCCCTTTAAGAAAATTTTTAGATTTGTTAAATTTGTTGTTGATGTTGTTCAGTTGCTGAGTTGCGTCCAACGTTTTGCAACCCCATGGGCTGCAACACACAAAGTTTCCCTGTCCTTCACCAACTCCAAGAGCTTGCTCAAACTCATGTCCATTGACTTGGTGATGCTATACAACTATCCTGTCCTCTGTCATCCCCTTCTCCCACTTTCAGTCTTTCTCAGCATCAAGAGTCTTTTCTAATCAGTCAGCTCTTTGCATCAGGTAGCCAAATTATTGGAGCTTCACCTTTACCATCCGTCCTTCTAATGTGTATTCTAGACTGATTCCTTTAGGACTGACTGATTTGATATCCTGGCACTCCAAAAGACTCTCTCAAAGAGTCCTCTCCAACACCACAGTTCAAAAGCTTCAGTTCTTTGGCATTCAGCTTTCTTTATAGTCCAACTCTCACATTAATACACTGCTACTGGAAAAAATATTGCTTTGACGAGATGCACCTTTGTCAGCAAAGTAATGTTTCTGCTTTAATATTCTGTCTAGCTTGATCATAGCTTTTCTTTCAAGGAGCAAGTGTCTTTAAATTTCATGGCTGAAGTCACCATCTGCAGTGATTTTGGAGCCCAAGAAAATAAAGTCTCTCATTGTTTCCATTGTTTCCACTTCCATATGCCATGAAGTCATGGGACCAGACGCCATAATCTTTGTTTCTTGAATATTGAGTTTTAAGCCAATTTTCCCACTCTCCTCTCTCAATTCTTCAAGAGGCTCTTTAGTTCTTCACTTTCTGCCATAAGGGTGGTGTCATCTGCATATCTGAGGTTATTGATATTTCTCCCAGCAATCTTGATTGCAGCTTGTGTTTCATCCAACTTGGCATTTTGCATGATGTACTCTGCAAATAATAAATAAGCAGGGTGATAATATAGAGCCCTGATGTACTCCTTTCCCAATTTAGAACCAGTCTGTTGTTCACATTTGGTTCTGTTGCTTCCTGACCTGCATACAGATTTCTCAGGAAGCAGGTAAGGTACTCTGATATTTCCATCTCTTTAAGAATTTTCCAGTTTGTTGTGATCCACACAGTCAAAGACTTTGGCTGTCCTATTGAAAGGCTGTTGCTGAGCCGTGAAAGACTCTGGGATTCTTGGCCTCCAGAGGAGATGAATTCAATTTGGGGCTAGTGGCAAGGCTTGATCCCTCAGAGCTTTTGTGTAATAAAGTTTTATTAAAGTATAAAAGAGATAGAGAAAGCTTGTGATATAGACCTCAGAAGGGGGCAGAAAGAATACCCCTCTGCTCGACTTTAACTGGATGTTATATAGGGCTTCCCTGGTGGCTCAGAGGTTAAATCGTCTGCTTGCAATGCGGGAGACCTGGGTTTGATCCCTGAGTAGGAAGACCCCCTGGAGAAGGAAATGGCAACCCACTCCAGTATTCTTGCCTGGACAATCCCATGGACGGAGGAGCCTGGTAGGCTACAGTCCATGGAGTCGCAAAGAGTTGGCCATGACTGAGCAACTTAACTTTAACTTTACATAGCTACTCAGTCAGTTCAGTCACTCAGTTGTCTCCAACTCTACGTGAACCCATGAACCGCAGCATGCCAGGTCTCCCTGTCCATCACTAACTCCCAGAGTTGACCCAAACCCATGTCCATCGAGTCGGTGATGCCATCCAACTATCTCATCCTCTGTTGTCCCCTTCTCTTCCTGCCCTCAATCTTTCCCAGCATCAGTGTCTTTTCAAATGAGTCAACTCTTACCATCAAGTGGCCAGACTATTGGAGTTTCAGCTTCAACATCAGTCCTTCCAATGAACATCCAGGACTGGTCTCTTTTAGGATGGACTGGTTGGATCTCTTTGCATTCCAAGGGACTCTCAAGAGTCTTCTCCAACACCACAGTTCAAAAGCATCAATTCTTCAGCACTCAGCTTTCTTTATAGTCCAACTCTCACATCCATATATGACCACTAGAAAAACCATAGCCTTGACTGGACGGACCTTCCTACTCAGGGTTCTTGAACCAGTGCACCACACCAGTATCAGTCAGTCAGTTCAGTCGCTCAGTCATGTCCGACTCTTTGCGACCCCATGAATCACAGCATGCTAGTCCTCCCTGTCCATCACCATCTCCCAGAGTTCACTCAAACTTAGGTCCATCAAGTCAGTGATGCCAACCAGTAATCTCATCCTCTGTCATCCCCTCTTCCTTATACCCCCAATCCCTCCCAGCATCAGAATGTTTTCCAATAAGTCAGCTCTTCACATGTGGGGGCCAAAGTACTGGAGTTTCAGCTTTAGCATCATTCCTTCCAAAGAAATCCGAGGGCTGTTCTCCTTTAGAATGGACTGGTTGGATCTCCTTGCATTCCAAGGGACTCTCAAGAGTCTTCTCCAACACCACAGTTCGAAAGCATCAGTTCTTCGGCACTCAGCTCTCTTCACAGTCCAACTCTCACATCCATACATGACCACATGAAAAACCATAGCCTTGACTAGACAGACCTTTGTTGGCAAAGTAATGTCTCTGCTTTTGAATATGCTATCTAGATTGGTCATAACTTTTCTCCCAAGGAGTAAGCATCTTTTAATTTCATGGCTGCAATCACCCTGCAGTGATTTTGGAGCTCAAAAAATATCTGACATTGTTTCCCCATCTATTTCCCAGGAAGTGATGAGACCGGATGCCATGATCTTCATTTTCTGAGTGTTGAGCTTTAAGCCAACTTTTTCATTCTGCACTTTCACTTTCATCAAGAGGCTTCTTAGTTCCTCTTCACTTTCTGCCATAAGGGTGGTGTCATCTGCATATCTGAGGTTATTGATATTTCTCCTGGCAGTTTTGATTCCAGCTTGTACTTCTTCCAGCCCAGCGCTTCTCATGATGTACTCTGCATAGAGGTTAAATAAGCAGGGTGACAATATACAGCCTTGACATATTCCTTTTCCTATCTGGAACCAGTCTGTTGTTACATGTCCAGTTCAAACTGTTGCTTCCTGACCTGCATACAGGTTTCTCAAGAGGCAGGTCAGGTGGTCTGGTATTCCCATCTCTTTCAGAATTTTCTACAGTTTATTGTGATCCACACAGTCAAAGGCTTTGGCGTAGTCAATAAAGCAGAAATAGATGTCTTTCTGGAACTCTCTTGCTTTTTCAGTGATCCAGCAGATGTTGGCAATTTGATCTGTGGTTCCTCTGCCTTTTCTAAAACCAGTTTGAACACGACTAGACCATTCAGGTATAACCTAAATCAAATCCCTTATGATTATACAGTGGAAGTGAGAAAAAGATTTAAGGGACTAGATCTGAAAGACAGAGTGCCTGATGAACTATGGACAGAGGTTTGTGACACTGTATAGGAGACAGGGATAAAGACCATCCCCATGGAAAATAAATGCAAAAAAGCAAAATGGTTGTCTGGGGAGGCCTTACAAATAGCTGTGAAAGAAGAGAAGCAAGAAACAAAGGAGAAAAAGAAAGATATAACATCTGAATGCAGAGTTCCAAAGAATAGCAAGAGGAGATAAGAAAGCCTTCCTCAATGATCAATGCAAAGAAATAGAGGAAAACAACAAAATGGGAAAGACTAGAGATCTCGTCAAGAAAATTAGAGATACCAAGGCAACATTTCATGCAAAGATGGGCTCAATAAAGGACAGAAATGGTATGGACCTAACAGAAGCAGAAGATATTAAGAAGAGGTGGCAAGAATACACAGAAGAACTGTGCAAAAAATATCTTCACGACCCAGATAACCATGATGGTATGATCACTCACCTGGAGCCAGGCATCCTGGAATGTGAAGTCAAGTGGGCCTTAGAAAGCATCACTACGAACAAAGCTAGTGGAGGTGATGGAATTCCAGTTGAGCTATTTCAAATGCTGAAAGATGATGCTGTGAAAGTGCTGCAGTCAATATGCCAGCAAATTTGGAAAACTCCGCAGTGGCCACAGGACTGGCAAAGGTCAGTTTTTATTCCAATCCCAAAGAAAGGAAATGCCAAAGAATGCTCAAACCACTGCACACCAGTATAAGTCATAGCAAAAGAGATGGTGAAGGGCTGGCCAGTGAGGAAAGCGTGATTTTGTCCTTGAGTTATTAGGCCCAGTCCTTCCAGTTCATTCCCACAGATTCCACAAAAATAGTATCTAAGGAGTTAGACAAAACCTAGTGGAGAGCCTCCTCTGGTCCACTAAGAGCTAGTGGTACCAAAGGAAGAAGTCTGCTGTACTTCCTAAGTAACTTTCATTTGAGTGATGCTGTTGGATCTAGAGCTTCATCTTGCTTCCAAACTTTTGACTCCTAGCAAGATTAGGCACTTCCTGACTACCAATCCAAGTTTGGGACCTAAGTAACAATACACAGTAACAGCATTTAACAAGTCCCTTAAAAGTCTGTGATCAGACACATTAGGTTAATAGTTCTGTTTTCCAAGCAGTTATGAAATGGTCAAAGAGACTGTAAAGTCTGACTGAGAAAGGAGAGTTCAGTCCACATGTTTTGCCCATTTTGGTTGCTCCCCTCACAGGGAGTTCTATCTCTCTCGGCATTGGCAGGTTGATATAAACCCCTGAAAAGGCTCCCCTTGAATCATTATCAGTTCAGTTCAGTCGCTCAGTCGTGTCTGGCTCTTTGTGACCCCATGAATCACAGCACGCCAGGCCTCCCTGTCCATCACCAACACCTGGAGTTCACTCAAACTCATGTCCATTGAGTCAGTGATGCCATCCAGCCAACCCATACCCTGTTGTCCCCTTCTCCTCCTGCCCCCAAACCCTCCCAGCATCAGAGTGTTTTCCAATGAATCAACTCTTTGCATGTGGGGGCCAAAGTACTGGAGTTTCAGCTTTAGCATCATTCCTTCCAAAGAAATCCCAGGGCTGATCTCCTTCAGAATGGACTGGTTGGATCTCCTTGCATTCCAAGGGACTCTCAAGAGTCTTCTGCAACACCACACTTCAAAAGCATCAATTCTTCAGCTCAGCTTTCTTCACAGTCAAACTCTTACATCTGTACAGGACCACTGGAAAAACCATAGCCTTGACTAGACAGACCTTTGTTGGCAAAGTAATGTCTCTGCTTTTCAATATACTGTCTTGGTTGGTCATAACTTTTCTTCCAAGGAGTACGCGTCTTTTAATTTCATGTCTGCAGTCACCATTTGCAGTGATTTTGGAGCCCCCAAAAATAAAGTCTGACACTGTTTCTACTGTTTCCCCATCTATTTCCCATGAACTGATGGGACCAGATGCCATGATCTTCATTTTCTGAATGTTGAGCTTTAAGCCAACTTTTTCACTCTCCTCTTTCACCTTCATCAAGAGGCTTTTTAGTTCCTCTTCACTTTCTGCCATAAGGTTGGAGTCATCTGCATATCTGAGGTTATTGATATTTCTCCCAGCAATCTGATTCCAGCTTGTACTTCTTCCAGTCCAGCATTTCTCATGATGTACTCTGCATATAGGTTAAATAAGCAGGGTGACAATATACAGCCTTGACGGACTGCTTTTCCTCTTTGGAACCAGTCTGTTGTTCCATGTCCAGTTCTAACTGTTGCTTTGAAACACCTCAAAACAGCAGAGCAGGGGTCCTCACTTGCTTCATGCAGAATGTATTATTCATTCACACAAACACACTGAAGAGTACAACAGAAAACATGTTTTCTAGGAGAACAAAGAACTAGAGCTCCAAGTGTCCTTACTTTGTCCTGAAGAATCCTGGACGTGCCCCCAAGATGGAAGATTGTTGCTGAGCCATGAAAGATGCTGGGACTCTTGGCCTCTTGAGGAGAAGAATTGAATCCGGGGCCAGTGACGAGGCTAGATCATTCAGAAGTCTTGTATAATAAAGTTTTACTAAAGTATAAAAGAAAGAACAAGAGCATTTGCCATCTTCCTCTGTGGAGACTGAAGTCAGTGCTGCTGCAGCTGTTGACCTTTGACACACCTGAGGAGATTCAGTGTAGAGTTAGGCAGTCTGTGTTCCAGAGTATCTAGTGGAACATGTCTTTAGATAGCAGGATATTTTCAGGAACTAATTTCTTGGTCCCAATCCTTGCATTATGGCAAAAAGTTTTAGTTCAGTCTCTGGAAGCACCAGTTTGTAGTTAACACATCCATTACTCCTTATGTGATCAAGTTGTGCAGTCCTTGACACTGGAGCCCAGACTCACATTTTTTACATACATTTATTGATTTTTTATGATTAAAACACTTCATTCAAGACAGTCATAACATACTATTTATATTTATCTCATTCTTCATTTTATCAATAAAATTCATTTCATGAAAACTATTTTCCTAAACAGCAAACAGTGAGTTTTCTTGGTGGTGCACTGGTAAAAAATGTCTGCAGTGCAGGAGACTTGGGTTTGATTGCGTGATCAGGAAGACTTTGGAATGGGAAATGACAATGCACTCCAGTCTTCTTGCCTGGGAAATTCCATGGACAGCGGAGCCTGGAGGGTTGCAAAAAAAGAATGGGAATATGACATGGCATCCAGTCCCGTCATTTCATGGCAAATAGAGGGGGAAATAGTGGCTGACTTTATTTTGGGGGCTCAAAAATCACTGCAGATGGTGATTAGAGCCATGGAATTAAAAGACGCTTACTCCTTGGAAGGAAAGTTATGACCAACCTAGGGAGCATATTCAAAAGCAGAGACATTACTTTGCCAACAAACGTCCATCTAGTCAAGGCTATATGGATTTTCCAGTGGTCATGTATAGATGTGGAAGTTGGACTGTGAAGAAAGTTGAGCACCGAAGCATTGATGCTTTTGAACTGTGGTATTGGTGAAGATTCTTGAGAGTCCCTTGGACTGCATCAAGATCCAACCAGTCCATCCTAACGGAAATTGGTCCTGGGTGTTCATTGGAAGAACTGATGTTAAAGATGAAACTCCAGTATTTTGGGCACCTGATGCGAAGAGTTGACTCATTTGAAAAGCCCTAATGTTGGGAAAGATTGAAGGCAGGAAGAGAAGGGGTCGACAGAGAATGAGATGGGTAGATAGCATCACTGACTCAATAGACATGAATTTTGGTAAACTCCAGGAGTTGGTGATGGACAGGAAGACCTGGGGTGCTGTGGTTCATGGGGTTGCAAAGAGTCGGACCCGATTGAGCGACTGAACTGAACTGATGACTTAGCCACGAAACAAACAGGAAAAAAGCACTTAACAACAATGTATTTAACACTATATTTAAAAACGTTAGAGAAACATTGGTATATAAATATTTATTCACTCTGTATCTACTTACCTTTTAAACAAGTGGTTCTAAAACTCATTGAAATTCTCCTCCAGAACAATCCCCCACCGCCTCTGCCACCAGCACAAACACATAAAATTTTGCCTAGGTTTACAACTCTCTTGCGGAGAAGGCAACACACCCCACTCCAGTACTCTTGCCTGGAAAATCCCATGGATAGAGGAGCCAGGAAGGCTGGAGTCCACGGGGTCGCTGAGAGTCGGACACGACTGAGCGACTTCCCTTTAAATTTTAACTTTCACGCATTGGAGAAGGAAATGGCAACCCACTTCAGTGTTCTTGCCTGGAGAATCCAGGGATGGGGGAGCCTGGTGTGCTGCCATCTATGCGGTCACACAGAGTTGGACACGACTGAAGCAACTTAGCAGCAGCAGCAGCAACAACTGTTTTGAAGTGTATTCATGAATAAGTTAGTTTTGAATATTGATCTATTCATATTGGAAACTTCCCCTTCTAATTTTCAGCTTTTTTTTTTTTTAATTCACAAATTTAAAACTTACCTAGACTGTATTAAGTACAGATGATAGAGACCAGGTAAAGGGACAAAGTGATGACTTCCCTGGTGATACAATGGGTAAGAATTTGCCTTCCAGTGCATGAAAGGAAGGTTTAATCCCTGGTCTTAATTTACATGCCACAAAAGCAGCTAAGCCCATGAAACTCTGAGGCTCATGAGCCACAACTAGAAAAGAAGCCTGTATGGCTCTGCAAAGACCCAACCCAGCAAAATTTTAAAAATGTTTTTAAAGGGATAAAGTGGGTGCTTAATATTAATTGGGAATTAATTAGCAAATTATAAGTATAAAAAGGTATAGAAAACCCTGTAAGTCAATAATCACTCAAGAAAGCAGGTTTACTTAATCCAAACCAAGCAGTCTTAGCAACAAAACTGGTTATCTGGATCATGAAAATCTTGTTTGTACAGTTCTTTTGTGTATTATTGCCACTTATTAATATCTTCTGCTTCTGTTAGGCCCATACCAGTTCTGTCCTTTA
Source organism: Bos javanicus (assembly GCF_032452875.1). NCBI lineage: Eukaryota > Metazoa > Chordata > Mammalia > Artiodactyla > Bovidae > Bos > Bos javanicus. The sequence continues at coordinate 862,445 of NC_083898.1, read as the reverse complement.
TTGTGTCCATGTTTGCACGAAATGTTCCCTTGTTATCTCTAATTTTCTTGAAAAATCTCTAGTCTCCCATTCTGTTGTTCTCCTCTATTTCTTTGGGTTAATCTCTTAGGAAAGCTTTCTTATCTCTCCTTGCTGTTCTTTGGAACTCTGCGTTCAGGTGTGTCTATCTTTCCTTTTCTTCTTTACCTTTAGTTTTTCTTCTTCAAGCCTGTCTCAGAAAACCATTTTTTCTTTTTGCATTTCTTTTTCTTGGGCCTGGTCTTGATCACTGCCTCCTGTACAATGTCATGAACCTCCTTCCATAGTTCTTCAGGGACTCTGTCTATCAGATCTAATCCCTTGAATCTACTTGTCACCGCCACTGAATAATTAATTGTAAGGGATTTGATTTAGGTCATACCTGAATGGTCTAGTGATTTTCCCTACTTTCTTCAATTTAAGTCTGAAATTTGACAATAAGTGGTTCATGATCCAAGCCAGTCAGCTTCCAGTCTTGTTTTTGCTGCCTGTATAGAGCTTCCCTATATGATGAGGGCTTTGTATCTCTGTCTTCCAAAATAAACTTTGCCTGTTAGTAAATTTGCAGAATTCATCCTTAGCTCCATGACCAGAACCCTGATTTCATATTTCATGTCCATGGAATTGGGTCACTGCCCATTTTCTACCTTTTATGCTTGACCTTAGACCTGTCCTAATGCCCATTAAGTCTGTCATTTAAATGCTGAATATTACAGTGTGGTATAATGAGGCTGGAGGTCACTGGAAGTCCAGTCTTCTGCCATCTTGGACCTAATCAATTCTAACCAGTTTATGTTGTGTCCTTGGGCTATGTCATTCTGTGCCTTGTCCCCTCCCTTTCTGTTTCATTTTATAATCATGTTTCTTGAAGGGAAGGAAAAATGACTTCATTAAAGATTTCTTTTTAATAAAAAAATGCCTTCTTGCTTAAACTTTAGATGTAGGAACCAGCACTCATAACTGTTCAGTATTGATACAATTACTTTAAGCAGTATTTATCTGTGAAGTTGCAAGGTGGTGCTTCACGGGGTCTGAGGGAAAAGCAGAAAAATGATCTTGGTGCAGAAAGAATTCAGCCAGAGGCAAAGTGATAGATAACAGGTGATTTAGAATGCTTACGAGGCTTCAGTTAAAGTTTAGTTGCACAGTCATGTCCCACTCTGCACACCCATGGACTGCAGCAAGCCAAGCTTCCCTGGTCATCGCCTGGTCCTGTAGCTTGTTCAAACACATGTCCATCAAGTTGGTGATGTCATCCAACCATCTCATCCTCTGTCAGCCCCTTCTCTTCCTGCTTTAAATCTTTCCCAGCATCAGAGTCTTTTCCAGTGAGTCAGTTGTTACCATCAGGTGGCCAAAGTACTGGAGCTTTAGCTTCAGCAGCAGTCCCTCCTGTGAATATTCAGGACTGATTTCATTTAGGATTGACTGATTTGACCTCCCTGCAGTCCAAGGGACTCTGAAGAATCTTGTCCAACACCATAGTTCAAAAGCATCAGTTCTTCAGTGCTGAGCTTTCTTTATGGTCTGGCTCTCACATCCATACATGACTAATGGAAAAACCCTAGTCTTCACAGACCTTTGTCAGCAAAGTGTCTCTGCCATTTAACATGCTGTGTAGGTTGGTCATAGCTTTTCTTCCAAGGAGCTTTTCTTCTTTTGATTTCATGGCTGCAGTCACCATCTACAGTGATTTGGGAGCCCCAGAAAATAAAGTATGTCACTGTTTCCATTGTTTCCCCATCTATCTCCCATGAATTGATGGGACCTGATGCTATAATCTTACTTTTTGAATATTGAGTTTCAAGCCAGCTTTTCCACTCTTGTCTTCCCTTTCATCAAGAGGCTTTTTAGTTCTTCCCTTTCTGCCATAAGAGTAGTGTCATCTGCATATTTGAGATCATTGATATTTGTCCTAGCAACCTTGATTTCAGCTTGTGCTTCATCCAGCCCAGAATTTTTAATGATGTATTCAGCATTCCAGGATGTCTGGCTCTAGGTGAGTGATCATACCATAGTGATTATCTGGGTCATGAAGATGTTTTTTATATAGTTCTTCTGTGTAGTCTTGCCACCTCATCTTAATATCTTCTGCTTCTTTTAGGTCCATACACTTTCTATCCTTTTTTGTGCCTATCTTTGCATGAAATATTCCCTTGGTATCTCTAGTTTTTTGAAGCGATCTCCAGACTTTGTTATTTCTACTTGTCCTGTTTTACAAATTTTTTGTGTTTTTTATTACAAAGTGTGTGACTGAGCTTGTGATAAAATGATAATATGTTGTTCCAAATAAGATCAATAGTGTAACTCTAGAGATGAGAAGAAACAATAACACAGAATATTTTTCTGGACCATAGAAGGCTAGTGAGGCAAGTGTTCCAGAGCCTTTAGGCACTATTAAAGAGGCAATGGCCTACCAGTGAAATCTTCCCCAGACCTGGGAATAAGCATTTTTAGCACTGTTGGAGAACATGGACATGAGGTGCCCCCAAAGCATGGTTAAATGTATTGCTGTGAAGGAGCCTTGTTATCTGGAAACTGGCACTTACCATCTACCTCTACAAAGATTAAATTATGGGCACTGCAGCTGTTGACCTTTATTATCTGCTGAGAGGAGTTCAAGGTGGATATCAGGAATGAGGCAATCTGTGCCCTAGAAAAAATTGGCAGAACAGGCCTTCAGAGAGTTAGATATTTTCAGAAGAAGATGTGAAGAATGAGTCCAATTCTTACATCTTCTCATACCTAGAGAAACACGAACCTCATTAATGGTGACATCTGCTTTGCTTATTAAAGAGAAAATTGCAATTGAATGTCAAAACGCAGTAACTATAGTTCAAACGTTTAAGGAAATGCATAGGTGACACTATGTGCTTGACTTCAAACAAGTGCTTGTATCGCTATGAACCTGAGTTTTCTGAGCTGTGTCAGAATTGGATGGCACTGGACATTCTCAAAACAATGTCTGATGGCAGCAAGTAATTGTAACCTTACTTTTAAAATGTCTCCTCCTGTAACTATTGTCATGGCAGTTGTAGCACAGGTTGGAGAAGAGTTTCCCGACACAGAGCATTTCAGAAGGGAGTGAGTTCATTAATAACAAAGTGCAGGGATACTGTGGCTCTGTAAGCGCAGTGGGTCAACCTCCTGATAGGCCAGGGAGAGCCAACAGGACACTGTTAGAATAGCAGGCTGACTCATGGGAGCCAACATATTTCATGGGTTAGTAGCCAATTTTTATAGCCTTAAGACAAAGAAAATGCCTGTTAGAAAGGTGGCATTAGCTGATTGGTTAGAGCAGTATAGGGTGAGTTCCAAAATGGGCATTTTTACCTAATATGAGGCCAAAGAGCTGACTAGTAAGGATAAGGGAGACTCCTGGCAACAGTTACTATAGGTCTGACAGTTCTAGAGAGACCTTAGTTCTGGGCTTTTTTCTGTGGCCTCAGTACAAAGCCTTGCACCTGTGACCTTTATGGCACTCCACAACTAGTACCTTTTTAGATGGAATTGCTTTAGATCATACTTTAACAAAAAGAAGAGACATATATGATGACGAATAGGACCTGCTGTCCATATGTTAATACTACGTTAAATGTGAAAACCTACTTAGGTAAATCCAGACTACTGGCTACCTGGCTACATATTTCCCCAAAATGCAAGGTCTAGACTGGGTTTCCCTCTTATTCTTCTGAAAATAAGTGAGGTTTGTCTATTGAGAGTCTTAATTGTCACTCGTCCGACTACACCTAATTAGGTCTGTTACACCAAAATGGCAGAACAAGGAATTGAGGTTTTAATCATACAACTCAATTCCAGGACTTGGAACTCAAATACTGCCAATTCAGTGTCTATTCTCAAAATTGAGGCAGTACTGTCTCATTTTGACTGGAAGTGGCCAGAGTTGCCCATTTCCCTAAATTAAACTGAGCAGGAACCTGTAGGGTCTTGAGGTCTTTCTGTGTCCCCTAGTTCTTCTTTGCAGGATATAGGGTTCATTCAGCCTCCTTGACTGTCCTTAATTCCAAAAGTCAGATTAAAAGAATTGCTAATCAGGGAACGGAGAGGATACAGAAACAGAGGAGGAGCAGTCAAGTGGTGGTATAGATCTGGGGCAAGGTCCTGGTTCCTACTCAGTTCAGTTCAGTTCAGTTGCTCAGTCATGTCTGACTCTTTGCAACCCCATGAATTGCAGCACGCCAGGCCTTGCTGTCCATCACCAACTCCCAGAGTTCACTGAGACTCACATCCATCGAGTCAGTGATGCCATCCAGCCATCTCATCCTCTGTTGTCCCCTTCTCCTCTTGTCCCCAATCCCTTCCAGCATCACAGTCTTTTCCAATGAGTCAACTCTTCACATGAGGTGGCCAAAGTACTGGAGTTTCAGCTTCAGCATCATTCCTTCAAAGAAATCCGAGGACTGATCTCCTTTAGAATGGACTGGTTGGATCTCCTTGCAGTCCAAGAATACACAGAAGAACTGTACAAAAAAGATCTTCACGATCCAGATAATCACAATGGTGTGATCACTCACCTAGAGGCAATCATCCTGGAATGTGAAGTCATGTGGGCATTAACAAGCATCACTACGAATAAAGCTAGTGGAGGTAATGGAATTCCAGTTGAGCTATTTCAAATCCTGAAAGATGACTCTGAACGTGCTGCACTCGATATGCCAGCACATTTGTAAAACTCAGCAGTGGCCACAGGACTGGAAAAGGTCAGTTTTCATTCCAGTCCCAAAGAAAGTCAATGCCAAAGAATGCTCAAACTACTGCACTATTGCACTCATCTCAGGCTAGTAAAGTTATGTGTAAATTTCTCCAGGCCAGGTTCCTACTCAAGGAATATGCATATCAATATCTTTGTGTTCTGCAAAATTGGGTTCTCATCCAGGTGAAAAATGATGACTTCAGGCTGAGCAGAAGATTCCTGGAGCACCACTCTGTCACCTCAGCCTCACCACCAGCCAATCAGAAGAAAGTCATGCATCCTACCTACTTCATATCAAATTTTGCCTTCCTTTTCTGCACCTGGTGAACACCATCTTGTTTGGCTTCCTTGTTGGTCCCTGTCCATTTGGTTTGTGACAGGATCCAACAGTTTCAGGGCAAAGTGCTTATTATAGGTTTCAGGTTTCAGATTTGCTGTTTTCAGGCACAGAGTAACTTAACTGATGTCAGGTAGAGGGAGATTTCTGTTCAATTAGCCAGGACTATGCCTACACCCAAGAGGAAGAGAACTCTGTCCCAGTTCCCAAGAAGTGTCTTGAGTATGAAGTCCTTCAGGGTTTAGCTGTCAGGGGATACACACTGAAACTGCCCACCCTGGCCGGGCACCATTGAATCCATTTGCATGAGTTACTTTAAAATAGGAGGTCCTTGTAAGGACCATGGAACTAATAAGCCACCACCAAGTGGAAGAATTCGGGAAAGGTCAAAAGGAGATGCCATGTGTCCTACCACCTCCCAGAATCCTCCTCACTAGACTCCATCTTGATGGGTGATGCACATACCAGTAGGAAGGACCCGGAGTCTCAGTGATTGGCCAGAGAAAACCCAGAAACTAACCCCATCACCATAAAACCCAAGATTGTATGCCACTCATTAGAGCAGTTCTCCTGGATTCCCTTACCTTGCTAAGTCATTACTGGGGTGCCTCTTATCACTAAAGCATGTTGCCTTGTCAAGACATGTGTCTCCTCAGACAACTCATAATGCAGTGTGTTACACAAGAACCCAGGCTTGAGTCCTGAAAGGGATCCCCCTTCTTGCAACAGTCACAAAACACTTGCTATAAAGAAGGCTGATTTAGCTTATACCTACAAATTGATAAAGCGATAAAGCAAATTGTTTCAACAACCTTGAATATTTCCATTTTGAAACAGAAAATCCAAAAAAGTGTTTTGTGTGACAAATATTTTGTCTACCTAGTTTTTTGAACACTACCAGTAGGAGACCCCACCCCAGTGTTCTTGCCTGAAGAAACCCAGGGACGGTGGAGCCTGGTGGGCTGCTGTCTCTGGGATCGCACAGAGTCGGACACGACTGCAGCGACTTAGCAGCAGCAGCAGTAGGAGACCTACCAAATGTTTAACTTTTTGTCACAGAGGAATGGAAAATTGTTTTTAGGAAGGAGGTGAAAGGTATCCTGAACTCATTCAACATGTTTTCTTCCATGTAAAGGCCCTGCTGCTGCTGCTGCTGCTAAGTCACTTCAGTTGTGTCCAACTCTGTGCGACCCCAGAGACGGCAGTCCATCAGGCTTCCCTGTCCCTGGGATTCTCCAGGCAAGAACACTGGAGTGGGTTGGCATTTCCTTCTCCAATGCATGAAAGTGAAAAGTGAAAGTGAAGTCGCTCAGTCGTGTCTGACTCTTAGCAACCCCATGGACTGCAGCCCACCAGGCTCCTCCGTCCATGGGCTTTTCCAGGCAAGAGTACTGGAGTGGGGTGCCATTGCCTTCTCTGGTAAAGGCCCTATAGCGCTGCAACTTCTAGGGAACTGGAAGAGGGCTATGGCAGGACCGCATTTCTTTACATTTCACCCCCATCACAGAAGCCTGAGGTGACAGCAAGCCTAGATACAACCACTTATCTGTTCAGCAGGCTGATTTCGTGCCGCAAACAGACCTAAGTCTGCTGCCTCTCAACAGTATAGATATCAACCCCCCAGGGCCCTGTGGTTTTAGAGTAGTGCATTACTAGTTGCCACCAGACCTAGATCCAGTGAAACCTAGACCAGTAAAATAAAATACTTAGAATCTGCGCGGTGAGGCAGGTGCTAAACCAGCATCCCGAAAAGGTGCGTTATCAACAGGTCATTCAACGTATAATTGTTCAATTGTTACGTCACTGCGTGACGCGTTAACATTAGAAACTTGAAGGGTACAGTCGTTGCCAGTAAACTGGACGGGTGGCCAAACCCCCGCAGCCTGGCAGAGTCTAGACGCCAGCACGTGCTGCGGCCTCCCTGTCCGTTTTCCTCCTCTCCCCACCCCCGCTTTCCCCCAGTATCTATCCACCCTCCTTTGAGGCCATCTGCCCACCTCCTATTTTTTTCGCCTATTCATTATCGTTGACCAGTGTACGAAATGACCAACACGCTGGACACCTGCGGTCAAGTGTTCCTCAACGTTTTTGGATTCAGGGCTTTTTGATAGTTTCGACATTGTGAAGCTTCCTAAAGGTGGGCGAGGGTATTTGAAACAGAGACATTTTACAGAAATTCAGATTCGTGGAACTAAAACAGAAGGGCATCGCAGAACTTTAGAAGGAGTTGCGAAACTACGAGGGCGGGGAGGGGGTAAGGAGGATTGCGGCGTACAGGTGTTACGTTTAAATACACCCCCAAGTAGTTTAAACAGGCAGACTGCTAGTTCCGCAAAATTCCAACATCCCGGGGCGGGGCGGGGGGGGGGGGGGGAGAGGAATTCTCGCGAGTTTTGAGACCGTGTGATGGACGGGATTGGCTAAAAGATCCCGCGAGATTATGACTTAGCTAACGTGATTTGGCCAGAAGTAACGGTAGATTTAAAGGAAGTGGGACAGGGGTTGGGGTCATTCAAGAGTTTGTTTCCGGTAGACCAACCTGTGAGCCGGTTCCCGCGGGAGTCGTTTCAAATACTGATACGCTAGACAAGCCGTTTGAGACAGAGTTCGCGCCTTTCTTCAGGCATGAGTCATGAGGCGGTGAAAAACGTGCAGGAGGTGGATCAGCAGGTGAGTCAAGATGTTCCTATCTCGCCTTTCTCCGTGGGCATTTTTCTCAGGATTAATTTGACTTGTGGAGCAGTGTTGAATTGCCACCTTCCTCTTCCTTTTGCTGGTTCCTTTATCAGGCTATGGTTGAACAGTGAACAAAAGAGGGGAAAGACCGACTTCAGGCATTCGTGGGGGGCGGGGAGGCGCGATGGAGAAAGAAACTAGTTGGTAGCGTTCTGACTTCGTTTACCTACTGTGTCATGACCACTAACAATGGCGGATTTTGTGTTTGCGCGATCTCGGAGCGGCGTGTTTGTGCTAGTACCGACTGATTAGTGATGACTGGAGGTACGCGGTATTGGCCCACTTTTTTTCTGTTGAGATTCTTGGCTTTGGCTGTACGGCACTGATTTTAGGCACAGAGGTGTCGTTGGTACACAGGCGTACGGAACTAAGTGGGAAGGGGGTTGGGCACTGGGCCTTATTCCGGAGCAATGGCGGCGGCCTTTGTATAACCGTTGCACTGCTTTTCAGCGCTGCGCTCCTCACTAAACCCCTACGCTTGCATGGTGTGTGCTTGTGGGACCCTGGGGGACGATTTTATTTTTCGAAAATAAAACGGCAGGTTTATTCTTATTTCCTTCCCGGATTTCTTTCCGCTGTACTTTTGACTGAATACCTCAGGTGATGAGGTCCTGTTTCCGGAATGGAAAGCTTTGAGACGCGGAAGACCCGGAAGGGGAATAGGGAGAAGGGGAAGAGCAAACGGTCGCCGCTTGCTTACGTACACTAGTGGAATCGGGAAGCTGGTGGGAAGTTCGAGATTTTTGGTATTTCATTTACTTAAAAAGTTACTGAATGGCCGCTAACGAGAGGGTGTTAACTTTTGAGTCGTCGTACTGTGTCGAACGTGTCCTAAGGTTAAGCGTTTGTCTTTGAGTTTCATCTGAGAGAAAATAACTAGAAAAGAGGAGATTAGCAGGAAAACTACATGTTATTGTTTCCCTGTTCCTAACGTGGAAAACATTCAAAATGTCAGTCAAGAAGTGTTGTCAGTCTGTTGCTCTCCTTGGAGATGTTCGGAATTCGGAAGAGAACACGGTATCGAAGAAGAATGATTTTACAGACTTGTTTTGCATTTCTGAGAAGTCTTATTTCATCTTCGCGTTGTTGCCTTCAGAAAAACTCCAGGGTTTTTAACTCTTAAGTGTGCAGTTTATCTGAACTTTTGTTTTGCACGTTTAGTGATGGATGGTGCTGGGAGGGAGTGGGGGCAGGAGGAGAAGGGGACGACAGAGGATGAGATGGCTGGATGGCATCACCGACTCGATGGACGTGAGTTTCAGTGAACTCCGGGAGATGGTGATGAACAGGGAGGACTGGCGTGCTGCGATTTATGGGGTCGCAAAGTGTCGGACACGACTGAGCGACTGAACTGAACTGAATGAAGGTGAAATTAAAGGTGCCTGTCTTGTATAAACTTTTAATGTCATTTGGCCAGTCTCTTTGCATTTACCATAAAACGGCAGGTAATAAATACTGCCTTCACAGTATGGTAAACATTAAATGATAACAATAATAAATGTCACATTGCACACCAAGTGATGGATGGTGCTGCTGCTACTTATGAATTTATTTGAATTAAAAAGTTGCACACTGCTGCAATATAAAGTTTAAAACATTAAGTTGCTGTTGCTGCTTACAAATTTCTTGAATTGAAAACTTATACACCATACGCCAATATACATTTTTCTTTAGTTGTTTTTAAGTTATATAGTATTTAGTGAATAAAGAAATTAAGGAATCTTCAGCTTGCCCAGAAAACAAGTGACTTTGAGACTAACTTTTGGTGACTGAGGAGATTTTACTATGTAGAATTGCTTGGGGGAAAACTTGTTTTGGATGAATGTATTTGAACTGTCTGTACTTGCGTACTTCTTGGCATGCAACTCCTACTTTTTGCCTTTGCCATAATTTGTAGACTTATACAGGGTGTTAAAAATAAAGAGCTTATAATGATAGTGTGTATGACTGGAATTTAGGACTTCTAATTTGTCTTTTATAATGCTGTCTGTTTGATTTTTCCTTTTTTCAGCATGTGAACTATTAATATCTCTGTTCTCCTAGTTGGCTGATCTAAACCTGAACTCTGATAATAATCAGAGTGGAGGAGGAAGTACAGCTAGCAGTAAGTAAAATTTTTGTTTATTTAGAATCTATTAATATCTCATTATACTTACTAATTTTAAATTCAAAAACCATTCTGTGACTATATAAATTTATAAAGTAATTTGGTATGTTTGGATAATAAAAGACTAGTTGGTTCTTTTCAAGTGTGAACTCTTAATCATTCCAAAGAAAGTTAATATTCACACTTTTAGAAAACCTCTTAATACTCAGAATGAATCCTTGTCAGACATGGAGGTGAGGATATGTTGATCTTCTTTTTAATTGACCTGAACTTGAACTGTTAAACCTAATAATGGGAACCTGTGCAATTGTGTGTTGTGGCTGTTGCTCATTTCCCATGAAGAAATTGAGCCTTTCTGAGGGAACCTGGCTTTACTGATTGTTACGCAGTAATTTGGAGAAGGCAATGGCAACCAACTCCAATACTCTGGCCCGGAAAACCCCGTGAATGGAGGAGCCTGGTAGGCCGCATTCCATGGGGTCCCGAAGAGTCGGACATGACTGAGTGACTTCATTTTCACATTTCACTTTCATGCCTTGGGGAAGGAAATGGCAACCCACTCCAGTGCTCTTGCCTGGAGAATCCCAGAGACAGCAGAGCCTGCTGGTCTGCCATCTATGGGGTCGGGTCACACAGAGTCGGACATGACTGAAGGGACTTAGCAGCAGCAGGTGGTAATTAGAACTTTAAATATTAACCATGTTATTAATGAAATATTAACCATGTTATTAAAAGTTATTTGAAAAGTTAAATCTTGGGAAAAGAGTAGGGTTTCTACTATGTTTTTATTTGCTACTTGTTAAGTTAGTGTCACTGTTAAGCAGATAGGGACAGGAAGTTTGTGACAGCATGTCTCAGCTTGTACCTTAATTTCCAAGAGAGCAGTTGGTGAATTCTGAAAAGCCTCTTCAAGTCTGGTTAATTTATACATTGTCACTATATGAATTTATAAAAGATTTAATTCTATCACCAGTTTTAAAGTACTTAATCTCAATTAAAATTAGAGATTTAGTTTTAATTTGGGTTTCCTATCAGTTTCTCCTTAAAATCATCTTTCCTTTCGAGTTCTCATTGTTTAAATTGTTTAATGTTTGTTTTGCCAAAACAGAAACAGCTGAGTTGAAATTGGTTAACAGACTTAGGGCATATACACCATCTTTCCTAGTAGCGTGTTCTATTGTGTATAGTAATGGTTATATTTGTTAAATTTTACATTTCATGTGACAATTTTCTGAAAGACCAGTGTCTTTGAAAATAATTATATACTGGTAGCTGTTGAAATATGTTTAGTTTTAGAAGGTTTTTCCTTAATTAAATTCAAAGAATAGCTGTTATAAAAGTGTTTTCTAGGATGAGTTGTTTTTTGTTTGATTTGGCATGCCACAAGGCATGTGAGATCTTGGTTTCCTGACCAGGAAGCTAACCTATGTATGATCTACAGTGGGAACACAGAATCTTACTTGATCAACAGGAAAATCCCTAGGACCAGCTATGTCTGGGAAATGTGATCAATTTTTAATTTTACATTTTTTCTTATAGAAGGGCGCTATATACCACCTCACTTAAGGAATAGGGAAGCATCTAAAGGTAAGTGGTTATTCAACTTTTTCTGCTTTGAAAATTAAAGCTGCAAGAATGAGGTCACTTTGGGAATGTGTACACATTTTTCTTCTTTGCTTTCTGTTTTCAAAAATTACTAGTTCTTTAGAAACATTCATGTAATTTTATATCATGTGAATTTCTTATTCCTTTTAACCAGCTCTGAGCCCAAACTTTCACTGGCATATTTTCACAGGTATTATCTTCTCAGGGGTGGTATTCATTCAATGATTGTTGTTTTTCTGTGAGGGTTTTTTTTTTTTTTTTGCTTATTGTAATTTTTTAATGGAAAAGAGGATTTAAGATAGGAAAATTCTGTTTGCTAGTGAAAACACTTCTCAATCTTCATTCTCTTTTCCAGTGTTTTGATAGTAATTTCAGTGCTCTTTGGTGTAAGTCACAAGATTGAGACAAAGGACAACTCTGTCTTTAAAAAGACAGGAAACTTGTAAAAGTCACCTTTTCTAACTCTTACCTTTTTTGGAAGGATTTTATGGTAAAGGCAGTTCAGGGTGGAGTTGTAGTAAAGAAAAGGATGCCTACAGCAGTTTTGGATCTCGAGATTCAAGAGGAAGACCCAGTTACTTCAGTGATCGAGGAAGTGGATCAAGGGGAAGGTAAATTATTGTCATCTTGTAAGTGTGTATAATATAGCATTTCAGGAATCAACTGTTAATTTGATGTGTCCTCATTGTACTTTCCATGACATTTAATTATGTTGTTTTTCATTAGCAGACTATTCCATTATAGATTAGTAGGTTTCCCTCCCATCTGTGCTTTGCCATGCTGCATATTGGGATCAAAAGCATGTCCCCTACAGTGGAAACACAGAATCTTAATCTCTGAACCACTAGGGAGGTCACCCTATAGATTAGATTTTAAGCAAAATATTGGTTATTTGTTTTTAACTCTAAAAGGTCTTTATTGGTTTTAGTCTGTTTAACAGGAATTAAAAGTAGTAAGAGTATGCTGCTTGATATATATATATATATCTCTCTCTCTCCAAATATTTCTTGACATTAATGTTATGCCTTTTTCAATTAAATATCTATAAATTACAGATAACCACAGCTAAATTGGAAGATCTTATTTTACAAATGAGTTACCTAATATTGAGTTACTAGCATCTTTGAAGGTTACTTGTGACCAGTAATTGAATTACTAATATACAGCTATGTTTTTGGAGAGGTGATAATATGATATGGGCTAAATGACATACTCTGTAATTTGTTTGCTTGTGCTGTTTAGGTTTGATGATCGTGGGCGGAATGAGTGTGAAGGTTTTGGCAGTCGTGGTGACAGAACTGGCTTTGGCAGATTTGAGCGTAGTGGACACAGTCGTTGGTGTGACAAGTCAGATGATGATGACTGGTCAAAACCGCTTCCACCAAGTGAACGCTTGGAGCAGTAAGTTTTTGATATTAATGTTGATAGGAAACTTGCCATCTAGCATCGTACATATAACAATCATTTCATTTCAGGGAGCTCTTTTCTGGAGGAAACACTGGGATTAACTTTGAGAAATATGATGATATACCAGTAGAGGTAACCGGCAATAACTGTCCTCCGCACATTGAAAGTGTAAGTATTTCATTTGACTTTTTAACTGTTGTTTACAGTTACTGCTGAAAATTTCATTGGGTTATGAGAAAGGAGAGACTGGTGACTAATGTCACCATTTTGAGGAATCCTAAAATAGGAAACATATCAAATATACAGAAAACCTCAGAGCTACTTTGTTGTAGATTAGACCTTCAGAAGTCTGTTTTCTTACAAATAACTGGATACTTTCACCTAAAATCCAAAGCAGCTGTACATTTAATCACCGACAGACATTTAACTAGTAATTTCCATTCTGTTAATATAAAACAAATTGCTGCAGAACATTAAGGCATTTCTGTCTAGTTAGTATATTTATTTGATTGATCTGGTTAAATTTTATTAACAGTTCAGCGATGTTGCAATGGGAGAAATTATTATGGGAAACATTGAGCTTACTCGTTACACACGTCCTACTCCAGTGCAAAAACATGCCATTCCCATTATTAAAGAAAAAAGGGACCTGATGGCCTGTGCCCAGACAGGTAAGTTCATTAATGAAGAATACCTGGACTAGCTTTGTAAAAACACTACATTATATAGAGAGGCCTGTGTCTTATATTTAACTTGATTTATAGTTAGGTAAATATTAGCTGGGCATATCTCTTATGTCTTTCAATCTTTTGGATAAAACTAGTGTTTTTATCAGGGCATCTTAGAGAAGGCTATAGCAATATTGTCAGCCAGTTGATATTGCTGACTTTCCACTGAGTACACAGCAGGGGAAAATTATGGAGTCGGTGAAGGGAAAGTTAGCAATATAATTGGGATAGGAAATGTATAGTCAGGGAAGAACCTGTGATCTTGAGAAAGGAAAACGTGCCTCTCATCCTTAGTGTTTTATGAGTTTGGGACTGAGAGGTCTGTAGTACTGTTTTGTCCTGTATCAGAACTTGGCATAGGTAAAAGAGTGCAGATCTTAACTTTGGTTATGTAGTGAACTTTTTGTATGGGTATGTGTTTGTAAATATTTTAAATTTAAATCATTTGTCATTTTTTATACTTTTTTTTAAGCAGTAGATCACTTCTTTTATATGTAAGTGGCCTTTGGGACAAGACCAACACTTATTTTTTAAAATAATGCTTTCTTGCAGCAGTTAGTACCCATGGCTTTTATTTTGCAAAGTGAGAGAATTATCTACAGCGTCCTTTGTTAGTAGGGTCTTCATCTTCAGAAAGTTTGTTGATATTCTGCTAATTACAGAATAACAAAAAATTTTGAAGTAGAAGTTGATGCCAATTTAAAAGGAAAAATAGTTGGTTCTTCTGTATATTATTGCAAAGAAGTATATGTTGATCTGTTAAAGTGGATCACAAATCATCCAGCATTCTTCACTTAGTTGTATAAATACATTTGTCACATAATTAGGCATTAAGTAAAAAAAAATCTTTCTCACTAAATGGGTATTTAGAATACTTTTTTTATTATTCAAACTTAATAAGCCATTATTTTTTTAACAGGGTCTGGGAAAACTGCAGCATTTCTTTTGCCCATCTTGAGTCAGATTTATACAGATGGTCCAGGCGAGGCTTTGAAAGCTGTGAAGGTAGGGATTCACTTATAAAACAAAAAGCTTTTGCTTAGAACAATTTTTGTAATCATCTGTTGAAACTTTTCTTTGAAATAAATACACTTTCTTTAGTCTGTTAACTCAATAAAAGTTCATTTTCAAATGTAGTTCCTAAATTACAGAGGGGATTTTGTTGTCACGAACTTTAGAAATGCATAGAAAAAGATTTGAATCTTTGAGCTTAATTATAAATTGTACTTAATTCTTAGGAAAGTGGAAGGCATGGACGCCGTAAACAGTATCCAATCTCCTTGGTTTTAGCCCCAACAAGAGAGTTGGCTGTACAGATCTATGAGGAAGCCAGGAAAGTAAGTATGCGACTTGCTGATAATTGACTTTTTAATAGATTCTAGTGTAATTTTTATGACCATCTAATAAATTATTGCTTGTAGTTTTCATACCGGTCTCGAGTTCTTCCTTGTGTGGTATACGGTGGTGCTGATATTGGTCAACAAATTCGAGACTTAGAACGTGGATGTCACTTGTTGGTGGCCACTCCAGGACGCCTGGTGGATATGATGGAAAGGGGAAAGATTGGGTTAGATTTCTGCAAGTAAGTTGACTTTTATATAATTACTTAAATGAAAAGTGAAAGTGAAGTCGCTCAGTTGTGTCCGACTCCTAGCAACCCCATGGACTGCAGCCCACCAGGCCCCTCTGTCCATGGGATTTTCCAGGCAAGAGTACTGGAGTGGGGTGCCATTGCCTTCTCCACTTTATATATTAGTAGTCATCAATTTTGTAGTATTTTGTAAAGTATAGCTAATTTGCTTGGTTCATTGTAGCAAATAACAGCTAATTTGGCTATGTGATCTGTATGTGGTTTTACATAGTGAAATTTGAAACTCAAATATTATGATGAATATATTAGTGTAATTCAGTATAGAGACAACAATAATTAAGTTTCTCATCAAATTCTAAACTATCTTTTTAATAACAGATACTTGGTGTTGGATGAAGCTGATAGGATGCTGGATATGGGATTTGAACCTCAGATACGTCGTATAATTGAACAAGACACTATGCCACCAAAGGGTGTTCGCCATACCATGATGTTTAGTGCTACTTTTCCTAAGGAAATTCAGGTAGTTCCTTTTTTTGTTAAAAAAGAACATTTGTGTAGATGTTATTTTCAGTTAATGTTAGTTAAAATAGGAAAAAATTAGACTTTCTTCCCTCTTTCAGATGCTTGCTCGTGATTTCTTGGATGAATATATCTTTCTGGCCGTAGGTAGAGTTGGCTCTACCTCTGAGAACATCACACAAAAAGTAGTTTGGGTGGAAGAGGCAGACAAACGGTCATTTCTGCTTGATCTCTTAAATGCAACAGGTAAAATTTTGAGTAATTACATTGCTAGGAATAAAGAGACTATTAAAATACCTTTAGCCTGTACCCTGTGTTTACTCACCTTTCTGACCATGGAAGTAAACCTGCTTTTTCATTATTTCCATGTGCATTCTTTATGAGTGCAAAGAGAAGTAACTAATTAATATTTAGATCAAGCAATGATGCAAAGTTACTATTAGTAAAGAAAACCTTTTATCAATAATTTTTCAGGGACAGATTCACTGACTTTAGTTTTTGTGGAGACAAAAAAGGGGGCTGATTCTTTGGAGGATTTCTTATACCATGAAGGATATGCTTGTACAAGTATCCATGGAGACCGATCACAGAGAGATAGAGAGGAAGCACTTCATCAGTTCCGCTCAGGAAAAAGCCCAATTCTAGTGGCTACTGCTGTGCGTATATTTTCTGCTCTCTTTTTTTTTGTTTATTTGTTTTTTTGTTTTTCAATTACCCATCTTTGAATACTGCCTTATTTTAACAAAAATTACTTTTTTAGGTGGCAGCAAGAGGACTAGACATTTCAAATGTGAAACATGTCATCAATTTTGATTTGCCAGGTGATATTGAGGAATATGTACATCGGATTGGCCGTACAGGACGTGTAGGAAACCTTGGTAAAGTGGTTGCTTGATGGTTTGACACAGAATTTTAAATCCTAGAACCTGTTTTCAAGGGAAAATTGACATAGGATGTCAGACAGTTTAATATTGCATATTGTTTATATTTTTGTTTTCTGATCAATGTTCTAGACCTCATTTACTTTTTTTGAATTCTTGTAGGTCTTGCCACCTCATTTTTCAATGAAAGAAATATAAATATCTCAAAAGATTTGTTGGATCTTCTTGTTGAAGCCAAACAAGAAGTGCCATCTTGGTTAGAAAACATGGCTTATGAACACCACTATAAGAGTAGCAATCGTGGCCGTTCTAGGAGGTATGGATTGTTTTAAACCTTTGTTGTTAATATCATTTGGGAAAGGAATTTTGTCCAGGGTTAACTAAAAACACTGCCATTACTACTGTACAAGTGACATTTTCAGAAAGGATAATGTGGAGTAAATGTTAATGTGAAAGGATGATGTAAGTAAATGTTAAAGGATAATGTGGAGGAAGAAGCCACATGAAAATGAGTTGAAGTTGAGAATTGGGAAGTTTATGCATGGAAATTGTTGTTTTATTTAAATTATGTTCTTAAAAAACCATCATATCTTTTTCCTTGTAATATAGATTCAGTGGAGGCTTTGGTGCCCGTGATTATCGACAAAGTAGCAGTTCTGGCAGTTTCAGCTATAGTAGTGGTCGTGCAGGCAGCAGCCGCAGTGGTGGAGGTGGTCATGGCAGCAGCAGAGGATTTGGTGGAGGTAGTAGTAGAATTTTCCCCCTTTTATATTTTTGCAAGGGCTTCCTCCCTTTTTCAAAGCATAATTTGATAAATTTTATTTGTGAAGAACACAACCAAATAATGTTTCTTATTAGGCTTTTTTATTAGGCTTATATATATTTGGCTTTATACTAGAAAAAACCAGAAAAAGAAAATATGGCTGACCTAATTTTTTTTTTTTTTTTAACATTTCTTGATAGGTGGCTATGGAGGCTTCTACAGTAGTGAAGGATATGGCGGAAATTACAGCTCTCAGGGGGTTGACTGGTGGGGCAACTGAATCTGCTTTCCAGCCAAGTCACTTAAAAAAAAGCTACAATGGAAACCACATGTAACTTTGCCAGATTGTTTTGTGTATAAAGGAGATCTTGTAGTGCATTACCCATAGTGATTCTCCTGAAAATTCAAGGGAGCTTAAAGCCAAAAGAAAGAAAAAGAACAACCAATAATTCCATTGGTTTGAAAACTTAATTGCTGTAGTTTGGATGAACTCCCCTCTGCTTGTTTCCACCCCAAACTGCATTTATAATTTTGTGATTGAGGATCATTTGTTTGTTAATGTACTCTGACTTTATAGACAGATTATTTGATGTCCGTTGGCTCAGTAATGCTCAAGTTTTCAGTTGTGTTCATGAAATAAATTCACTAAATTTGGGCTAAGATCACACCTTGGCACACAGATGTGATACAACTTATTTAACAGGAATTGTTAATTTATAAGTATTACAAAGTAAGAAAACTTGAGCAGTAACTTGCATTGGACTTAATGTTTGGAGATTGGGGAGAAAAATACCTTACAGCAGAATTCCCTTCTGATGTGGCAAACTGTACTAATTTAACTTTGTACTTGCTCATTCTATCTGGATAGGCATTTATAGTCTATAAATAAGCCATTCCGGTCATGATAAGATTACATGTATGAATACATCCATATATTTTCAAAGCACTCTTGAAGGTTAATGCAAGTAAATATAGCAGTTCCTCTTAATTCTAAGCTAGGCAAGTCTTGGGTAAATGTTACTACGGGAAAAGTTTGAAAGTTCGATTTTAAAAAAGTGTTTAGTGGAAGTTTCATCTAATTAGATTTTTTTCGTGCCTGCCATAAGTAAAATTAAAACAGTAGAATGGCTGACCATGCCAGTGACCAGTCCTTTATGGATCTGCTTGGATTTTGGTCTTGAATGCATGCTAGTGTTAACGTTTTTTGGTCAAGAGGATATGAGCAGGAGGGATTATGCAGCAGGCTTTTATTTTATTGCAGATGTTCTTTACTCTCTTTACTCTGCACTGAAATGTTAAAATGGCTTACATTTGTGGACTTTGTTAATTGGAATAACAACAAACAGAAATCCTTGAGATTTCACGGGTTAGAAATAACGTACTAAGTTGCTCATGGTGATCTTTCTGTACAGTACAGTTATATTTTAGTTGCATAGGTTTCCATTGTACTTTACACTTTTCTGCTAAATTTCGCCAAAGATGATTATTCACCAACTAAAGTTGTCTCCTCCACCTGGAATTGGTACTGATTCTCTGGTTGGAAAATGGTGATCTTCATATTCTTAACAATGGCATAAGAAGGCAAAAGTTTTTTACAAGTGCAATAATATATTTTCAGGTGTATTGTGCCTTGTTCTAAAACTATTAAGTGCACTTGACAGTATTGAGGTCATTTGTTACGGTGCTATTTCAATTAGGATAGGTTTAGACTCTTGAACATTTTGCTCATAAATTTTTTACCAAGTACTTATTTTATTGCACATTAAGAGAATTTTATATACATATATATGTATGTCTTGTGTGCATGTTCTTAAACTTCCAATTTATTTTGTCTCTTGGAGATTGTTGAACACGTTTTTTTAGAACTAGATTCTAAAATTTTATTTGGGACCATAGGATGATAGTTGGGAAGAAAACTCTTTTGCACATGACAGATTTTCGATACTTCTTTGCTGCTAGTGCTTGTCTGTGTAGTATTTATTGAAACATTTTGACAAATATTTATTTTTGTAAGCCTTAAAGTTATTCTTTTAAAGTTTAAAGAAACTTGACCAAAAGACAGTACAAAAACACTGGCACTTGAATGTTGAATGTCATCATATGTTACATAATAAATTGCAGGTTAGTGTGAGCTTTAATGTTAAGTCTTACTACACTTTTAGTGAAACTAAGCAGACCCAGCATTGACAATGTAGGTAGCTTTAACTTTCTAAGAAAATGTAACACAAAATTCGCAACTTGAAACTATAACATGCCAAGGTTTTGATATATTATCTTAAAACACTTAGGAAGTGTCCACATTTTCAGAAATTCTATAGAGTTCTATTTAGTTACATATGTTATTTATTTTTCAGTGTCTGGCCTACTTCTCAAACATGTGGTTATCTTTGTGTATTGCCAAAATCAGTGACTTTAAGTTTTGTCAGCCAGCAACATTTTCAGTGAATAAGAATGGATTTTAATTAGCCAAATAAAGACATTGAATCTCGTCACTTTAAGTTTGGTAATTGCTTAATGTATCAGTTTTAGATTTCTAGCACTGCATGTGCTGTATTTATTCTGACTTTACTAAAATAAAGAGTTGAATACAATCTTTGCGGTCAGTTGTGGTTTAATGAGAGGTAGAAATGAATTTGTGCTCTCCCCATGAAGAGTTTGAAAGTGAGATTTCTTGGGTGTCTGCAGAACTAGTTTGTGAAAGACCTCTTTTAGTTTTAAGTATTTGAATAAATGACAGAGAAGGTCTAAGGTAGGTATATGGAGAAACAGAATTTTTATTTTAAATCACAGAAATCTAAATGACCTATATAGCATGTGTTTGCTTTTATCTATTTAAGAATCAAGAATTGGAATAGGTATGGCACTGTAGCAGAAGTGCCCAGTTTCCAACTTGGTTCTTTCTGATGGCTGATAAATCAGTATTACAACTGTTAATCAGGAACTGATGCTGGCAGCTGCACCAAATAATGGATTTTTGTTAAAAGAACCAAATCAGTTTAACATGTTAACATTACAGTAGTTCTTTGACCATGGTTGTGGTTTTATTTTTAGAGTCAACTTCAGTGTCTTTGTGTCCCCTTGTTAGAATTAACCTCCCATGTTCCCTAACTTATTTTACTGTAGACTGGCTTTCATCTGTAAATCAGTTTGTGTTCTTGTACAGCTTCTTGCAGTCAGCATTCTGTATGTGAGATAAAATATTGTCTATAGTTTCAATCTAACTGCCATGTTGAATTCTGTTGTATGCTGAACTTACCTGAGTTGTTTCCAGGTTGTGGTTATATTAAATTATTTATGACACCTATTAAAGAGAAGGAAGAAAATGACTTTATTCAAGAGGGTCTATATAGGGTCTTGCAGTATGGGAGAAAGACTAGATTCAGCTGCTCTGAATGCATCATGAGCAAATGGAAATTTACAGCCAAGGAGCAAGGTGGGAAGTGGGTGTGAGTGGTTAGAAAAATAGAGGAGAAAACCAAGGTGTGGGGGGTGTATTTTGCTTAACCAATATAACAAGTCTCTTTGCTGAAGGTAGATTTAGGGTAATAGGTAGCACCTGGTGGGTGTTGGGGAACTAAGAACTCTTATTGCCATTGAGAATACTAAAATATTGAATATAGCCTAACTGACCTAGGATTCTTGTTAAAATTAGATAGTTCAAACAATGGATGTCAAAAATTCGAGTCCTAGTTGGAAAATACTCAGAGGAGCACAAGTTTGCTCCAGGATAGAACCTCAGCTTTTCTGAAAGACATGTTCATATCTAGTGGATACATTCTAAAGTAGAATTGGATTACATATTCTGTATCTTTCCATTAGACATTCCCTGTTTTCTAAAGTATTAATTTATTGTTTTACACTTCTTTCCACAATTACCCTCACCATTTTTTGACTTACTTTAAAATTTCAGATATTCAAGTACATGTATATTGAAAATCATTTTAATTGGTGTTTTGCTCTTGACTAGTGATTTATATTTGAGCCATTTTGTTGAGGTTAATATAGGAAAAAGTAACATGACCTTACCAGTTTAAGAACATGTTAACAGGAAAAATAAAATCTGGAATTTGTTTTTCCCATAAAAACAAGTTAGATTAGCAAGATGTTGATAATTATTAAGATTGGGTAATTGGAAACATAGAGGTTCAATTATACATTTGTGTTTTAATGTAAAGAGATTCTTTTTCTCATGTTAAAAATTAGTAAATAATAAACTATGGGGAGATGGGTAAAATACATAAATAGTCTTTTGTTTTTTGTGTTAAAAGTTAGTAATAAGTTGTAGAAAGATGGGTAAAATACATACATGATCTTAACCCTAACCATCACATGAATGCATACTGCAGGCCAAGGAATAAAACTCCAGGAAGCAAGCAAGAAAGCCTAATATGTTAAGAACTATGTAATAATGATTGTTGTATATGAATCATATCAGATCAGTTGCTCAGTCATGTCCAACTCTTTGCAACCCCATGAATCGCAGCACCCCAGGTCTCCCTGTCTATCACCAACTCCCAGGGTTCACTGAGACTCATGTCCATCGAGTCAGTGATGCCATCCAGCCATCTCATCCTCTGTCGTCCCCTTCTCTTGCCCCCAATCCCTCCCAGCATCAAAGTCTTTTCTAATGAGTCAACTCTTCGCCTGAGGTGGTCAGAGTACTGGAGTTTCAGCTTTAGCATCATTGCTTCCAAAGAAATCCCAGGGCTGATCTTCAGAATGGAGGAGTATATGAATAGTATATGAATTGCTATTCTCAATTTTTCACATAGGTCCAGCCAAAAAAGCAAAAATTGAAATTATTGTACACTGACACGTTTCCTAGATTTTGTCTATCAGGATGTGTATTTCATGGTGGCCCTGCTTCCTCAGTGAAAGGTGATTTAGTAAAAAGGCCAGAAAAAGGAAAAGCTGTATGTCTGACCACCTTGCAAGTAATGCAAAGGGATAAATAGCCATACTGTAAAAATTGTATAGGTTGGTATACACAGAGCTGAAGCAAAAAACATACAACACTGATCAAGAAAAACAGAACCAAAAACACCTTTGTTTCTTTTTTTAAAAATTTATTTAATTGGAGGCTAATTACAATATTGTACTGTTTTTCGCCATACATTGGTATGAATCAGTCATGGGTGTACATGTGTTCCCTATCCTGAACCCCCCTCCCACCTGCCTCCCCATCCCATCCCTCAGGTTATCTCATTGCACCAACCCTGAGCACCCTGTCTAATGCACTGAACCTGTACTGGCAATGTGTTTTCACATATGATAATATACATGTTTAAATGGTATTCTCTCAGATCATCCTACCCTAGCCTTTTCCCACAGAGTCCAATCCAATAGGCTGTTCTATACATCTGTGTCTTTTTTGCTGTCTTGGATACAGGGTTATCGTTACCATCTTTCTAAATTCCATGTGTATGCATTCGTATACTGTATTGGTGTTTTTCTTTTGGGCTTACTTTACTCTATAATAGGCTTCAGTTTTATCCACCTTATTAGAACTGATTCAAATTTATTGTTTTTAATGGCTGAGTAGTATTCCATTGTGTACATGTACCACAACTTCCTTATCCATTCGTCTGCTTATGGACATCTAGGTTGCTTCCCTGTCCTGGCTATTAGAAACAGTGCTGCGATGACACTGGGGTACACATATCTCTTTCAATTCTGGTTTCCTCGGTTTGTATGCCCAGCAGTGTGTTTGCTGGGTTGTATGGCAGTTTTATTTCCAGTTTTGTAAGGAATTGATGCCGGGAGCCCATGAGGCATTCCACTTGTGACAAAGGTCATGAGAAAGGACGCTCGGCATACGCAAAGGAGGGATCGAGCTTCAGGAGTCCCCCTGGATATTCTCGAGCATCTACCCCCCAAAACCAGAGTCTGCCTACTTTATTGCTTTGTGCTCTCACCTCTGACTTTACTGGGGGCTGTCCCCCACCACCATCTCGCTCTCTCTGACAAAGAGCTAACTTACAGCTCCAATTAATAAAGTTCCTGGGCAATTAGGAGTGTTTAAATCCAAACCCCTCAGATGGCTCTCTAAGTCGCCTGACAAGTTTACCCGGACTCCTACAGCTATGTATACGATTGTTTACAGTCTCCCAGCCTCGAGAGGCACGGGAAGCTAAAGATATTCAAATAGCTTAGAGCCTCTCAGAGAGTTAGAAACTGTCAGAATAAAACCAGTAAAGGATTTCATTGATGAGCCAATGCTTGTTGCCAAGTTTTCACATCCCCTGAATTGTATCCTTGAATGTGTATTAATTAATATAGTTGGTATATAGAAATAATAAGTAGTGGCCTTGGTGTTAGTAACTTTAGACTCTTAGGGTAATAAATTCTTTGCTTTGTTGTAAACCCATTACACATCCGCCCTACAGGAATGCAATTTTATCTTCGGAAGATGGCGCCAAACCTTAAAATAATTACTCTTAGAGAAAATAAGTCTGAACTGTTGATAAGTCTTTGTCAGGAGCCATAAAATGTTAATAGGCCTTCTGGCCAGAAGACGGTGTAAATCACCTAAACCATTTGTATACGATAAATTTGCAGGAAAGAGACCCTGGTTTTTGATAAGGATCAAAAAACTGCTGACTTTGCATCCCCTATTATCCTATATGTGTAACTTAGGGTATAAAAGCCCGTTAAAAATAAAGCTATGGGCCTTGCTCACCAACGCTTGGTCTCCCCATGTCATTCTTCCCTTTAACTTCAGCTGAATCTCCATCTGGAGTGCGGAACCCACCATGCTTACTAATTATGCCTGGGCTTCTAGGATCTGACCAGGGAGGCCTCAGTGTCTCCTCTCCTTCGGGAGGACAGAAGGACGCCTGCAGCCTACGTAAGTGGTGCAAACCTCTTGTCTTGAAGTTTTATTGGTCTCCCTCGTAAACCAAGCTACTCAGCCTCTTTTCTCCACTGAATTTTCCTACTGAGCTATCCTCATTCTATTACTCTTTATATCTTTAGTAAATAAATAGTCGCCTAGGCCGTCTCTCCTTCGAATACCCTGGATCAGCCGGGGCTGGACCCCAGCAAATCTCCACACTGTTCTCCATAGTGGCTGTCCTAGGTTGCATTCCCACCAACAGTATAAGAAGGTTCCCTTTTCTCCACACTCTCTCCAGCATGCATTGTTTGTAGATTTTTGGATAGTAGCCATTCTGAACAACCTGAGATGGTACCTCACAGTGGTTTTGATTTGCATTTCTCTGATAATGAGTGATGTTGAGCATCTTTTCATGTGTTTCTTAGCCATTTCTATGTCTTCCTTGGAGAAATGTCTGTTTAGTTCTTTGGCCCATTTTTAGACTGGGGTTGTTTATTTTTCTAGAATTGAGTTGCAGGAGTTGCTTGTTGCTTGTATATTTCTGAAATGAATTCTTTGTCAGTTGCTTCGTTTGCTATTATATTCTCCCATTCTGAAGGCTGTCTTTTCACCTTGCTTATAGTTTCCTTCATTGTCCAAAAGCTTTTAAGTTTAATTAGGTCCCATTTGTTTATTTTTGCTTTTATTTCCATTACTCTGGGAGGTGGGTCATAGAGGATCCTGCCGTGATTTACGTTGGAGAGTGTTTTGCCTGTTCTCCTTTAGGAGTATTATAGGTTCTGGTCTTAGTTTAGATCTTTAATCCATTTTGAGTTTATTTTTGTGTATACTGTTAGAAAGTGTTCAAGTTTCATTCTTTCACAAGTGGATGACCAGTTTTCCCACCACCACTTACTGAAGAGATTGTCTTTTCTCCATTGTATATTCTTGCCTTCTTTGTCAAAGATAAGGTGTCCCATAGGTGCATGGATTTACCTCTGGGCTTTCTATTTTGTTCCATTGATCTATATTTCTGTCTTTGTGCCACTACCATACTGTCTTGATGACTGTAGCTTTGTTGGATAGCCTGAAGTCAGGCAGGTTGATTCCTCCAGTTCCATTCTTCTTAAGGTTGCTTTGGCTATGAAAGGTTTTTTGTATTTCCAAACAAATTGTGAAATTATTTGTCCTAGTTCTCTGAAAAACCATTGGTAGCTTGATAGGGATTGCATTGAATCTATAAATTGCTTTGGGTAGTATACTCATTTTCACTGTATTGATTCTTCCAATCCCTAAACATGATATATTTCTCCATCTATGTGTATTCTCTTTGATTTCTTTCATCAGTGTTTTATAATTTTCTATATATAGGTCTTTTGTTTCTTTAGGTAGATTTATTCCTAAATATTTTATTCTTTTCGTTGGGAATGGTGAATGGGGTTGTTTCCTTAATTTCTCTTTGAATTTTCTCATTGTTAGTGTACACTAACAATGGCATTGAATGGCACTGAAACATGTAAAATATCATGTATGAAACGAGATGCCAGTCCAGGTTTGGTGCACGATACTGGATGCTTGGGGCTAGTGCACTGGGACGACCCAGAGGGATGGTATGGGGAGGGAGGAGGGGGAGGGTTCAGGATGGGGAACATTTGTATACCTGTGGCGGATTCATTTTGATACTTGGCAAAACTAATACAATTATGTAAAGTTTAAAAATAAAATAAAACTTTAAAAAAATAAAATTTAAAAATAAATATATTTTTAAAAAAAAATGCAAGGTATTTCTGTGTGTTAATTTTATATCCTGCAACTTTACTATATTCACTGATTAGCTCTAGTAATATTCTGGTGCAATCTTAAGGTTTTTCTATGTAGAGGACCATGTCATGTGCAAACGGTGGAAGTTTTACTTCTTTTCCAAATTGGATTCCTTTTCTTGCTTTTTCTGCTCTGAAATCTGTGGCCAAAACTTACAAAACTATATTCAATAGTAGGGGTGAGAGTGGGCACCCTTGTCTTGTTCCTGACTTTAGGGGAAATTCTTTCACCTAAAAAAGTTTTTCACCATTGAGGATAATGCTTGCTGTGGGTTTGTCATACATAGCTTTTATTATGTTGAGTTATCTTCCTTCTATACCTGCTTTCTGGAGAGTTTTTATCATAAATGAATGTTGAATTTTATCAAAGGCTTTCTATGCATCTGTTGAGATAATCATATGGATTTTACCTTTCAGTTTGTTAATGTGGTGTATTATTTTGATTGATTAGTGGATATTGAAGAATCCTTGTATTCCTGGGATAAAGCCCACTTGGTCATGATGTATGATCTTTTTCATATGTTGTTGGATACTGTTTTCTAGAATTTTGTTAAGGATTTCTGCATTTATGTTCATCAATGATATTCAGTTCAGTTCATTTGCTCAGTCATGTCCAACTCTTTGCAACCGCATGAATTGCAGCATGCCAGACCTCTGTCCATCACCAACTCCTGGAGTTCATTCAGACTCATGTCCATCGAGTCAGTGATGCCGTCCAGCCATCTCATCCCCTGTCATCCCCTTCTCCTTCTGCCCCCAATCCCTCCCAGCATCAGAGTCTTTTCCAATGAGTCAGCTTTTCGCATGAGGCGGTCAAAGTATTGGAGTTTCAGCTTTAGCATCATTCCTTCAAAAGAAATCCCAGGGCTAGTTCTTTAAAATGGACTGGTTGGATCTCTTTGCAGTCCAAGAGACTCTCAAGAGTCTTCTCTGACACACAGTTCAAAAGCATAAATTCTTCGGCGCTCAGCCTTCTTCACAGTCCAACTCTCACATCCGTACATGGCTACTGGAAAAACCATAGCCTTGACTAGACGGACCTTTGTTGGCAAAGTAATGTCTCCGCTTTTCAATATGCTATCTAGGTTGGTCATAACTTTCCTTCCAAGGAGTAAGCATCTTTTAATTTCATGGCTGCAGTCTCCATCTGTAGTGTTTTTGGAGCCCAGAAAAATAAAGTCTGACAGTGTTTCCACTGTTTCCCCATCTATTTCCCATGAACTGATGGGACTGGATGCCATGATGTTCGTTTTCTTATGTTGAGCTTTAAGCTTTAAGTGGAGAGCACTTTCACCTTATCAAGAGGCTTTTGAGTTCCTCTTCACTTTCTGCCATAAGGGTGGTGTCATCTGCATATCTGAGGTGATTGATATTTCTCCCGGCAATCTTGATTCCAGCTTGTGTTTCTTTCAGTCCAGCGTTTCTCGTGATGTACCCTGCATAGAAGTTAAATAAGCAGGGTGACAATATACAGCCTTGATGAACTCCTTTTCCTATTTGGAACCAGTCTGTTCCATGTCCAGTTCTAACTGTTGCTTCCTGACCTGCATACAGATTTCTCAAGAGGCAGATCAAGTGGTCTGGCATTCCCATGTCTTGAAGAATTTTCCACGATTTATTGTGATCCACACAGTCAAAGGCTTTGGCATAGTCAATAAAGCAGATGCTTTTCTGGAACTCATTGCTTTTTCCATGATCCAGCAGATGTTGGCAATTTGATCTCTGGTTCCTCTGCCTTTTCTAAAACCAGCTTGAACATCAGGAAGTTCATGGTTCACATATTGCTGAAGCCTGGCTTGGAGAATTTTGAGCTTTCTTTACTAGCGTGTGAGATGAGTGCAATTGTGCGGTAGTTTGGGCATTCTTTGGCATTGCCTTTCTTTAGGATTGGAATGAAAACTGACCTTTTCCAGTCCTGTGACCACTGCTGAGTTTTCCAAATTTGCTGGCATATTGAGTGCACCACTTTCACAGCATCATCTTTCAGGATTTGGAATAGCTCAACTGGAATTCCATCACCACCACTAGCTTTGTTCGTAGTGATGCTTTGTAAGGCCCACTTCACATTCCAGGATGTCTGGCTCTAGGTGAGTCATCACACCATTGTGATTATCTGGGTCGTGAAGATCTTTTTTGTACAATTCTTCTGTGTATTCTTGCCATTTCTTAATATCTTCTGCTTCTGTTAGGACCATACCATTTCTGTCCTTTATCGAACCGATCTTTGCATGAAATGTTCCTTTGGTATCTCTGATTTTCTTGAAGAGATCCCTAGTCTTTCCCATTCTGTTGTTTTCTCTATTTCTTTGCATTGATCGCTGAAGGCTTTCTTATCTCTTCTTGTTATTCTTTGGAACTCTGCATTCAGATGCTTATGTCTTTCCTTTTCTCCTTTGCTTTTCGCTTCTCTTTTTTTCACAGCTATTTGTAAGCCTCCCCATACATACATTTTGCTTTTTTGCATTTCTTTTCCATGGGGATGTTCTTGATCCCTGTCTCCTGTACAATGTCACGAACCTCATTCCATAGTTCATCAGGCACTCTGTCTATCAGATCTAGGCCCTTAAATCTATTTCTCACTTCCACTGTGTAATCATAAGGGATTTGATTTAGGTCATACCCGAATGGTCTAGTGATTTCCCCTTCTTTCTTCAATTTAAGTCTGAATTTGGCAATAAGGAGTTCATGGTCTGAGCCACAGTCAGCTCCTGGTCTTGTTTTTGCTGATTGTATAGAGCTTCTCCATCTTTGGCTGCAAAGAATATAATCAATCTGATTTCGGTGTTGACCATCTGGTGATGTCCATGCATAGAGTCTTCTCTTGTGTTGTTGGAAGAGGGTGTTTGTTATGACCAGTGCATTTTCTTGGCTAAACTCTCTTAGTCTTTGCCCTGCTTCATTCCGTATTCCAAGACCAAATTTGCCTGTTACTCCAGGTGTTTTCGTGACTTCCTACTTTTGCATTCCATTCCCCTGTAATGAAAAGGACATCTTTTTGGGGTGTTAGTTCTAAAAGGTCTTGTAGGTCTTCATAGAACCGGTCAACTTCAGCTTCCTCAGCGTCACTGGTTGGGGCATAGGCTTGGATTACTGTGATATTGAATGGTTTGCCTTGGAAATGAACAGAGATGATTCTCTCGTTTGAGATTGCATCCAAGTACTGCATTTCAGACTCTTGTTGTCCATGATGGCTACTCCGTTTCTTCTAAGGGATTCCTGCCTCCAGTAGTAGATATAATGGTCATCCGAGTTAAATTCACCCATTCCAGTCCATTTTAGTTCACTGATTCCTAGAATGTCGACATTCACTCTTGCCATCTCCTGTTTGACCAGTTCCAATTTGCCTTGATTCATAGACCTAACATTTCAGGTTCCTATGCAGTGTTGCTCTTTACAGCATTGGACCTTGCTTCTATCACCAGTTATATCCACAGCAGGGTATTGTTTTTGCTTTGGATCCATCCCTTCATTCTTTCTGGAGTTATTTCTCCACTGATCTCCAGTAGCATATTGGGCACCTACCAACGTGGGGAGTTCCTCTTTCGGTGTCCTATCATTTTGCCTTTTCATATTGTTCATGGGGTTCTCAAGGCAAGAATACTGAAGTGGTTTGCCATTTCCAGTGAACCACGTTCTGTCAGACCTCTGTCAGACCTCTCCACCATGACCAGCCCGTCTTGGGTGGCCCCACACGGCATGACTTCGTTTCATAGGGTTAGACAAGGTTGTGGTCCTTGTGATTAGATTGACTAATTTTCTGTGATTATAGTTTCAGTGTGTCTGCCCTCTGATGCCCTCTTGCAACACCTACCGTCTTACTTGAGTTTCTCTATATTGGTCTATAGTTTTCTTTTTTTGAGGCATCTTTGTCTGGTTTTGGTATTAGGGTGATGGTGGCCTCATAGAATGAGTTTGGAAGTTTACCTTCCTCTGCAATTTTCTGGAAGAGTTTTAGTAAGGTAGGTGTTAGTGCTTCCCTGAATTTTTGGTAGAATTCAGCTGTGAAGCATCTGGTCCTGGGGTTTTGTTTGCTGAAAGATTTCTGATTACAGTTTCAATTTCCTGCTTTTGATGGGTCTCTTAAGACTTTTATTTCTTCATGGTTCAGTTTTGGAAAGTTATACTTTTATAAGAATTTGTCCATTTCTTCCAAGTTGTCCATTTTATTGGCATACAGTTACTGATAGTAGTCTCTTATGATCCTTTGTATTTCTGTGTTGTCTGTTGTGATCTCTCCATTTTCATTTCTAATTTTGTTGGTTTGATTCTTCTCCCTTTGTTTCTTGATGACTCTGGCTAATGGTTTGTCAACTTTATCTTCTCAAAGAACCAGCTTTGGGCTTTGTTGATTTTTGCTATGGTCTCTTTTGTTTCTTTTACATTTACTTCTGCCTTAATTTTTAAGATTTCCTTTCTTCTACTAACCCTGGGGTTCTCCATTTCTTCCTTTTCTCATTGCTTTAGGTGCAGAGTTAGGTTATTTATTTGACTTTTTTCTTGTTTCTTGACATAAGCCTGTATTGCTATGAACCTTCCCCTTAGCACTGTGTCCCATAGGTTTTGGTTTGCTGTGTTTTCATTTTCATTCATTTCTATACATATTTTGATTTCTTTTTTTATTTCTTCTGTGATATTTGGTTATTCAGAAGCGTGTTGTTCAGCCTCAGTATGTTGGACATTTTTAATAGTTTTTTTTCCCCTGTAATTGACATCTAATCTTACTGCATTGTGGTCAGAAAAGATGCTTGGAATGATTTCAATTTTTTTGAATTTACCAAGGCTAGATTTATGGCCCAGGATGTGATTTATCCTGGAGAAGATTCCATGTGCACTTGAGAAAAAAGGTGAAATTCATTGTTTGCTGGGGTCCAGCCCCGGTTGGATCCAGGGATTCCCTCAGGATGACAGCGTTGGCGATTAAGGGATAGCAAAGGCTGAGAGATTTTTTAGATGCTCAATAATAACTGGTTTACGTGGGAAATCAATAAAATTTGTGACACCAAACTTGCTCTGACCCCGGAGGCCGCAGTTGCCCTCTCAAATAGTGGAAGGTGCCCCACCTTAGGCACCTTCCCTAGTGGGTCTTAGAAGCCCAGGCAAATGAGTGGTTGCAGAGGACCCCCGCGCTCCAAATTATTTTGCCATGAAGGAAGAACAGAAGAGAAAAGGAGGAAAAGGAAACAAGAAAGAACGACACGGGGAGACCAAGCTTCAGTGAGCAAGGCCCGTAGATTTATTTTCAACAGGGGCTTTTATACCCTAAGTTGCACATAGAGGATAATAGGGGGTGTGAAATCATGCAAAGTTAGCAGTCTTTGATCCTTATTGAGACCAGGCTTTCTTTTCTGTAAATTTATCATACACAAATAGTTTAGGTGATTTACATCATCTTCTGGCCAGAAGGCCTGTTAATATTTTATGACTCTGATAAAGGTTTGTCAACCATAAGACTTATTTTCTCTAAGAGTAATTATTTTAAAGTTTGGCGCCATCCTCGGAAGGTGTTAGATAACGATGCATTCCTCCAGAGCAGAGGTGCAATGGGTTTACAACAAAGGAAAGAATTTATTACCTTAAGGGTCTAAAGTTGTTAACACCAAGGCCACTACTTATTTTTTTCTTCATACCAAATATATTAATTAATACACTTCCAAGGATACAATACAGGGGATGTGGAAACTTGGCAGAAGCATTGACTGAACAATGAAATCTTCTACTAGTTCTATTCTAACAATTTCTAACTCTCCGAGAGGCTCTATACTATTTGAATATCTTAAGCTCCCCATGCCTCTTGCTGGCTGGGAGACTATAAACAAACGTATGCATAGCTGTAGGAGTACGGGTAAACCTTTCAGGC
The DNA here is from genome assembly GCF_032452875.1 of Bos javanicus. Taxonomy (NCBI): domain Eukaryota; kingdom Metazoa; phylum Chordata; class Mammalia; order Artiodactyla; family Bovidae; genus Bos; species Bos javanicus. Next base: position 830,545 of record NC_083898.1, on the reverse strand, counting down.
AAGTTAGAGAGCCATCTGAGGGGTTTGTGAACTAAAACACTCTTGTCAAGCCCAGGAACTTTATTAACTGGAGCTGTAAGTTAACTCTTTCAGAGAGGGAGATGGTGGTGGGGGACAGCCCCCCATAAAGTCAGAGGTGTAGGTGAGAGCACAGGCAGACTCTGGTTTTTGGGTAGACGCTCAGGCAGACCCAGAGGGGCACCCCTCGAGTTCTGGCTCGCCTTTCCCACCAGAACTCTCCCACATAACCTTATGGGTGGGGACTCCCGTGCTGGCTCCCAGCAATTGTTTTGGGGTGCAATGTCCTATAGATAACAATTATGTCTAACTGGTCTATTGTATAATTTAAACTTTGTGTTTCCTTGTTAATTTTCTGTTTAGTTGATCTATCCATAAGTGTGAGTGGGGTATTAAAGTCTCCCACTATTATTGTGTTGTTGTTAACTTACCCTTTCATACTTGTTAGCATTTGTCTTACCTATTGAAGTGCTCCTATGTTGGGTGCATATATATTTATAATTGTTATACCTTCTTGAATTAATCCTTTGATCATTATATAGTGCCTTCTTGTCTCTTTCCACAGCCTTTATTTTAAAATCTATTTTACCTTATATGAGTATTGCTATTCCTGCTTGCTTTTGATCTCTGTTTGCATGGAATATCTTTTTCTAGCCCTTCACTTTCAGTCTGTATGTGTCCCTTGTTTCGAGGTGGGTCTCTTGTAGACAGCATATATAGGAGTTTTGTTTTTGTATCCATTCAGCCAGTCTTTGTCTTTTGGTTGGGGCATTCAATCCATTACATTTAAGGTAATTATTGATAAGTATGATCCCATTGCCATTTACTTTGTTGTTTGGGGTTCAAGTTTATACAGCCTTTCTTTGTTTCCTGTCAAAGAAGATCCTTTAGCATTTGTTGGAGAGCTGGTTTGTTGGTGCTGAATTCTCTCAGCTTTTACTTGTCTGTAAAGCTTTTGATTTCTCCTTCATATTTGAATGACATCCTTGCTGGGTACAGTAATCTGGGTCATAGGTTTTTTCTCTTTCATCACTTTAAGTATATTCTGCTATTCCCTTCTGGCCTGAAGAGTTTATATTGAAAGATCAGCTGTCATCCTTATGGGAATCTCCTTGTGTGTTATTTGTTGCTTTTCCCTTGCTGTTTATAATATTTGTTCTTTGTGCTTGATCTTTGTTAATTTGATTAATAAGTGTCTTGGGGTGTTTCGCCTTGGGTTTATCCTGTTTGGGACTCTCTGGGTTTCTTGGACTTGGGTGATTATTTCCATCCCCATTTTAGGGAAGTTTTCAACTATTATCTCTTCAAGTATTTTCTCATGGCCTTTCTGTTTGTCTTCTTCTGGGACTCCTGTGATTCGAATGTTGGGGCATTTAACATTGTCCCTGAGGTCCCTGAGGTTGTCCTCATTTCTTTTAATTATTTTTTCCTTTCTGCTTCATTTATGTCTACCATTCTATCTTCTACCTCACTTATCCTATCTTCTGCCTCCGTTATTCTACTGTTGGTTCCCTCCAGAGTGCTTTTGATCTCAGTTATTTCATTATGCATTATTGACTCTTTTTTCTTCTAGGTCCTTTTTAAACATTTCTCGCATCTTCTCAATCCTTGTCTGCAGGATATTTATCTGTAACTGCATTTTGTTTTCAAGATTTTGGATCATTTTTACTATCATTATTCTGAATTCTTTTTCAGGTAGACTCCCTATCTCCTCCTCTTTGGTTTGGTGGGTATTTATCATGTTCCTTTACCTGCTGAGTATTTCTCTGCTTTTTCATCTTGTTTAGATTGCTGTGTTTGGGGTGGCCTTTCTGTAGGGTGGCAGTTTGTGGTTCCTCTTTATTGTGGAGGTTCTTCCCTGCGGCTTCTCAAACTTTGTGGTTAGGGGAGCTTGCATCGTTGTTCTGGTGGGTGGAGCTGGATTTCTTCCATCTGCAATGCAATGAAGTGTCCAGTAATGAGTTTTGAGATGTCTCTGGGTTTGGTGTGACTTTGGGCAGCCTCTATATTGAAGCTCGGGGCTATGTTCCTGCATTTTTGGAGAATTTGTGTGGTATGTCTTCCTCTAGAACTTGTTGGCTCTTGGGTGGAGCTTGGTTTCAGTATACGCATGGGTGCTTTTGGATGACCTCTTATTAATGTTTCTGGAGTCAGGAGTTCTCTGGTGTTCTCAGGTTTTGGGCTTAAGCCTCCTGCCTCTGGTTTTCAGTCTTATTCTTACAGTAGCCTCAAGACTTCTCCATCCATACATCACCACTGCTAAAACATCTAGGTTAATGGTGGTAAGATTCTCCACAGTGAGGGACACCCAGAGAGGAGAAGAGAAGAGGGAGGAGGGAGATAGTGGTGACCAGGAGGAGAAGAGGAGGAATCAAAAAAGGAGTGAGCAAGTTAGCCCTAATCAATTCTCTGTATGATCTCCACAGTCTGGATCCCTCAGAGATGTTCATGGAGTTACACAGAGAAAAGACGAGGGAGGAAGGAGACAGAAGTGAACAGGAGGAGAAAAGGAAGAATCAAAAGGAGAGAGAGATCTAGGCAATGATCAGTTCCCTAAGTGTTTTCCACAGCCCAGAACACACACAGATTCACAGAGTTGGGTAGAGAAGAGGAGGGGAGGGAGGAGATAGAGGTGACCTGGGGGAGGAAAAGGAGAGTCAAAAGGGAGAGAGAGTAATGAAGCCAGTAATCACACTCCCAAGTAAAATTGGGTACTGAAGACTGGATTCTTAAACGTACAAAATTGGTAACAAATACCAAAAAGCAAACATTAAAAATCTAGACTAGAGATTAGACTCTCAAAAATACCATATTAAAAAAAAGGTCACAAAAATTGTAAAATATATATACAAAATTTGCTTTAAAAATAGGGTCTTTTTTGTTTGGAAGATAGTAGGTTTAAAAAAATGAAAATTAAAGGAGTAGTAGAGGGCTTAAAATTAAAAAAAATTTTTTTTTTAATTTAAAAAATGAAGGCAGTGACTCCGTTGCACCTGCATTTTGTGCCCTTCCCAGCTCCAAGCAGCTCAGGTGACCAGGTGCTTGGCGAGTGCATTCTCCCCAGGTTGATGGGTCCATCTTATCGCCGCCTGGGTCCCAGCTGTTGTTTTCCTAGATGGCAGTGGGCACGCCGACTCAGGGCTGCCATGTGTCTCTTCTGGGGAGCTGATCTCTGGCTGTGACCCTCTTGTGGATGTCAGACATCCAAGATCCCAGGAAGTCTTGGTTAGCAACAAAGCCTGCTTGCAGTTTGGTAGAGGATTCTTCTCTGGGGCCGTGTTTGCCCCTTTCCGGCTCTGGCTGCCCACCGCCTGCTTGTCTTCAGCAGCAGATGGGCCGGTCCGCAGCCTGCTAGTTCTTCTCTGGTATTCACTCAGTCCTTTGTTCTGTGAGCGGGCCTGGCAGTGCCTTAGGTTAGGGCTTTTCCTGGGATAGTTCTGTCTCTCTCTTCCCCCCCCCCCCCCCCGCCCCCCTTCTCTCTGGCTATCTCCTGATTTGGGTTGCTATCTCACGTTATCTCCCTCAGATTGCCCTCAGGGCATTCGGACTGGGTCCTTACCCTAAACAATGCAGCCCATGCCTCCCTGTTCAGCCCCCGCTTGCTGGTGGCGGACGTGAGCGTCTGGGCTAGTTCTCTGCTGGGAGTTGCCATTAGGCACATAATCTGTGGGTGTTATTTTTTTTTCCTCCTTGTTATGTTGCCCTCTGAGATTCCAAAACTCCCCACAGACCTGCTAGTGGGAGGGTTTCCTGGTGTTTGGAAACTTCTCCTCTTTTAAGACTCCCTTCCCGGGACAGGTATCTGTCCCTAACTCTTTGTCTCTCTTTTTATCTTTTATATTTTGTCCTACCTCCTTTCAAAGATAATAAATGGGCTGCCTTTCTGAGTGCCTGATGTCCTCTGCCAGTGTTTAGAAGTTGTTTTGTGGAATTTGCTCAGCGTTCAAATGTTCTTTCGATGAATTTATAGGGGAGAAAGCGGTCTTCCTGTCCTATTACTCCGCCATCTTAGGACTGCCTCACATCTTTGTTTCTTGAACCTGAGCCTCTGAGTAGCAACTGTTAGCCTATAATTGTTAATATGCTGCAGAATTCTGGACAGGAATACAATTACTTGAACAGTAATACAGTTCCTAACTTTTGTTTTTAGCCTATTTTAGTGCTTTTTCTAGAACAGGGAGTTTAGAAGTTAGGAATAGTATTTCTGGGGAAAGAGGTTCTTTTTCTGTCTATAAAGATTGAGTTTTTCTGGGCAAGAAAACGAGTTTTCCTACTGTGCCTTATAATAATTTGGATTTCCTGAGCTCAGGTTTCTCAGTTTTGATGCACAACCAAGAGTAAGATTGTAGCCTCTACTTTAGCTGGGAACTGAACTGAAAGTAAGGCAAAATCTTGATAATAAGGAAACTGAAGTTTGTAGAGTTTTTATCAATGTACATCTCTGGTGGTACAGTGGGTAAAAATTCATCTTTCAATGCAGGGGACCCAGGTCCCATTCCTGGTTTGAAAACTAAGATTTCATATCTCAGGGATACACAGTCTGTGCACCACAGCTGGAGAAGCCTGTGTGCCACCCCTAAGACCCAACAAAGCCATGTAAATAAATACTTAATAAAACCAGCGTAAGTGATGCGTCTGGACATGCTATATTAGTCATGTTCCAGGTCATAGGAATGCTGTAAATGTGCATCCTTTTTACTCAGCGTATTTTATTCCTTGATGACTAATGTGTTCCAGGTGAACTCTGCAGACCTTTAAGCTTAAGGGAGACCTACTAGATACAACACCAGTGTGCAAAAGACAAAGCATGCGTATGTAAGATACTGGGCTTCAAGACAGATAATTTAAGAAAGAAACTAACACTGTCACATAATTCTTGAGCCCTCTTGAAAACTGGTCCACTTAAGCCTTTCAAGATTGCAGGCAGAATGACATTCCGCATTGAAACTTCTGTTTTCTACCTTGCACTTTGGCTGGCTCATCTAGAGTCTACTTTTTCCATTCTTGGCCACAACAATCTAGGCACTAGAGATGAAAACATAGCAAAGGAGATATCTATTGGTATGGATTCAATTTCTGGTTTTGTCTATGGGAAAATAGGTTGATTGAGAAGAACTCCAAGGCCATTTGCCTTCAGCCTTGAAGCCCTCCTTATGAGATAACTTAACAAAGAAAACTGCATTTGCCATCAATATAACCATACCTTTCCTGTATATCACTGAACTTTACTCCTTATTTTTTTCTAACCTTAGTTTGTACACTGATGTTTATTTACCAACATGTACTTTAACCAGACTCACTGTTATACCAACAACTGCCTAGGTTTGATTAGGGTGGACCCCAAATGTGCTAGTCCTACAGTCATCAAGACGATGGACATCACTAGAAGAAACTGTTTCACAAACATTTGCTGTTGTTCTCCCCTTATTCTTGTTCTCTTAAATATAGTCATCCTGTGTAGAAATGCACTATACACACATTCTTCTAAGGCAAACAGAAATACCTTGTTCAATACCTTGCTTACGAATCTGACTTTTTTTTTGCCACTAACAAATAACATCAGAAAAAAAATTTGTCATTATTTGTAATTTAATCTGAAGATCTGAAAAAATACTTCATTGTTTATGTTAGTTGTTTAGGTAGTGACTTGTACTGATGAAAGTCATTTTAGTCTTATGTAGACCTGAATGAAGGATCAGCTAAACTGATCATGAGATTTTGACAAAATTACAATCGCTGAAACAGGCCTAGCCATTCAGGGCAAGAGGCCACTAGTGAATGACTACAGAGCTTATTTCTAAGTTTAAGGAGGGAGCAGCAGTATTTTGTGTGTTTTCTTCACTCACTAACACTGCAGTGGTCCAGATAAAGAATGTGTCCAAATCTTAGTTTTGGGTAATTCTTTCTGAAAGTTCAAGATGGAGAGAAAATGTGAGTTCAGAATTTCTTCCCTTGCCAGAATCATGTCACTGAGAATTTCACTCTGGAGCTACTACATTGCTCACCTCTCCTTTTGGGGGCATTTTCTACTATGCACTTCTTATTAGGGCTAGTCACAAGTTTACCCAATTACCTTTGTTAGGGGAAGCACACGACCGAAACCAACCACCCTGGCCAGGCACCATAGTAACTATTTGCATGAGTTGTTTTACGACAGGACGTCCCGGTAAGGAACACAGAACTAATAAGCCTCCACCAACCAGAAGAGTTTGGGAAAGGTCCAAAGGAAACACCACATGTCTGACCACCTCCCAGAATCCATCTTGGCTGAACCAGGAAGGACTCTGAGTCAGAATGATTGGCTAAAGACAACCTGGAAACTAATCCCATCACCATAAAACCTGAGACTGCAAGCCACATGGCAGAGCTGTTCTTCTGGGTTCCCTTACCCTGCTGCTCTCTGCCCGGGTGCCCTTTCCCAATAAAATCTCTTGCTTGTCAGCACATGTGTATCTTTGGACAATTCATTTCCGAGTGTTAGACAAGAGCCCAGTTTTGGGCCCTGGAAGGGGACCAGTTCCTACAAAACCTTAAGAATCCAAACTTTTAAGCTCACTGCCTACTACTACTACTCTAAACCAGTCTCATTTATTTTGCTGTCTATTGGTCTCTACTGCAGTTATGAAAGAAAATAGGTAACATTTATTTACCTTATATGCTAAAAGAAATACAGAAAGGAAAACAAATTTTAAATCATTTTTATGTTTCTAAGAATATTGATATTGAAAGTTTTCAATCTCTAAAGTTCAAAAAGTAACCTATGCTAATACAAAACTCAAAAGAAATGGCTTTCACACTACAGAACTTAAGTCAATTTAGACTTAATTTCTCTGATGTAGCATGCCCTGAGGATTTTCTCTAGTGGTAAATAAAATTCTAATAGCTCCTAGGCTATAGTCTATAACAGCCAAATCTGCAGACAAGACAGTTTCAGGACTGGCACCAGGAAACTAGAAGGTACTGCTCTAGGATAAAGAAGAGGTTTTCCCTCTGCTGGCCAGCACTTTGTGAAACACTCAGGGTTTTGGTTTTGTTTTTTTTTTAAAGAATGGTTTTAATGTCTGTTTATACTGCTTCCCTAACTTTTGGGAAGTTTACACCCAAGCTATTTGGCACTCAAGCTGAGGAAACTATTGATTTTCCATGTTTTAATCATTTTACTTATATATTTTATACAAGTTTAAATGACAGATGAATTCTATGGTTTTCCATTATGCCACATCCCATGGGTATGTATATTCTAAAAAGAATACTATAGAATAATTAATCCTATATATTATAAAATATTATAAACTTATTTTTTCCTGTTTAACACAAAAGGTAACCAATTAAGAATTTTGACTTGTAGCATTGTAGCACACAAGTTGTGCACAAAAGTAAATAGAAATATTTCATTCAATACCCTGATTACAAATCTTTTTTTTTTTTTTTTGCCACTAACAAATGGTAACAGGAAAAAATTTTGCATCATTTAATAAGTAGAGGGAGAGCTTTTCAGCTTAGAATATATTGTGTATGTAGCCTGTTAAGGCACAAAATAAGTGAAGCCTCTAGTTTTACAGAAAGAAAAAATGGTGTTATCTTTTAAAGAATCATAAGTAAATGTAAGACTATCACACTTTCAGCTACAAACAAGATTTTACTGATCTCTACAGAGTTTGAGAACCTGAAGCTCTAATCTTAGGGAAGGTAAAAAGAGGGAATGAGATAATGTTTCTAAATCAACATGAAAAGATTTTTCTCCCTGTCATGAAAAGATACAAGTATTGGGTGCATAGAATCCTCTGGAAATATCTAAGTATCTGAAGACCTGTCCTGTCAGTCACCTCACCCCCACCCCCACAGCATGAATGCCTTATTTCTGATCTTCACCCTGAACTTTCAGCAAGTGTTGAAAGTCATGGATTGCAATGGGTAGTGACGCAATCGTTATAGAAACAGGTTGCCAATGACATTCTTCAGGTGTCAGCTAAAACGTTTTTTTACTGCATGGACTTTGCGCTAGTAACAAATTTTAGTTAGCAGAGCTCACTTGAAAGTATCCCTTAGATATGGACCTTAACTGCATAGGGTACACCATGAGATGCACCATGAGGGCAGCTGCAGTGGTCACTGTTTCGACGGTGAACAACATTCATTGTTTACTGGAATGACATGTAACATTTACTGGAATGGCACATAACATTCTTAAATTTGAGACTCTGGAGTTAAGAGTTTTTAGTTGCTATGTGAGAGAGACATGAATGAGGGAGCAGAAGAGGGGAGACACTGATGAAATGCTGTGGTCTAATGTTTATGTAGCCCAAAAAAGATTTTCATGACCAAGATAATCACGATGGTGTGATCACTCACCTAGAGCCAGACATCCTGGAATATAAAGTCAAGTGGGCCTTAGAAAGTATCACTACGAACAAAGCTAGTGGAGATGATGGAATTCCAGTTGAGCTATTTCAAATCCTGAAAGATTATGCTCTGAAAGTGCTGCACTCAATATGTCAGCAAATTTGGAAAACTCAGCAGTGCCCACAGGACTGGAAAAGGTCAGTTTTCATTCCAATCCCAAAGAAAGGCAATGCCAAAGAATGCTCAAACTACTGCACAATTGCACTCGTCTCAGATGCTAGTAAAGTAATGTTCAAAATTCTCCAAGCCAGGCTTCAGCAATACATGAACCATGAACTTTCAGATGTTCAAACTGCTTTTAGGAAAGGCAGAGGAACCAGAGATCAAATTGCCAACATCTGCTGGATCATGGAAAAAGCAAGAGAGTTCCAGAAAAACATCTATTTCTGTTTTATTGACTATGTCAGAGCCTTTGACTGTGTGGATCACAATAAACTGTAGAAAATTCTGAAAGAGATGGGAATACCAGACCACCTGACCTGCCTCTTGAGAAACCTATATGCAGGTCAGGAAGCAACATTTAGAACTGGACATGGAACAACAGACTGGTTCCAAATAGAAAATGAGTACGTCAAAGGCTGTATATTGTCACCCTGCTTATTTAACTTATATGCAGAGTACATCATGAAAAACGCTGGGCTGGAAGAAGCACAAGCTGGAATCAAGATTGCCAGGAGAGATATCAATAACTTCAGATATGCAGATGACACCACCCTTGTGGCAGAAGTGAAGAGGAACTAAACAGCCTCTTGATGAAAGTGAAAGAGGAGAGTGAAAAGTTGGCTTAAAGCTCACATTCAGAAAATGAAGATCATGGCATCTGGTCCCATCATTTCATGGGAAATAGATGGGGAAACAGTGGAAACAGTGTCAGACTTTATTTTTTGGGACTCCAAAATCACTGCAGATGGTGATTGCAGCCATGAAATTAAAAGACGCTTACTCCTTGGAAGGAAAGTTATGACCAACCTAGATAGCATATTCAAAAGCAGACACATTACTTTGCCAACAAAGATCTGTCTAGTCGAGGCTATGGTTTTCTCAGTCGTCATGTATGGATGTGAGAGTTGGACTGTGAAGAAAGCTGAGCACTGAAGAATTGATGCTTTTGAACTGTGGTGTTGGAGAAGACTCTTGAGAGTCCCTTGTACTGCAAGGAGATCCAACCAGTCCATTCTAAAGGAGATCAGTCCTGGGTCTTCATTGGAAGGACTGATGGTAAAGCTGAAACTCCAGTACTTTGGCCACCTCATGTGAAGAGTTGACTCACTGTAAAAGACTCTGATGCTGAGAGGGATTGGGGGCAGGAGGAGAAGGGGACAACAGAGGATGAGATGGCTGGATGGCATCACTGACTCGATAGACATGACTTTGAGTGAACTCCGGGAGTTGATAATGGACAGGGAGGCCTGGTGTTCTGCAATTCATGGGGTTGCAAAGAGTCGGACATGACTGAGCAACTGAAATGAACTGAACTGATCAGGCATGAACTGATGAATTTTGTGAGATCATTTGGACTTCAATTTCAATCAAAGAAAATTAATTATATAAAGATGATAATTATATCATGTTTATTAGCATTTTATTTATGCTGAAACTGAAAATGTATATTGAAATCTATTCCATTTGAATCTATTCCACTTGAATCCCACAAGTAATTTTTTTTTCTTTTTGTGATCAATATTGATGAAACACAGTAACTAGATAATTCACTGAGTATCGAATCATCTATAGTAGTTGTGTTGCTGAAATAGGACTGTGTCTGAAGTAGTCCAAGTAGTCAGTGTCTTAATTGTCTTAAGCCTCTGTAGTCTGGTTACTGATACCTACTTTCAAGTGAAAGAAAGGACTGATTGTATGTTACTCTTTACCTAAATGTGTCAGAAGTGAGTCTTCACTAAGACAGGTATCCACTCCAAATAATACATTCAGGTAAGAGAAATGCCTGTTGTATATAAATTTTTGTCAAATTTCTTATTTTTAATTAAGTTTAACACCATCGCAATATCATTTCTGTCCAGCCTAATTTTATTGTCCCTTAGAACATTCATCAATTAGAAGAGCACATCTGACTCAAATAAAGCAAGCCCAGACAGTTTTCCTCATTTCCATTGTTTTTGCAAATGGAGTTGGATCCCCTGTAGGGGAGTGAGAGATGGGGAGTATAGTGGTGTGGAGTGGAATGGCTGGAGTACAAAGTTAAGAAACTTGGTCCCCTTCCTACAACAATCTTCACCTTTTTGGTTCATATATAATACATATTTTTTTTTTTTTTTTTTTTTGCGACAGTGATTTCATCTTTTTAAAGTTCTTTCTCTTTAAGAGAGGGGTGGTAGGGGGAGCTCACCTATTGTAGAGTTGTTGTTTTTATGTAGTTTAATGGAATGATAGAGACCCCTATCTTTTGTAATAGCCTAAAATAACTTTAATGGTACCAAATTTGGTCTCCTCTCTTAAATTCTGGTTTTTGGCCATCAGGACATGGCTTTTACTTTTCTAGGATGAGAATTATTATTGGCCTTTTGCTGCTCTTTTCTAAATTATTCTACTATATTTTCTGTTTTGAAGTCTCATTTTTTAGACTGGAAACAATGTATCCATGCTTTCATTACATTATCCTGTCTTTCAGTAATATTACACCTGGGGCCAAGGGAATGGGATTATTTATTTATGGCTGCACCAAGGGACTTGTGGGATCTTAGTTCCCCAACCAGGGATTGAACTCATGCTCACAGCAATGGGGGTAAGTGACCACTGGACTGTCAGGGGAGTCCTAGCAGGGAACTCTTTCAAAATTATTTTTTGTATTATGTATTTACTTGATTGTGCCAGGTCTTAGTTTCAGCATGTGGGCTTTAGTTCCCTGACCAGGGATCGAACCTGGGCCCCTTGCACTGGAACCTCTTAGCCACTGGACCACCAAGGAAATCCTAGAGATCTTTTAAATACTGCAACAATTATGACCTGTGTCAATGCATATTTGATAATGGTTAATGATTGTCACACACTCTTTGTATTCCCAATACTTCTAGAAGAATTCTGAATTTTTCCTTTCCTTAAAGGTAAAATACACTTTTGTTTTAATTTTACAGATGTTATCATTATTCTTTCTATGAAGTTTTTGTCTCCACAAATGTGAATATTTTATTAACCTAGATATGTCTTGCCATTAGGTAGAATCACAAAATTAGTCTTGATGGATAATTCTAACAATAAATATTCCGCAGAAAGCTACTGGTCTTTTCTTTCACAGCACGTCTCAACTTTGTTTAAAAATTGAGAAGGAAATATTTTATCTCTTGGGGATGCTTGGCTGGGGCTTATGGAATTGAGTTTCAGGAATCTCAAATTAGTTTTTATTTTCAGTTTTGCTAGAAATTAGTATTCTCACAGTGTATCTCCATTGTAATCATTTAACTATTTCCCTAGGAATTGGATCTCTAAATTTATTTTTCCTCTGTTGGGAGTTCTCAGGTTAGGTTTTCAGTGGTTAGAACTGATTAGGTTCTCAGGTTATCACTGGTTAGGACTCAATGCTCTCACTGCCTAGGGCCTGGGATAAATCCCTGGTCAGGAAAATAAGATGCCAGTAACAGCTGCACTGTACCCTGCAAAGTAAATAATTTTTTCTTTAAATTCTGTCATAGAATGCACACCCCATACTATCTGAGTCAAGGACAGTTCTATATTTGGGCTTTCCTTTGTTGCAGTGGGTAAGAATCCACCTTCCAATGCAGGAGACATGGGTTCATTCAGTTCCTAGTCCAGAAGATCCTACATGCCTCTGAGCAACAAAGCCCATGATCAACAACTACTGAACCTGTGTTGTAGAGCTCAGGAGGTGCAATTACTGAGCCCACTCACCCCTAGAGCCTGGGCTCTACAACAAAAGAACCGACTGTAATGAGAAGGCCGTGCACTACACCTAGAGAGTAGCCTCTGCTCTCAACTAGAAAAAGCCCAAGCACAGCAGCCAAGACTCAGCCCAGCCATAAAACAACAACAAAAACAACAAAAGCCAGTGGCTTAAAAGAAAAAGAACAATCTCATAATCATCTTAGTGACAACATAAATTTTTCTTATTTTTCTTAAATTTAGCCATTTCCCATGAAATGTCCATTAAACAAACTGCATTTATTTTATATATTACACAAACTGCACTGGTTTTATATTAACTAACTAGTGTTCAAATGCCAAAATGATTTGCAAAACTCAAACTACAACTCTGTGTTCATGCAGAGTGTCTTGGTATGAGAAAGCTCAATCTGTCTTAATTACCACTACTTCCAGTGATCAGAGTAGCTGTGTTCAAGCTGTATGAGCAATGTCAACTTTTGAAACCATCAATAACACACTGAAACAAGGTACGAGTCAAGTCATAGATCAAATTATCATTCTGAGACCATACCAACAGGCTGATACATTCTGCATTGAAGTAAGTCGTCGATTCATTGATGCAAAGCATAATTTATCCCTTATTAGAACATTCTGGGAAGGAAATGGCAGCCCACTCCAGTATTCTTGCCTGGAGAATTCCATGGACAAAGGAGCCTGGGGGGCTACAGTCACTGGGGTTGCAAAGAGTCAGACACAACTGAGCAACTAACACACACAGAACATTTTGTAGTTTTGGTTAAGAATCAGTTTCATTCGGTAGGCTACTCTGAAGGAAAACTGAGATGAACTCATTTTATGTATACCACAATAAACCAGAAACATGGCTGACTTGCTTTCTGTGTATTTTTGTTGTTCAGTTCCTTAGTCGTGTCCGATTCTTTGCAACCTGATCACTACAACACTCCAGGCTTCCCTGTCCTTCACTGTCTCCTGAAGTTTGTTCAAATTCATGTCCATTGAGTCAGTAATACCATCTAACCATCTTATCTTCCTTCTCCTGCTGACCTCAATCTTTTCCAGCATCAGGGTCTTTTCCAATCAGTTGGCTCTTTGCATCAGTATTGGAGCTCAACGTGTGGTGGCATGTATGCTCTACAGTTCAGACTCAGTATTGTGACAAATGCTTTGAAGTATGTGTGAATCTCGTAGAGATCCAGGAAGTAAACTCACAAAGTCTGAGGACTCTCTGATGTCTCAGTACTCCTGGAGTTTTTAATTTCTCACCTTGTCCACCTTCAGTCTCCAGTGATGTATCAATTACAGTTTTCCTGATTGTTTCTGTGGAGATTTCAAGTCATCAGTTTCTTTACCAGTAACTTTAAATTTTCTTTTCACCTGTTCATTTCTCCAGTTTTTGAGGCCTTACTTTTCCCAGCGGCCTCACTTCTCTTGCAGGCATAAGGAGAGCTGAAGATTTTTCAGTGTGTCAGAGAAGTATATTATTGTCCTTAGAAGTCCATGTTTGCCATATGTTTCTTACTGAGGTATTCATTGCTTTTGAAAATGTTTAGAAGTAATTGACATCTGAGGACAATAATGTAGTTTTCAAAGAGGATTTCTACTTGCTTCTACTAATGAAGAACATTCTTATTCCAATTTCGGTGCTGAAGATTATTTAAAACTAAGCTATAGTCAATACATGGTGCAATCTTTTTCAGTTTATCCTTCATTGAAGAATGCAGCCTTGTGAACATACACTCAAAAGGGTTAGCATTTACTCAGTATCCCCCACCACAACTTTTATGAGATCTAGAATACAATTTATTTAACTTACATGCAGACTACATCATGAGAAATGCTGGGCTGAAAGAAGCACAAGATGGAATCAAGGTTGCTGGGAGAAATACTAATAACCTCAGATATGCAGATGACACCACCCTTATGGCAGAAAGAACTAAAGAGACTCTTGATGAAAGTGAAAGAGGAGAGTGAAAAAGTTGGCTTAAAGCTCATCATTCAGAAAACCAAGATCATGGCATCCAGTCCCATCACTTTATGGCAAATAGATGGGGAAAGAGTGGCTATTTTTTGGTGCTCCAAAATCACTGCAGATGGTGATTGCAGCCATGAAATTAAAAGACACTTACTCCTTGGAAGGAAAGTTATGACCAATATAGACAGCATATTCAAAAACAGAGACATTACTATGCCAACAAAGGTCCATCTAGTCAAGGCTGTGGTTTTTCCAGTGGTCGTGTATGGGTGTGAGAGTTGGACTATAAAGAAAGCTGAGCACTGAAGAATTGATGCTTTTGAACTGTGGTGTTGTAGAAGACTCTTGAGAGTCCTTTGGACTACAGGAAGATCCAACCAGTCCATCCTAAAGGAGATCAGTCCTGGGTGTTCATTGGAAGGACTGATGTTGAAGCTGAAACTCCAGTATTTTGGCCACCCGATGCAAAGAGCTGACTCATTTGAAAAGACCCTGATGCTGGGAAAGATTGAGGGCAGGAGAAGAAGAGGATGACAGAGGATGAGAAGGTTGGATGTCATCACTGACTTGATGGACATGGGTTTGGGTGGACTCCAGGAGTTCGTGATGGACAGGGAGGCCTGGCGTGCTGCAGTTCATGGGGTCACAAAGAGTAGGACACGACTGAATGACTGAACTGAACACTCCAATTTCTGTTTGCTTGTACTCATCAGGTTATAATAAGCCATTTAAGCCTCTTACCAATCTCTTTAATAGGTAAATACTCTATTTCAGTTTTTCTCCAAATCTTGACCCTGTGATTTTGCTCTGCTTTTTTTGACTCTTTGATGCCTTCAAATAAATATATTTTTAAGTTCTAGCTATATTATTCTCTATTATTATTCTATTATTAGTAGTACTATATAGTGTTTTCAGGAAGAAGTTGGTAAATCTCATCTAATCTTTCATTACTACTAATGATAAGCACTTTCTAGTATTCAACATGAAATGATCACACATTGCTGAATAAAATTTACTAATAATTAAGGATTTTAAAAATCTACTTATGTATTAAAATTTCATTAAGATTTCTAAATTGGTAGTGATAATTTCCTCTTCTATTCTTTGTAAGAATTTTGCATGAAACTGTAACTATGTGACCAGCTCAGACTGGCCCTGCTCTACCCACTAGAGGATATCTAGTTGTCTTGCAGATATAGCAAAGTCAAAACTGCAAGGCGTGTAAACCTGAGCATGCCCAGAAGATTTAAGCCCTCCTCAGTTAGCCCTGGGAACCCACATTTCCTTCCTACAGAACCGAGGTAACTGAAATATGACTGGAACCTGACTGTCAGAGCTCTTTCAAAACCAAGGAATCTGTTGTCTGAAAAGATGTAGGACTGAGATTGATCATTCCATAACTTTTCATTAATGGCCAAGTTTAAATCCCTCCTGTCAATACCTGCCCCACTACAAACAAGTTTGTCTTCCTTAGTTCATGTAACGTTAAGCAAACCCAACTGGGGAGGCAGATTTGAGCCCACCTCCTGTCTCCTCCCTGATGGGCTGCAAATAAAGCTCTTAGTTTTCTCAAAGGTAACAGTATCAGCTTCTATGTACACTGGGCACCAAGCATTGCTCTGTAACAAGATGAAAATTAATTATTTCTTGAATATTATGCATTTTTCCATGATAAAGCTCTCCAGGTATGTTGTACTTACTTGTGGGAATAGTTTCAACATGTATATTCAGTTGAGTGGAGGTTCAGCACCTCTGAGGTTGGTTATTTATTCTGAAATCAATTAATATTCTAAGAATATATCCTTTCTGACTTTTCATATTTATTGGTAGGTGTTTATAATATCCTCTTTTAATGTATCCATATAACATCTGTAGTTAATCCTGTTCTTTTGCTCCTGTTACTTGTACTTATTAAACATTTACCTTTGAGAAGTCACTTGTAAGAACTCCCTGGTGGTCCAAAGGTCAGGACTTGGGACTGGGGTTTGATTCTGGTTGGGGAACTAAGATTCTGCAATCCACGTGGGGTGTTGTTGAGGGGAGCTGATGGGAATAGTGGGATAGACAATAAGTCAATTGTTGCTTCACTAATTCTCTAAATTGAAATTAAAAATCTTTTTCCATTTTATGTCTTTTGTTCATCTTTTAAAAATTTAATGTTCGTTTTTCCAACTACTTAAAACACACATTTATTACTTCGTTCATTTTTATCTGTTTGGTCTTTCAGGAGAAACATCTTTTAAAACAATGTTTTATATGTGGTATTTTTTATTATAGTTTGTCTTCCAGGCCATAGTTTTATTTTTGGCTACTCTACATGGCATGTGGTTCCCAGGCTCTAGACCACAGACTCAATAGTTATGGCTCACAGGTTTACTTTCTCTGTGGCATGTGGGATCTTCCTGGACCAGGTATCAAACTCATGTCTTGCGCAATGACAGGCAGATTCCTTACTGCTGTGCCACTTGGGAAGCACTGAGTCAAAGTATTTACAATATATTATATAAAATTCATCTGCACCGATTTGTGTATTTTCCATACAAATGTATCTTTTAATTTATCTCTGTAACATCTATATAATAAACTGTTTAATCAATACTATTATATTTATTTTATTGCTTAAATTCTTCAAAACTCAAGCTTTGAATATTGACAGCTTTTTCTGCTGACTCCTGTGGCATAGTTTACTTTTTGCTATTACTGTGTGTTCAAGAGTCACCTCATTTTCTCATATATTTCCTGCCCTTATCTTTAATCACATAGTTTTCCAAGGAGCCCCATATCCTTTTAGTGAAAAATAACATTAGAAACCAAAATCAAGGTACTGGGTATGTAATTGCTATTAATTGTTGCTTCTAGTTATCCTCTCAGTTTAGAGCAAAGAAATAGGTGAGTAAAAATTAAGTTTTGCATGTACCAGTATTTACAAAGTATTATATCTATATTAAAATAACCTTAATTAAGCTAAAGTTCATAATTACATGTTCAGCTCTAATTCATTGTAAAACGGATTATTCAAGCCTCCTCACATTGCTTATCTATAATCTCTCACTCCAATAGTGAGAACCTTTTGCCTACTATTTTACCATCTATTTGCTTAATATTTAATTTCAGTATACCTATATAGCATTTTTGAAATTGTTAACACTTAGCCCAGTGGAAACCAGTTTTACCAACTACACTACATTGTTTCTGTACAGTTACTTTTGCCTTTACTTTTAAAGATCCCAACTCATTTCCAAAGTTCCTTGGGTAAGCAATTCTGTTTTCATTGAGGTTCTTTTCAAACTTTTGCCATACAGTTAGATTCTTCTATTGCACTTTGCATTCCACACAGGCCTCTCCTGATCACTAAATGTTTGTGTGTGTTTATGTGTGTGGGTGTCTGTGTGTAATGTGTTTGTGTATACAAACCTTAATTTTCTCTTTTGTGCTGCAAAATTCTTCAGGCTTTAACAAATGCATAGTGTCATGTGTGTACTAGTATAGAATTATACAGATTAGTTTTATCTCCAAAATTATCATCACTGATTTATCTGTTCAACATTCTCCCCATTCCAAAAAACCTAGGGATCACTGTCTCTGTACTTCTGTCTTTTCCTGAATGTCATGTATTTGCAATCACACAGTACTTTCCCCTTATGTACCAGCTTATTTTACCTAGCATATGAATATATGACTCATCTATATCTGCTCTGATCTGATATATGCATTGCTACCTCATTCCTTTTTACCTGCTAAATAATATTCCACTGCATACATTTCCCATAGTTTTCTGATTCATTTACTTACTTATTAATGTGTATCTTAGTTGATTCCAGTTTTTAGTCCTCATGAATAATGCTCTTATAAACATTCCTTGCAGATTTTTTGTGTGTACTTTTGTGTGACTCGATGCACATGAGTTTGGGTGAACTCTGGGAGTTGGTGATGGACAGGGAGGCCTGGTGTGCTGCAATTCATGGGGTTGCAAAGAGTCAAACACAACTGAGTGACTGAACTGAACTGAGCTGAATGGCCTTCAGTGAACAAGTCATCCCATCTGGTCTTTAAATTGGGGAAACTTGCTAGAAGGTGAGGATTAGTCTCTGAATAGTTTGGGCTTTCCCACCAACCAGAAGTATGAGTACTTGTATTATAATACTTTGGAGCAAGACAAGTGAGTTTTCCTACTAGAACACTGAATAATGGGCCCCACTGTGCTGGACAGTTTTTGCTGATTATGGAAGTCTTTAAATGCCAGGCTCCCCTGAGTTGTTGAAGGGTCTCTGGGAATCTAATTCTTTAGCTTCCCAGGGCCATTGGTCTCCTACTAGTTCCCCCACACCCACAGCAAAAAGTAACCATTAATCTCTGGGCTATGGTCTCTGCCAGGGCTAAAAACAGACTTTTAGTTTTGGCTAGAATAGGAAGGGGACCATTTCCCATTTCTTCATAAAAAGAATGGAAGAGCCTGTGTCTGGAAACCCAGAGTGGGACAGAAATGCTCTGAAATATTGATACAGTTCCTGGGTCAAGACCTCTTCCATTAATATAGATTCCAATCTGGTGACCTTTTTCCCATCTTGAGTCTCCGGGGTTGAAGATAGTGAAATTGACTGGTTTACACAGCCCCAGCTTACATTTGGGATCAGTAGTTCTGCTTTGAAGCAGTGCTACTTTGTCCTTATTCTCCCAGGTTGCCTCTATATTTTCCCAGGTAGCCCATCTGACACAGGCCCAGGTCTAGCAGCGAAGATGAAAGGTTGTTGCTGAACCATGAATAGACGCTGGGATTCTTGGCTTCTGGAGGAGAAGAATTCAATCCGGGGCCATAGACAAGGCTTGATGACTCAAAGCTTTTGTGTAATAAAGTCTTATTAAAATATAAAGGAGATAGAGAAAGCGTCTGACATAGGCATCAGAAGGGGGCAGAAAGAGTACCCCCTTGCTAGTGTTAGCCATGGAGTTATATACTCTCTAATTAGTTATTACAGTGAATCAAAAGAATGTCTAGAGGTTGTAAAAACCTCACTAGACCTACTCCCATAATTTACACCTTAAGATAATAGGATTAGCCAGAAGGTTTTTTCCAGAGACTGTCCTCAAGCAGTATACATTATTGTTATATAATCCTAAGCAGTGTAGAGGGGGAAAAAGTTTGTCCTTTCTTCCTCCTTGAGAATTCCAGACCCCTCTCTCCTTGGGGACCCCTAGACTTCTTATCAACCTGCCTAGAAAATGACTCTCTCAAAGAAAGGGCCCTTCATAACTAATCCAATGTTTGGGGATCCTGGTTACACATGTATTTGTCATCAAACATGCATTCCTGTTCACATAAACCCCCACAATTCAAAATACAGGGGTTACTGAGGTTTTGTCAGCAGCAGCACACATATCAAAGCGCACCAATGAAAAGTTGTTGTTGAATCACGCAAAGACGCTGGGATTTTTGGTCCCCAGAGGAGAAGAATTCAATCCGGGGCCAGAGATGAGGCTTGATTGTTCAGAGCTTTTGTGTAATAAAGTTTTATTAAAGTATAAAAGAGATAGAGAAAGCTTTAAACATAGGCATAAGAAGGGGGCAGAAAGAGTACCCCGCTGTTAGTCTTCAGCTGAATGTTATATAGTCACTGCTGCTGCTAAGTCACTTCAGTCGTGTCCGACACTGTGCAACCCCATAGATGGCAGCCCAGCAGGCTCCCCCATCCCTGGGATTCTCCAGGCAAGAACACTGGAGTGGGTCACCATTTCCTTCTCCAATGCATAACAGTGAAAGTGAAGTCTCTCAGTCGTGTCTGACCCTCAGCGACCCCATGGACTGCAGCCCTCCAGGGTCCTCCGTCAATGGGATTCTCCAGGCAGAGTATGGTAGTGGGGTGCCATTGCCCAGTCTGTTAATGAAAGAAAGGAATGTCTTTGTCACGCGAGTGTATGTTCCCCGGTTCTTTGTCTCGTCACAACAAAGATTTGGAGTGACGGACACTAAAGCCATTGGCACATCACAGCTCTCGGGTCTTGGACAAACTGTGCTACAGCTCTTAGGCAAATCAGTGTTACAGCTCTATTTTATTTAGAAGATAGCAGGAGAGTGAGAGAGAGAAAGAAAAGAGCACACCTACGCGGGAGAGAGAGTCCGAGAGAAAGCGCTTTGGCTCCTCCTTTTATGTTTTTTCCTCCACCAGCGCCTGCCCTATGCAAATTGGGCTTAGCCAGGAGTGCTGTTTGTTCTGTTTGTTCTGCCTGAAGTCTTCACTCTGGTCCTCAGACCTTCCTTGTCTTTTAGCCACCGCCATTTTGGACTCCTTTTCCCTATTCTACCTACCTAACAGTCTTAAAACTCAGAATGGCACCAGCCCCTCACCCATAGGTGCATTTTGGGATAATCTTGGCACCAAATGGTTCATACTGGGCCATAAAATGATTAACTTGAATCTTGAAGAAGGGCAGATCACTATACAAATAGTTTCATTTACACAGATTACGGGAACAATATCTGAGTATAACATACTGGTTTGTCAAGTAGGCTCTGAGCCAAGAGGTGGAACTGACAGAGTCTGGGGTAAATGCATAGTACATTAGCATAGCTTAAGACAAACATTTCCATAAGAAAAAGACATTGGTTATCTCTAGGTTTGAGAATAGTTAACTTTAGGTGAAACCAGGTGTCTTTATGGCAACCCAGTATTTTCAGAGAAAACTCCTTTTAAATTTGTATAGAGAAGGGGGAAATATCGCTAGTTTGTTTCCTCTTGCGGCTTAAGAGAGATAAAAATGTCTGACACTTGCAGGTTATTTCCTCCTTTTGGAGACCCCTGGCCTTCCTGCCTGTTACCCTCTCATTCCCCCCCCCCTTTTTTTAAGGAGAATTATGTTGTCTAGGGAAAAGGGGCATCGTTTTTGTTTTATAACTGTTTTTGAGCTGACAAGGGGCATTGTCCCTAAATTGCCCAGGCAACGTATTTTCTTAATCCTCATATTGAGAATATCTGATCCAGGGGCCCCAAATAGTAGTTGGAGGAAGTTGCAGCAGTAGCAGGAGTTTGAGCAGCCATTTGGAACTTAAAAGCTTTCATGTGGCTAGAAACAAGTGTAGTTATACAGTTATAGAAGCAGGAAGCAAATAGCAAAAACAAAACAATTGGAGTTATTGTAATTAAGATAGTTGTCCACCATGGGGAACTAGTTAACGTTTCCCAAAGTGAGGCAATTGAGGCTTCAGGAGTATCTGTGGCCCCAATCATCTTGTTCATGTGTTTAGTAAAATGAGTAACATTTGTGCTCATATCAGGTATATATGTACAGCATTGGGTATGAATAATGGCACACATTCCTCCTTGTGCAGCTGTCAGAATATCTAAAGCCAATCTGTTTTGTAAAACCACCTTTTTAATTTGTGTTTGTTTAGCATTAAGAGCTGAAATAGCCTTTTGAGAATCTTGTAATGTCTGTTGAATAAAATTAGTCAAAGCATAACACTCGTAGCATAACATCTGTAGTTCGCAAAGAAGGAACAAACACTGTAGCCAAATAATCATACCAATGAAGTACAGACCTTGTCTACCAAGTTTTAAGGTGAGATAAATTAGCAGGCTTTTTTGGAAGCTCTGAAAATATAAAGCCATGAGTAAAGGCTAGACCAAGGGTGCATCTCCCTATCCAACCAGGGAGAAGTCATGCCCATAGGTAAGAGCCACATATCCAATAAGTCCCATTTGGAGCAAGCCCGTGTGACTGAGATATCCAGTCCCAATTAGTGCCTGGCCAGACAAAGGGAGGACCTGAACTGGGGTTAGAAAACACGGCAATGATTACACTGCAGATTTCCTGAGGCAAAAATCCCAATTGTTTCCAATCATTGTAATTAAATTGTTGGCTAACTTTTGGGGATGGCTCTGTTTGTTTCCAGCATATAGGGGCAGTAGATATTAGACATTCTTTTTCAGGAGTTAGCCGTATAACTTCATCCCATATTTGATAAATGTCAGGTAAAAAAAATTAGATCTAGACCTATTTGTCTTATGTGTAGCAAAATAGTCATTAAAACAAGTTAAAATCAAAATTAAAAGTCATATTATGTCTATAGTTTAAGTGCAACATGTTGTACCAGTCTATTTTAGGGTTGTTAGATGTCATCAGATGAAGAAAAGGCATCACATGATTGTTGTTGAAGGTATTTGCATACTTGGAGAAAGTCTTTTCCTTGAAGTGGAGATGTCCACCATGGGAAGCCTTCCACTGATGAAGAGGGGAGTGTTTCACAGACCCAGCAGTTAGAGATTGTGGGATGTACTGTAGGAGTTAGCCCAGGACAGGAAGGCATTGTCTTGAGGATCAAATAGCAGACTCAGGATATTTGGAGTCAGCAGAAGTAAGTTCACATAAGTTATCAGGCCCATCTGAAAAGTACAAAGTCAGACCATAGAAAGTAAAGACATAAAATGATGTCACTTAGTTTTGGTCAGGGTGCTACCTCTTAACTCGAGTGTGATGTACCCACGAATCAATTTCTGGCACTTTGACAGCTGTGGAAGAAGAAAGAATAACCTGGTAAGGGCCTTCCTAGAGGGGCTCAAGGGATAGGCCCCCAGATCTCAATGTTTTTATGAGGACCTTGGTTCCTGGCTCAAATAGAGGCTTGTTTGACTCAGAGGCTGGGTCAGGAGTCATCTCCTGGAGTTCTGTTAATGTTTGTTGAAAAGCTGAGAGCTGAGTTACATAACTAGTTAATTTTAAGGCTTCAGGGTCTATAACAATATCTGTGCATAAGAAAGGCCTTCCATAAATACATTCAAAGGGGGACAGTTCGAGCCCTCATTAAAGCTATGTGTAGGATTTTAATCTAATTGTTCTGCATCTCTTGAGTTAATTTGCATAGATGTCTTTTGATAATGTCATTAGCTTTTTTAACCTTTCCTGAGGATTGGGGTCTCCAGGAACAGTGTGATATTCTATTCCTAGAGCTTTAGATACCCCCTGAGTTACAGCAGCTTTAAAAGCAGAGCCATTGTCTCTCTGAAGGCTCCATGGCAGTCCAAACCTGGGGATAATTTCATGCACTAAAATCTTTATAACCTCTTTGGCCTATTCACTATGACAGGGATAAGCCTCAATCTATATAGTAAAAGTATCTACTCAAACTTGTAAGCAAGACTATCCATTAGCTTTTGGCATATGAGTAAAATCAACTTCCCAGTCCTCTCCAGGATACTTCCCACTTCGTTGTAATCCTGATTTTGTTAGCTTTTTAGTCTTTGGGTTATTTTTCTGACAAACTTCACAACTTTTGATATTATTTTTTAAAGTTTTTATTACATTTTTACCTTTAAACAAACGAGAAGCCATTTGGTAAACTCTCTGTTCCCAAGTGAAAACTCTGATGTAAACCCTTAAGAATTTTTCACTGAGCATTTTCAGGAATCATTAATCGTCCGTCCTTAGACTGTAACCATCTTTTATCAGTAATGTTCATTTCTCATTTTTTATATCTTTTAAATTTTTTCTCAGTATATTGTGGTTTTTCCTGTTCCCTAGGACCTGTCTAAATCAAAGGCGTCTGTAGTGAAGGGGCTTTGTAAAGTGCTGCTTTTATGGCTTGACAGTCTGCCAACTGATTACTTTTGGCTACTTTACTCCCATCTCTGTTGTGCCCTTTGCAATGCATAACAGCTACTTCTTTAGGACAATATATAGCAGTTAAAAGTCTCTCGATCTCTCTGAAATGCTTAATAGGTTCTCCTGTTGCTGTTTTAAACTGTCTTTTTTTCTATATTGTAGCATGAGCGTGTAAAGTCAAATAAGCATACTTAGAATCAGTGTATATATTTACCCACTGCCCTTTGTTTAACTCTAGAGCTTGGGTCAGAGCCACAAGCTCGGCTAACTGAGCACTGGTTCCCTGGGGGAGAGATTTTGTTTCTCAAACCTGTTCAGCAGTCACCACGGCGTAACCTGCTTTACGCTTTCCATCCCGAACAAAAGAACTGCCATATATAAATATTTCCATGTCAGGATTGTCTAATGGGGTATCCATTAGATCTTCCTGAGCTGCATAGTTTAAAGTTAGGAATTCGGAACAATCGTGATCAGGTGTTTCATTTTCCTTCTCAGGAAGAAAAGTGGCAGGATTTAAATTTCCACAAACTTTAAGCTTAGTTATGGGTCTTTTTAACAACAATGACTGATATTTAAGAAGCCTACTGTCTGTCATCTAAATATTAACATTAGAATTTAAGATTCTACTCACATCATGAGACAGTACAGTAAGGTTTCATCCATTAATTATTTTTAAAGCTTCAGGTGTTAATAAAGCCGCTGTCCCAATTACTCTTAGGCAGTGGGGCCACCCACGTGAAATTATGCCTTTTTTTCTTTTTCTCATATTCCCAACCATAATAGACTGAGCCAGTTGTAACAGAGTATCTAAAGACTGATTTGGTCCATACGCCCATTTTAATAGCTTAAGGCGGATATCTGGAGCCAACTGAGTGAGACATCTATCTTTTAAGATCACTTTTCCCTTGTTCCTTAAAAAACCAGTCTAATTGTAAAACAGTATTATACTTAAGAGCCCCTGCAAGTGGCCACCGTTCGCCATCCTCCAATGGATACTGTGGCCATGTAGTATCACATAGGAAGACCAGGTGGGTCTTCTTTAAGCCCTGGGGATCAAATCTATCTCAGTTTTTCAGGATACAGTTCAAAGGAGTGAGGCTGGAATTGTTAGTTCCCATCTGTAAGAGAGAAAAAAAGCGACCAGTGCCATTTTTCTACCGAAGGCGTCTCTCTCTGCTCTAGATGGAGGTGTAGACAGACTTTACACCAAAAGCTTTTCCTTCTGGTCGGACTTAGTCTGTTCCTTACCAAGGCGCCGTCCTCGTCCCTCTCGGTTCTACCACTGAAACGGGGTGGGCATATACCAGGGGTAGACTTGATAGCATCCCTACCTGATGTCCAGCTCTTTTCCATTAACCTTGTTTGCCTCTGATGCCACCCAGGGTGCAATCAGAGTAATCTTCCAGAATGCCTCCCAAGTTAAGACCGCTGTGGTAAACATTCGTCACCTGAGTACCTATGCAAGACCCTGTGTATGTTCCTGACCACAATAAGACCGATACAAACATAAAACTGAGATGTTCTTTCCAAGCATCACCACACCAGTATAAGAGCCTCCTCTGGTCCACTAAAAGCCAGCGTTACCAAAGGAAAAAATCCATTGCAGTCCCAGTCTGAGTAACCTTTAACCTCAGAGACGTTCTTGGAGCTAGAGCTCCATCTAGCTTCTGAACTTTCAATTACTAGCGAGGCTAGGCGCTTTCTTGACTACCAGTCCAAGTTTGGGACCTAAGCCACAGTACACAGTAACAGTATAAATCACAAGTTCCTTAAAAGTCTATGATCAGATAGGTTAGTACTTCTAATTCCCAAGGAGTTATGAAATGGTCAAAGAGACCGAAAAGTTTGACCAAGAAAGGAGAGTTTGGTCCACACGCTTTGCCCATTTCTGGTCGGTTCCTGAAGGAGACATTGGGTGCCTCTTGGCACTGGCAGTTCGGTATAAACCCCTGACAGGTTTCTGCCATAAGCCGTATGAGATCACTGTGGAACCGCAGAGCAGGGCTCCTTACTTGCTTCACGCAGGGCATGTCATTCATTCACACAAGCACACCGTAGAGTTAGTAAAGCACAGCAGAAAACGTGTTCGCTAAGAGAGCAAAGAACTAGAGCTCCAAGCATCCTTACCTTGTCCTGAAGGATCCCGGACGAGCCCCCAAGATGAAAGGTTGTTGTTGAATTACGCAAAGACAACAGGATTCTTGGCCCCAGGAGGAGAAGAATTCAATCTGGGGCCAGAGACGAGACTTGATCGCTCAGAGCTTTTGTGTAATAAAGTTTTATTAAAGTATAAAGGAGATAGAGAAAGCTTCTGACATAGGCATCAGAAGGGGGCAGAAAAAGTACCCCCCTGCTAGTCTTCAGCTGGATGTTTTATAGTCACTAGCAGTCTGTTAATGACAGAAAGGAATGTCTTAAAATTCAGAATGGCGCCAGGCCCCTCACCCATAAGATGCATTTTGGGATAATCTTGGCACCAAATGGTTCATCCTGGGCCATAAAATGATTAACTTGAATCTTGAAGAAGGGGAGATCACCATACAAATAGTTTCGTTTACATAGATTAGGGGAACAATATCTGAGTATAACATACTGGTTTTTCAAGTAGGTCCTGAGCCAAGGGGCGGAACTGACTTGAAGAAAGAGTTTGGGGTAAATGTATAGAACATTAGCATAGCTTAAGACAAACATTTCCATAAGAAAAAGGCATTGGTTATCTCTAGGTTTGAGAATAGTTAACTTTAGGTAAAACCAGGTGTCATTATGGCAACCCAGTATTTTAAGAGAAACCTCCTTTTAAATTTGTATGGAGAAGGAAAAAATATCTCTAGTTTGTTTCCTCCTGCTGCATAAGAGAGATAAAAATGTCTGACACTTGCAGGCTATTTCCTCCCTTTGGAGACCCCTGGCCTTCCTGCCTGTTACCCTCTCACCCACATGGGCCGTTCTAAATTCGTCATTTGTGTCAGGTTAATCAGGAGCTTTCCTTCTGGGCCCTGGAAGGAAGACAAACCAGTGCACTCACTCACACACATTCAGAGTTTATCACAGTCCCTCCCATCTCTGTGAAGGTCCCTAACTGGTGGTCTTACTGAAGACCACAGGAGGTGATCAAGCTGCTCTTCCTTCAGGCTATGGGACCTGACTGGTTCTGTGTCCCGAGGCCTTACGTTATACTGGTTGTTACTGGTGAGTTGATCCATCCAGAGTTACTGGTTGAGTGACTGGTGAGCTTGGCTGTGCAGTCAAAAAGCCAGTCTGAAAGAGTACCCAGAAAACCATCAGGTGGCATGCCTCCTCATTAGTCTCAGAGTTCCTCCACAACCGGGCCAAGCCATCCATCTGGCAGCTCAAGGGGCCTGTGTAGTTGAAATCTCTGCTGGGGCCTCCAGAATGTTACAGAAAAACCAAGCACCATGCTCTAGAGAGCTGGAGAATTCAGGTTTATTACACTGGTGGGCCCACAGGAGTTAACACTTCCAGCTCTGATCCCTGAACAAGGGTTACAAACTTTTCATAGATAGTGCATGATCTCAGACTATAATGGGCAGTGCTGACTGTTAATAGGCTAGTTTAAACTAGGGGGCTGGTTAGGACACAGCAGGGGGGATGCCTGACCTGTACACAAAGAAACATGGTTAAACATGATTACAGTGGTTGGGTATTGCAAAAGTAGGACAAGGGTGAGTGTAGTAAATTTCAACTCCTAGCATTGTTTTAAGTTTGCATTTTCCTGAAACTATGTAACTTATGTTACTTTGCCAGGATCAATTTGAGTTGCAAGGAGCAAGCTGAATTTGGAAAGCAGAACCAGCATGAAGTTATTTCTAGCTGGGTGTAACTTTTAATTTTCCTCTTCAGCACTAAAAGCTTAAGGTGAACAGTGCTGCTGGATTCCTGGTCTCTGAAGGAAAATATTTAACTTTGGGACCAAAGACAATCTCAGTCACTCAGAGTTTTGAGCACATTTTTATTTAAAGTGAAGTGATAGAAAAAGCTTCTGACATAGACATCAGAAGGGGATAGGGGAGTATCTATCTCACTAGTTTAAGTAGGGCCTTATATACTTCTCAACTGGCTGCTGAGAATAGATAAAAAGAATGCCTCTCTTGTAAAGTTTCCATTAGTACTTTCCGGAGGCATACATTCTGAGTTAACTTTAGGCAGGGAGACTGGGTTTCAGGCAAGTTTTCTGGGCAAGATATACTGCTGCTGCTGCTAAGTCACTTCAGTCGTGTCTGACTTTGTGTGTCCCCATAGACGATAGCCCACCAGGCTCCCCCATCCCTTGGATTCTCCAGGCAAGAACACCAGAGTAGGTTGCCATTTCCTCCTGCAATGCATGAAAAGTGAAAAGTGAAAGTGAAGTCGCTCAGTCAAGCCTGACTCTTAGCGACCCCATAGACTGCAGCCCACCAGGCTCCTCCATCCTACTGTTGTTCAAATTCTCTGGGGTTTCTCAGTACCTTTGCTGGATCCCCAGGTTGGGAAATCTGCTGTGGGGCCTAGAACTTTTGCCACAGTGTGATAACTTCTTTGGTATAATTGTTCTCTGGTTGTGGTTCACCTGCTTGGTGGCTCTCTGGTGGGCTATTGACAGCCTCTTCCAGGAGAACCACACACCATGCTTCCCAGGATTGCTGCTGCAGAACCTTTATCCCTGTGGCCACTGCTGACCCATGCGTTTGCAGGGAACACTCAAAAACTCAAAGGTAGGTCTGAGAGTTTCTTGTGGAGGTCGCTGCTCCTTTCCCTGGGTCCTAATGCACATAAGGTTTTGTTTGTACCCTCCAAGCATCTTTGGTGGGTATGAGATTTCATTTTAAAATATGATTGCTCCTCCTCTCCTCCAGTATTGTGGTGGCTTCACTTTTGCCCTTGGACATGGGATATCTTTTTTTTTTTTTTTGGTGGGTTCCAATATTCTCCTATTGATGGTTGCTCTAGGTGGTTGTCTGAGGAGGCCTTAGTGCTGAGAAAAGAAGAGAAGTGAAAGGCAAAGAAGAAATGAAAAGATATGCCCATCTGATTGGCCTGCCAAAGAATAGCAAGAAGAGGAAAGAAAGCCTTTTTAAGTGAACAATACAAAAATATAGAGGAAAACAATAGAATGGGAAAGACTAAAGACCTCCTCAAGAAAATTTGAACTATCAAGGGAATGTTTCATGCAATGATGGGCACAATAAAGGCCAGAAATGGTTTGGACCTAACAGAAGAAGATTAAGAAGAGGTGGCAAGAATACACAGATCAGATCAGATCAGATCAGTCGCTCAGTCGTGTCCGACTCTTTGCGACCCCATGAACAGCAGCACGCCAGGCCTCCCTATCCATCACCAACTCCTGGAGTTCACTCAGACTTACGATCATCGAGTCAGTGATGCGATCCAGACATCTCATCCTCTGTCGTCCCCTTCTCCTCCTGCCCCCAATCCCTCCAGCATCACAGTCTTTTCCAATGAGTCAACTCTTCACATGAGGTGGCCAAAGTACTGGAGTTTCAGCTTTAGCATCATTCCTTCCAAAGAAATCTCAGGGCTGATCTCTTTCAGAATGGACTGATTGGATCTCCTTGCAGTCCAAGGGACTCTCAAGAGTCTTCTCCAACACCACAGTTCAAAAGCATCAATTCTTTGGTGCTCAGCCTTCTTCACAGTCCAACTCTCACATCCATACATGACCACAGGAAAAACCATAGCCTTGACTAGCCAGACCTTTGTTGGCAAAGTAATGTCTCTGCTTTTCAATATGCTATCTAGGTTGGTCAAAACTTTCCTTCCAAGGAGTAAGCATCTTTTAATTTCATGGCTGCAGTCACCATCTGTAGTGATTTTGGAGCCCAGAAAAATAAAGTCTGACACTGTTTCCACTGTTTCCCCATCTATTTCCCATGAAGTGGTGGGACCGGATGCCATGATCTTCGTTTTCTGAATGTTGAGCTTTAAGCTAACTTTTTCACTCTCCACTTTCACTTTCATCAAGAGGCTTTTTAGTTCCTCTTCACTTTCTGCCATACGGATGGTGTCATCTGCATATCTGAGATTATTGATATTTCTCCCGGCAATCTTGATTCCAGCTTGTGTTTCTTCCAGTCCAGCGTTTCTCATGATGTACTCTGCATAGAAGTTAAATAAACAGGGTGACAATATACAGCCTTGACGAACGTTTTTTCCTATTTGGAACCAGTCTGTTGTTCCATGTCCAGTTCTAACTGCTGCTTCCTGACCTGTATACAAATTTCTCAAGAGGCCGATCAGGAGGTCTGGTATTCCCATCTCTTTCAGAATTTTCCACAGTTTATTGTGATCTACACAGTCAAAGGCTTTGGCATAGTCAATAAAGCAGAAATAGATACTTTTCTGGAACTCTCTTGCTTTTCCATGATCCAGCAGATGTTGGCAATTTGATCTGTGGTTCCTCTGCCTTTTCTAAAACCAGCTTGAACATCAGGAAATTCACGGTTCACATATTGCTGAAGCCTGGCTTGGAGAATTTTGAGCATTACTTTACTAGCGTGTAAGATGAGTGCAATTGTGCGGTAGTTGGAGCGTTCTTTGGCATTGCCTTTCTTTGGGGTTGGAATGAAAACTGGCCTTTTCCAGTCCTGTGACCACTGCTGAGTTTTCCAAATTTGCTGGCATATTGAGTGCAGCACTTTCACAGCATCATCTTTCAGGATTTGAAATAGCTCAACTGGAGTTCCATCACCTCCACTAGCTTTGTTTGTAGTGATGCTTTCTAAGGCCCACTTGACTTCGCATTCCAGGATGTCTGGCCCTAGGTCAGTGATCACATCATCATGATTAACTGGGTCGTGAAGATCTTTTTTGTACAGCTATTCTGTGTATTATTGCCATCTTTTCTTAATATCTTCTGCTTCTGTTAGGTCCATACCATTTCTGTCCTTTATCAAGCTCATCTTTGCATGAAATGTTCCTTTGGTATCTCTGATTTTCTTGAAGAGATCCCTAGTCTTTCCCATTCTTTTGTTTTCCTCTATTTCTTTGTATTGATCACTGAAGAAGGCTTTCTTATCTCTTCTTGCTTTCACTTTCATCAAGAGGCTTTTGAGTTCCTCTTCACTTTCTGCCATAAGGGTGGTGTCATCTGCATATCTGAAGTTATTCATATTTCTCCCAGCAATCTTGATTCCAGCTTGTGCTTCTTCCAGCCCAGCATTTCTCATGATGTAATCTGCATATAAGTTAAATAAGCAGGGTGACAATATACAGCCTTGACGTACTCCTTTTCCTCTTTGGAACCAGTCTATTGTTCCATGTTCAGTTCTAACTGTTGCTTCCTGACCTGTATACAGGTTTGTCAAGAGGCAGATCAGGTGGTCTGGTATTCCCATTCTCTTTCATAATTTTCCACGGTTTATTGTGATCCACACAGTCAAAGGCTTTGGCATAGTCAATGAAGCAGAAGTAGATGTTTTTCTGGAACTCTCTTGCTTTTTAAATGACCCAGTGGATGTTGACAATTTGATCTTGGTTCCTCTGCCTTTTCTAAATCTAGCTTAAACATCTGGAAGTTCTCAGCTCACATATTGTTGAAGCCTACATCATGTGAAATACCTGGCTGGATGACTCAACAAGCTACATTCAAGATTGCTTGGAAAAATATCAACAACCTCAGATATGTAGATGATCCCATTCTACTGACAGAAATGAAGAGAAATAAACTGTCTCTTACCTGAAAGAGGAAAGTGAAAAAATTGGCTTAAAAGTCACTAATTAAAAAATGAAGATTATGGCATCCAGTAGCATCAGTTCATGTCAAGTAGAGGGGGAGAAATGGAAGCAGTGACAGATTTTTTTTTCTTGGGCTCAAAAATCACTGAAGATGGTGACTGCGGCCACAAAATTAAGACAGGTGCTCCTTTGAAGGAAAGCTATGATAAACCTAGATAGGGTGTTAAAAAGCAAAGGCATCACTTTCCCAAAACAGGTCCATGTAGTCAAAGTTTTGTTCTTTCTAGTAGTTTTGTATGAATGCAAGAGTTGGAATATAAAGAATGCTGAATGCTGAAGAACTGATGCTTTTGAATTGTGGTAGTGGAGAAGAATCTTGAGAGTCCTTTGGAGTCTAAGGAAATCAAACAAGTCCTAAAGGAAATCAACCCTGAATATTTACTGGAAGGACTGATGCTGAAGCTGAAACTCCAGTTCTTTGGCAACCTGATGGGAAGAGCTGATTCATTGGAAAACCCTGATGCTGAGAAAGAATTAAGGCAGGAGAGAAGGGGGTGGCAGAGGATGAGATAGATAACATCACTGACTCAATGAATATTTGTCACTGAATCTGAACAAATTCTGGGAGACAGTGCATTTGTCACTGAATCTGAACAAACTCTGGGAGACAGTGAAGGACAGGGAGCCTGGTGTGCTGTACCCCATGGCATTGTAGAGTCATACATGACTTAGCAACTGAAGAACAAAAACAATAATGATAAAGGTATTAAAAATTCTGAGGAATATATAATCATTCAAGTAAAGAAGAGTAAGGGAAATTCAGTAGAAATACATCAGAGAAAGTAACTAAACACCTACTGTAAACTATAGAGTTAGTATAGTCAGTACTTGTCAAATAATAACAAGTATGCATACATATGTGCAAAACAGTAGGGTTTCCAGAGTTCCTCACTAAATGTGTTATAATGTATGGATTGGGCTATCTGTAAATTGTCCTAAAGCATTAAGTCAAAAATTAAATATAAGTTGTCTCAGTTTAGTTCAGTTGCTCAGCCGTGTCTGACTCCCTGTGACCCCATGAACTGCAACACACTAGGCCTCCCTGTCCATCACCAAATGCTGGAGTCCACCCAAACCCATGTCCATTTCATTGAATCGGTGATGCTATCCAACCGTCTCATCCTCTGTCGTTCCCTACTTCTCCTGCCCTCCATCTTTCCCAGCATCAGGGTCTTTCCAAATGAGTCAGCTCTTCGCATCAGGTGGCCAAAGTATCAGAGTTTCAGCTTCAAAATCAGTCCTTCCAAAGAACACCCAAGACTGATCTCCCTTAGGATGGATTGGTTGGATCTCCTTGCAGTCCAAGGGACTCTCAAGAGTGTTCTTCAATACCACAGTTCAAAAGCATCAATTTTGGTGCTCAGTTTTCTTTAGAGTCCAACTCTCACATCCATATATGACCACTGGAAAAACCATAGCCTTGACTAGACAGACCTTTGTTGGCAAAGTAATGTTTCTGCTTTTCAGTATGCTATGTTATGATTTTTTAAAATTATTTAATTTTGGTTGTGCTGTGTCTTCATTGCTGCATCATGCTCTCTTAAGTCACACTACTACTCTTCCTTTTGGTGCATTCGCTTCTTATTGGGTGTCTTCTCTTGTTGCTGACTACAGGCTCTAGGTGCATAGGCTTCAGTAGCTGTGGCATGAATGGCACCCCACTCCAGTACTCTTGCCTGGAGAATCCCATGGACGGAGGAGCCTCGAAGGCTGCAGTCATGGGGTCGCTGGGGGTCAGACACAACTGAGCGACTTCACTTTCGCTTTTCACTTTCATGCATTGGAGGAAATGGCAACCCATTCCAGTGTTCTTGCCTGGAGAATCCCAGGGACGGCGGAGCCTGGTGGGCTGCCGTCTATGGGATGGCACAGAGTCAGACACGACTGAAGTGACGCAGCAGCAGCAGCAGCAGCAGCAGCAGCAGTAGCAGCTGTGGCATGCTATCTCAGTAGCTGTGCCTCATGGGCCAAAAGCATTTAGGCTCAATAGTTGTGACACACTGGCTTTAGTTGCTCAGAGGCCTGTGGAATTGTCCCCAACGAAGGATGGAACCATTTCCTCAGCACTAGCAGGCAGACTCATATCTTCCAGTGTGCCACAAGAGAAGCCCTAGCTTGTCTATTTTAGATCAAGAGATATTTATTACCCTAAGCAAAATCAGGTTTCTTAAAAGAGTGAAGTCGCTCACTCGTGTCTGACTCTTTGCGAACCCATGGACTGTAGCCTGCCAGGCTCCTCTGGCCATGGAATTTTCCAGACAAGAGTACTGAAGCGGGATGTCCTTTCCTTCTCCAGAGGCTCTTCCCAACCCAGGGATTGAACCCAGATTTCCTGCATTGCAGGCAGACTCTTTACCATCTGAGCCACCATGGAAACCCTAGTATTTTTCTATCATTCATGAGTGGATTCATGCACATTCATGAGTGGATTCATGCACATTCATGAGTGTACAGCTGTAAAAAAATCTGTCACATGAAATACTATGAAATTAGCCTTTTGAAAAGAGTAGTTTCAGAAGTCTAGTTTTTCTTGTAATTTCTCACTGATTTACTCACAACGAAGAAAAAATAAGAATAAAGTTATGTTACATTTTGTTTTTAAAGGCTGACCTCATCTTGAAACTGTAATGACCAAAACCATTCTTTCGCCTAAGGCTGGTCATAAGCAGCTCTGATTACTGCTCCACTTGGAGATTCTTGCAGCACACTAAAAAGTAATTATGTGTGGAGTTTCACTCAGTCTGGGTTAGTTAGTGGGTTGAAGTCTTAGGGTCCTTATTTCTTTGTCTTAGAACGCGGCTGAGAGGCAAGAGGGCAGGAAGAGTTCAGGGCGCAGCGTCATGATTTCCCAGAAATCCTAAAAGTCTCTTCTGCGAGCGTAAGTTCAGTGCCCTGTAGTTGTTAAAGATAGTATCAACCAGCGAGGTCCGAGAACATAAAGCCTCGCGCTGCGGAGCAGGTAAAGGAGTTGTATATACCCTTAAGGTGTACCAACGTCGTCCGCAGTGTTTTCCTGATCTCACCTTTCCCCTCATTGCCTCCTTTGGTTATTATGTGTGCTCCGAAAGTAATGAGACCCGCACCTTCCTTTTGCTACAAGGGTGTATGCAATTCGCACAACCAAACTTTTTGCTGTATCTGGTGTCTTCCCTTTCCCCGACTGACGGGTCCATTATCCAATTACTGGCGGGACTTTCCGCCCCTTCCTGTCCCTGGTTGGGGTCGGCCTTGGGTATCCAGCAAGTTCGGTAGAGCCGCGACTGACGTAGGTCAACAAAGGTCACGTGAGAAGAATACTTCGCTTCAATTGGCGGCGCCTGGATGAGGGGGTGCGGGCGTCACGGCGACTTGGGGTTCGCCCTTTGACACGATTACAACAACTTTGTGCTGGTGGCTGGTGAAGTTTGTGATTCTACGAAATTCTTCCATTACAGCGAAGTTCCGCCTTATCTGTTGTCTCCGCGAACCCGGTGATGTGATTCTGGTAGCCGAACTCCATATCCGCGTATCTGCTGCTTTTGCTAACCTTGGGGTTTTTCGTCACTGTGCGTCGCTTTGGAGGAGGCAGCGGCGATAAAGTTGGTTTGCCAGTTTCTCGCCGCTAGTGCGTCTTTTCCAGCTTAGACTGGGAGTTGGTAGGTTTCAGCTTTGGGAGTTTTGCGTTGGTTGCATTTACATGAAATCCTGCGGAGTGTCGCTCGCTGCAGCCGCCCCTGCTTTCAGTGATGAGGAAAAGAAAATGGCGGCGGGAAAACCGAGAAGCAAGACTAAGGAAGGGACATTAAGCTTGACAGCCGAGGAGAGGGAGGAGCTCAGCGGATTGGACAGGTAAGGACCGCCGTCATTCTCCTAACTGCCTCGGCACCGACTGGAACCGGCCTTTGAGGACAGCGTACCTCAGGGTGCCTGCGGGGGCGGCCCCCTGGAAGCGGTGGCTTCTACTGAAGCCTCGGGATCTGGAACGGGCAGGCCGGGTAGATTTACCCCAGCGTTAACAAGTGTTCTGTATTTCTTCTCATAGCCTTCTCTTTGGGTTCCTGAACCTTCACGAAGATGGCGCCAAGACTGAGACCCTGTTGCTCAAGGTAAGGCAATCATGAGTGAACTTGACCGTCACTAGATCGTTAATATGTACAGTTTTTAAAATTTCAGACATATATCACTTAGACTTTTTTGGGGGGCGGGGGAGTTATTTCTCTGGCGTCTAATTTTAACTTCGTTTTAAGCTTTCTTATATGCTGTTCTCGGAAAGTGAGACTTGCAGTACCTGACAGCAGTGAAGAGTTAAAACTCGGTATTTCATCGGTGTACAGATCTTTATGTGTTTTACCAGAAGTTAAGTGATTTGTCTACTTCTTTGGGTCTAGCCATTAAGAAATATTACCGTAAATGCAGTTTTACGATCGTGTTGTTTCTGGAGCCTAGTTTCTTGTGTGAAGGAGACCAGAGAGCTTTGGCTGTTTGCGTAAAAGTTGTTGGCACTGTCATTTAGTTAATGGCTGCCCCTGTCGGCCAAGATGGCGGGAAATGGTGCAGAAATGACTCTGCGAGCTTCGAGAGAGGCTGTAGATATAAACAGGGAAATACTAGCAAGGAGTATGCCTTTGTCTCAGCTCCTGTAGCTCGATAGTACTGAACAAAAATTAAGCATTATTATCTAAAAGTATAGTTCTTTTATTGTTACAAAGCTGCATAGCAGCATTGATAAACACTGAATATACTTATCAACCCTAAGCACGTTAAATGAACCTTATTCATCTAATTTTATGATTGTACAAAGGCCCTGTAGTTTTTAAGCCTCTCGTTTTCTGTCTCCTGAGCAAAATCTGGTTAAAATATATTCTCCTGTCTGAAAGCTGGACATTTTGTACAAATCTTACTTCCATTAGTTTCTTTTTTTTAGATAAAATTGGTCACAGACACGACTGAGCAACTTCACTTTCACTTCCTTCAATTATTAATTATCAAGGTGAATTTCTCTGTAATGCAGTTGGGAAGGAAATGTTATGTGATTTTTATTTTTAAAGTGTTTTTCCTGACATGATTCTCATCTTTAGTTTGAGTTTGTGTAGTTGAGTTTCTTTTCCCCGTAATCTCCCTTTTTTCATTGTCTCCTTGGCAAAGAGTGACCACCAACTGAACTGTAATAATTTTTTCACTAAATTCAGTTGATTTGCTAGAACATAAACTTTTATCATGTATGTGAAAATTGTTGTGTTAAAATTATAACTGGCAAAATAGTGACTAAATCTAATAAGATGTAAGTGACCATGATTGTTGTTATTAGTTTCAAGAAATTGAATACTTTCAAAGTTGCCCCAATAAACTGAAAAAATTTTGACTTTAAGGGGATGTTATATTGTAGAGTTGATCTTTTAACTTGGGTCAGTGAGATTGAGAATGTGCTATGCTGTGCTGAAGTTGAGCATACTAATGATAATTTGAAAAAGAATGGGCAAATGTGTTACTCCAGTTGTGATAATTAAAAAGATACCGTGATTTTTGATTTCTTATTTGTTTATAAATTTAAATTCCAAATATATGAATTCAGATAAATTCTCAGTTGATAGTATTCAGTGTTGGGGATTTGATATTTGTTTACAATGTGATGCAGTATTGGTTTTAAATTTTAAGGAAATCTCTTTAATTGGGACTTCCTTGGTGACTCAGGAGACAGTAAAAGTGTCTGCCTACGATGCGGGAGACCCAGTTCGTTCCCTGAGTTGGGAAGATCCCCTGGAGAAGGAAATGGCAGCCCACTCCAGTATTCTTGCCTGGAAAATCCCATGGACAGAGGCGCCTGGCAAGCTATAGTTTATGGGGTCGCAAAAAGCCGGACACGAGTGAGCAACTTCACTTTCACTTCTTTCAATTATTAATTATGAAGGTGAGCATGTCTCTATAATTACAGTAATTTTCCAATAATGAGAAGGCTTGAACTTTCATTATGTAGAATTGTAGCTTTGTAAAACACGGAGTGATGTTATTTTATTAACAGTTACAAATGTTTTCAGTGAAATGGAAATTAATTTTGTTAACATTTAGCTTTGAGACTTGTGAATTCCTCTCTTCTAGGTCAAGACTCATTAACCTTAATATTAGTCACTTAAGTGCAGTGAAATATTCTGGGTTGTGTTAGCAATCTCATGGATTCACCTCTCCCTACTTTTCCAAGCTTTATTGAATTATATTTGGCATAAAGTAAAACTGCTAGGATTTAACATGCACAATTCCTTCAAACCTGTGTTTGAAGTCTCTTCTCATCAGGAGTGCTTGCTTTCAATGGTTAGTTTCTCTGTTTCTGAAAAAAATTTTTTTAAGTATAATGTTGCTTATGGGCCATTAGAATTGTTATAATCATAGACTCTTAAGGCTGTCTAGTAAAAGAACTTTTGAAGGATTGCCATATAATACACATTGTTGGAAATTTTAGATTTAAAGTGAAGTGAAGTTGCTCAGTCTTGTCTAACTCTGCAACCCAATGGCCTGTAGACTGCCAGGCTTCTCCGTCCATGAAATTCTCCAGGCAAGAAAACTTGGAATGGGATGGCATTTCCTTCTCCAGAGGATCTTTCTGGCCCACGGATCAAACCTGGATCTAGAGCACAGTACCATCTGAGTTAGATTCAAAATAAGCTGTAAACAGCTAGATGTTACCTAATCAAAGGTTTTGAACTGTCACATGACCTTAACTAGGTTACAGGTTTTTAAAAAATAATTAATTCATTAGGCTTCTCAGGGTCGGGACCTAGTTCCCTGAGAAGGGAG
Source organism: Bos javanicus (assembly GCF_032452875.1). Taxonomy (NCBI): domain Eukaryota; kingdom Metazoa; phylum Chordata; class Mammalia; order Artiodactyla; family Bovidae; genus Bos; species Bos javanicus. The sequence continues at coordinate 792,180 of NC_083898.1, read as the reverse complement.
GGATCCCTGGCCTGGTGCCTTGTTGAGTTCCAAGTCTTAACCACAGAACCACCAGGGAAATCCCTCAACTTTTTAAAAATTACAGTGTATTTTAACTGATTAAAGAGGTCTTTTAACAGAAATTATCAGTAGTGATTTGCCTTGCAGTTTAGAAAATGTTTTGATTTTTTTGTTAGGTAAGAATAGAATTGAAATAGAATTGTTCGCTGAAATAAAAAAAGCAGAAGATGAGATCTGTGAGTCTCAGGTTTGTTTAGGGAGTTACTGAGGACTGCAGCCTGGGAGACAGCCTGTCAGATTGTTCTGAGGAACTCCTTAGCCTAGGTAAGAGGTAAGTCAGTATATAAACTTGGTAGAAGATTTACAGCTGTTCACCAGCATGCATGCATTCTGTATTGTTTGAATGCTGTCTGACTCTTTGCCACCCCATGGACTGCAGCCCACCAGACTACTCTGTCCATGGGATTCTCCAGACAGGAGTTACTGGAGTATGTTGCCATTCCCTTTTCCAGGGAATGGTTATCGTAATTATTTTAGTGCTTTTTAAAGTATGGGAATGTGCAGGAACTTGCATCTTTATAAAAATTTTTTCCCAAAGATAGGTTAATTGTCTGAAAACATGATCAGTCAGTTATTCCCAAGCAGAGTACTTCTCTCTTTTTCTCCACCCTGAGCTTCTTTCAGTATATGTTAAAGTCGATAGCTGCCATGGCTAGTGACTCAGTCTTTGTAGAGCCAGATGACAAGTGATATTTTTAGTTTATAGACTATCACTAATATGGTACTCCTTTAAAGTAATGCTGGAGGTCTGGGAATATATTGCTACTGTTTATTTAGAGGTATCTTTGTAAATATTTACTCTTACATGCAAAATATTATCAAAACTTTGGGTTTGGGGTGTTTTTTTGGGTAATTACCTCGGTCAAGAAGACCCCCTGGAGAAGGAAATGGCAACTAACTCCGTTATTCTTGCTGGCAAATCCCCATAGAGAGAGGAGCCTGGTAGGCTGTAGTCCATAGGGTTGCAAAGAGCTGGACATGACTTAGCAACTAAACAATATTAATCATTAAAGAGGTTAAGGAAGTTGTAGTTTGTCTACTGTTCACTGATGTGTACTTTTTTGCCTCGAGGGATAGTTTTAGAATAGTTATTATTTAAATGTTTTTGAGAAATGGAAATAATTTAGAATTGATTCTAGATTTGATCTGCTTATATGTAGTTGGTGATGGACAGGGAAGCCTGGCACATTGGAGTCCATGGGGTCACAAAGAGTCGGCACACGACTGAATGAAAACTGAACTGAACTGATATGGATAAAAATTTATTAATATGGTTTCAGAAATGGTGTTTTTGTACTGTAATCTTTCAGTGGTGATATTTAAAGTATCCTTTTATATATTTCCTATTAACTGACATTTAAGCAAAGCCTTTGATTGTGTGGATCACAATAAACTGTGGAGAATTCTGAAAGAGATGGGAATACCAGACCACCTGACCTGCCTCTTGAGAAACCTATATGGAGGTCAGAAAGCAACAGTGAGACCTGGACATGGAACAACAGACTGGTTCCAGATAGGAAAAGGAGTACGTTAAGGCTGTATATTGTCACCCTCACACATTTAATTTAATTCTCATGATGTACTCTGCATTTAATTTATATGCAGAGTACATTATGAGAAATGCTGGGCTGGAAGAAGCACAAGCTGGAATCAAGACTGCCAGGAGAAATATCAATAACCTCTGATATGCAGATGACACCATCTGTATGGCAGAAAGTGAAGAGGAACTAAAAAGCCTCTTGATGAAAGTGAAAGAGGAGAGTGAAAAAGTTGGCTTAAAGCTCAACATTCAGAAAACGAAGATCATGGCATCCGGTCCCATCACTTCATGGGAAATAGATGGGGAAACAGTGGAAACAGTGTCAGACTTTATTTTTGGGGCTCCAAAATCACTGCAGATGGTGACTGCAGCCATGAAATTAAAAGACACTTACTCCTTGGAAGGAAAGTTATGACCAACTGAGACAGCATATTGAAAAGCAGAGACGTTACTTTGCCAACAAAGGTATATCTAGTCAAGGCTGTGGTTTTTCCAGTGGTCATGTATGGATGTGAGAGTTGGACTGTGAAGAAAGCTGAGCACCGAAGAATTGATGCTTTTGAACTATGGTGGAGGAGACTCTTGAGAGTCCCTTGGACTGCAAGGAGATCCATCCAGTCCATTCTAAAGGAGATCAGTCCTGAGTGTTCTTTGGAAGGAATGATGCTAAAGCTGAAAGTCCAGTACTTTGGCCACCTTGGAAAAGACTCTGATGCTGGGAGGGATTGGGGGCAGGAGGAGAAGGGGACGACAGAGATGAGGTGGCTGGATGGCATCACCAACTCAATGGATGTGAGTCTGAATGAACTCTGGGAGTTGGTGATGGACAAGGAGGCCTGGTGTGCTGCAATTCATGGTGTCGCAAAGATTCGGACACAACTGAGTGAACCGAACTGAACTGAAATGGAAACTTTCTTAGATTTGAAAGAGATCCTTTTTAAAAACTGAAATAGCTATTTTAAAAACCTAACTAAGTGGGAAACATTTGGTATTCATTATTGAGGTATGATAGGAATTGTGACTTGGGTCAAAGTGAAGTTTTAGCAGTTGGCCAATTATGGAGTCTTCTTCCTATTTGGAACCAGTCTGTTTCCATGTCCAGTTCTAACTGTTGCTTCCTGACCTGCATACAGGTTTCTCAAGAGGCAATTCAGGTGGTCTGGTATTCCCATCTCTTTCAGAGTTTTCCACAGTTTATTGTGATCCACACAGTCAAAGGCTTTAGCATAGTCAATAAAGCAGAAATAGATGTTTTTCTGAAACTGTCTTGCTTTTTTGATGTTCCAGTGGTTGTTGGCAATTTGATTTCTGGTTCCTCTGCCTTTTCTGAAACCAGCTTGAATGTGTGAAAGTTCACAGTTCATATACTGCCGAAGCCTGGCTTGGAGAATTTTGAGCATTACTTTACTATTGTGTAAGATGAGTACAATTGTGCAGTAGTTTGAGCATTCTTTGACATCATCTTTCTTAGGGATTGGAATGAATACTGACCTTTTCCAGTCCTGTGGCCTTTGCTGAGTTTTTTTAGCAGGGGGCTCCAGAATCACTGCAGATGGTAACAGCAGTCATGAAATTAAAAAACGCTTACTACTTGGAAAGAAAGTTACGACCAACCTAGACAGCATATTAAAAAGCAGAGACATTACTTTGCCAACAAAGGTCCATCTAGTCAAGGCTGTGATTTTTCCAGTAATTATGTATGGATGTGAGAGTTTGACTATAAAGAAAGCTGAGCAGTGAAGAATTGATGCTTTTGAACCATGGTGTTGTAGAAGACTCTTGAGAAACCCTTGGACTGCAAGGGGATCCAACCAGTCCATTCTAAAGGACATCAGTCCTGAGTGTTCATTGGAAGGACTAATGTTGAAGCTGAAACTCCAATACTTTGGCCATCTGATGCGAACAGCTGTCTCATTTGAAAAGACCCTAATGCTGGGGAAGATTGAGGGCAGGAGGAAAAGGGGACAACGGAGGATGAGATTGTTGGATGGCATCACTGTTTGGGTGGACTCCGGCAGTTGGTGATGGACAAGGAGGCCTGGTGTGCTGTGGTTCATGGTGTCGCAAAGAGTCGGACATGACTGAGCGACTGAACTGAACTGAATTATGGAATCAATGTAGACTTTTTAAATTTATTTTTGGCTGCACTGGATCTTTGTTGCTGCTTAAGAGCTTTCTCTAGTCGCAGAAAGCAGAGGCTACTCTGTAGTTGTGGTTCTCAGGCCTCTTATTGCAGTGGCTTCTTGTTATGAAGCCCACACTGTAGGCTTATGGGCTTTAGAAGTTGCAGCGTATGGGCTCAGTAGTTGTGGTACAGGAGTTTAATTGCTTGACAGCATGTGGAATCTAATGGACCAGGAATCAGACCCATGTTCCCTGCATTGGTAGGTTGGATTCTTCTCCGCAATACCACCAGGGAAGTCCCTGTTCCATGATTTTTTTTTTTTTTTTGAATTGCAGCTCATGATGCTTTGAGCTGTTTGAACTCATGCTAAAATGATCCTAATATTTTTAAAATCAGGTATCCAGAAAGCTAATTTATGTTAAGAAAACCATTAACATTGAGTTGAAATTAACACCTATCTGCCCATGTTTTTAGATGGTGTTTTTGTTTTTGTTTTGTTTTTTTTGACAATTCTCTGGGCTTTCAGGATCTCAGTTTCCCCAAACAGGGATTGAACTCAGGCCAAGGTAGTTCTAACTGCTGGACTACCAGGAAATTCCCTGTAGATTGTTGTTAAGGTAGGCTAATGATTGCTCTGTTTGAACGTGCACTGAATTTTCAAAGGATTGGCTTATAAATTGAGATAATAAATCAGAGTGATAAAAACTTAACTGTGATAAGTGCAAGAATTTTTTAATGTATAGAAATAGCACAGATGTCTGCCTGCTATTTGAGGAAAAATTCATTTCTGCTCTCCCTTTCTAGTTTCTTGTCTGAAACCCCTCTGTGGTAAAGTGAATTTGCAGGAGAGAAATGGAATTTAATAACATGTTTACCTGTTGTCTCTGATCTTAGAGAGCCAACAGTGAGCGATGGTGAGATCTTACTCCTTTGCCCAGGAATTGAACCTGGGTAGCTTGGATAAAATCTAGGAATCCTAGTCATCAAGGGGCTAAAGGCTAGAACCTAATTTTCCCTGTTCTTTGTCCCCAGTGAAAAGTGCATTTATCATGGAGGCAGAAACTGTAAAGGTAGGTACAGTTTATTATTAGGGACATAGCACAACAACAAGTGGGAGATCATGTGGAGAAATTGTTTAGTTGAGAGCAAGGCAGAGATGCACAACCTAAGGGAAAGGGTATGGTGTCGCCCTTGGTGAGGAGGTGCACACTGAAGAAACATTAAGTCATTTATATAAGGCAGTTCTGCTGGGTCTTTGTGTTCCTTCAGGCCAGTTATCTGGTTTCTTTTTCCATACCTGACTTACTATGGGACCCTCCCCTGGGGTGTGCATGCATCCCTGAACCAAGATGGGATCTCCCAAGATGGGAAGAGCAAGACCGTTTATGGCCTGGAGTTATCCCTTGACTTTTCTGCACATGTGTTATGTTTTCCTTATTTTGTACTTTGAAGGGCCTTTGCTTCTCTTTGTCCTTGCCATACTTATTCTCTTGAAGTGTTAAAAAGAGAGAAAGACTTGCTGTCTACCCTGTTTGTTTTGTTATTGCTATTTCCAAGAGCAAATATGGGTCTGGTTGTAAATTCCTCAGTTACAACCTACCTGTCTCTTATCTCAGGAAATGCAAAGAGGGGGTTGGCTGATTTTAAATGTCCAGTCTGGAGTCTCTCCATCTTCTGCCTTATAGCCATGAGACATAGCTTGGAAAGTTGAATTCAGTTCACTTAACTTCAGTTGCTCAGTCATGTCCAACTGTTTGCAACCACATGAATCGCAGCATGCCAGGCCTCCCTGTCCACCACCATCCAGGAGTTCACTCAGACTCACATCCATCGAGTCGGTGATGCCATCTAGCCATCTCATCCTCTGTCATCCCCTTCTCCTCCTGCCCCCAACCCCTCCCAGCATCAGAGTCTTTTCCAATGACTCAGCTCTTGGTATGAGGTGGCCAAAGTATTGGAGTTTCAGCTTTAGCACTAGTCCTTCCAAAGAACACCCAGGACTGATCTCCTTTAGAATGGACTGGTTGGATCTCCTTGCATTCCAAGGGACTCTCAAGAGTCTCCTCCAACACCGTAGTTCAAAAGCATCAATTCTTTGGCGCTCAGCTTTCTTCACAGTCCAACTCTCACATCCATACATGACCACCGGTAAAACTATAGCCTTGACTAGATGGACCTTTGTTGGCAAAGTTAATGTTTCTGCTTTTTAATATGCTATCTAGGTTGGTCATAACTTTCCTTCCAAGGAGTAAGCGTCTTTTAGTTTCATGGCTACAATCACCATCTGCAGTGATTTTGGAGCCCAAAACAAAGTCTGACACTGTTTCCCCACCTATTTCCCATGAAGTGATGGGACCAGATGCCATGATCTTTGTTTTCTGAATGTTGAGCTTTAAGCCAACTTTTTCATTCTCCTCTTTCACTTTCATCAAGAGGCTTTTTAGTTCCTCTTCAAAATGGGCCAAGCATAAATACCATTTACTGTTTAAGGCATGTGAGATGTTGAGGGTTGGAGGCAAGTTAACAGTTTAAAGGGTAACTGAGGTTAAGGTTGTTATGCATATTTAATTCTGGGTTTCTTTCCATCTTGTAATTGAGAGTCCTCCATTTTTTCTGCTATCAAAAGGAGATCTTCTAAGAATGTTGTTTTCCTGTGTAAGTATCCCTTACATTTACAACTGACAACTTATATCCCGTTTTCAGAAATACTCTTGTCTGTGAAATTAAAAGATGCTTACTCCTTGGAAGGAAAGTTATGACCAACCTAGATAGCATATTAAAAAGCAGAGACATTACTTTGCCAACAAAGGTACATCTAGTCAAGGCTATGGTTTTTCCAGTGGTCATGTATGGATGTGATTGTTGGACTGTGAAGAAAGCTGAGTGCCGAAGAATTGATGCTTTTGAACTGTGGTCTTGGAGGAGACTCTTGAGAGTCCCTTGGACTGCAAGGAGATCCAACCAGTCCATTCTAAAGGAGATCAGCCCTGAGATTTCTTTAGAAGGAATGATGCTAAAGCTGAAAGTCCAGTACTTTGGCCACCTCATGCGAAGAGTTGACTCACTGGAAAAGACCCTGATGCTAGGAGTGATTGGGGCAGGAGGAGAAGGGGATGCCAGAGGATGAGATGGCTGGATGGCATCACCAACTCGATGGATGTGAGTTTAAGTGAACTCCGGGAGTTGGTGATGGACAGAGGCCTGGCGTGCTATGATTCATGGGGTCGCAAAGAGTCGGACACGACTGAGCGACTGAATTGAACTGAACTGATGACTTGTCTAGAGTTTCATTTCAGAATAATCCTGTCTATGCCCAAGTGCCATTTTCTGCCACCTTGGAGAAGGTGAAGGCAGCTCACTTCAGTATTTCTTGCCAGGACAATCCTGTGGATGGAGGAGCCTGATGGGTTGCAGTCTGTGGGGGTTGCAAAGAGTTGGACGTTACTGAGCGACTGAGTGCCCACATTCTGCTACGTTTCATTATTTTGAGCTTGTCCCCAGAATGTCAGTGAAGAAGGAAATAAAGTGCTGTTAAAGTTTACAGTAAAGATCAGCTTAACAAATTAAAAGTTTGGGTAGTTTTTTCTTAGTAAGATATTGTTTCTTGGGGATTGTTTTCTTGATTTAGAGCATCATCATGCACTTTTTAATACTAATTTAAAAAGCATGATTTTAAAATTAAGATTTTAGCTCTTAGAAGCATAAAAGATACTTTATTCTAGACTCTGTTCCTCTTTGGTCTTATTTGGTAGTAATATTTACCATAGTTTCTTACCTTGCACTTTTTAAATGTGTACTCATTGGTCAGTTTAAGAAATTCTCTGATAAGAGTTTTGGAAAAGATACTTAGTAATATTTATTAATGGTCATCTTGGACGTACATTAAAAACTTAGGGCTGTTTTATGATCCTGTATCTGCACCCCATTTTATTCTTAACAAGCGCATATCTAACTATAAAAATGCACCTTAAATACTGTGTTAGTGGGTGCACAGGAATATAGATTTTATACCTAGAAATGGCTCTTCTGAGTTTTCTGAGTTTAAATCTTGAGGAATATTTCCCATCTCCTTCCCACCCTTATCCCTTTTTAAGACTGTTTAAAAAAAAGTCAGCTTTGGTCCAGTTTAGTTTTTTAACATATCCTTAACAACTATTGGTGTATATTCTGTCAGTGAAATTGAAATTTTAGGATTTCTTATTGTTTATTATTTTAAATTTTCCTTTGAGTTCTTTTAGCTTTGGCATCACATATTTTAGGATTTGCGTATACATTCAGAACAGTTAGATTTTTGTGAGTATTGATCAGTTTATTGTGAAAGCTACCTCTTTGTCTTAATATTTATTTATTTTGCCTGGAATTAATATAGTCACTTGACTCTTATATAGTTCTCTTTGCATAGCTTTGCCCTTCCTAACCATTTGCTTGGATTCAATGTGTGTCTTTTAAAAGACAACATATAGTTGGCTATTTAGCAAATCCAGCCTAGCATCTGTGACATTTATTTGGAATATATGTACTGTTCACATTTACTCCCAACTTAAGAATGCCTACTCCTTTATTTGCTGAGGGTGTCTCATTTTTAATATGTCTTCTTTGACTCTCTTTTACTATAAAGTTCCTATTACTTACTGTATGCCATTTAATTCCTGTTGTTTTTTTTTTTTTAGCTATGTCTTTAAACAATTATTGAGGTAAAATTCACATACTATAAAATTTGCCTCTTTAATATTTTAAAACTGTACGGTGCAGTGCTATTTGTACATTCAAAATGCGTGATTATACTGTTATCTGATTTGGGGCATTTTCATCATCTGTAACCTAAAAAACCCCAGGAATTACTAACCGGGACCATTCTGTGCCTATTGCTTAAAAAACAATATTGAACCTATTTGCCATCTTTATTTCTGTCTCTGGTGTAGGTTCAGTTAAACCATACGAAAACTATCCGCTTTCCTACGTGGCTTTTAGCAGAAGCTTTGGAACTAATTTTAGGGGAAGTAGGTGGGAAAGAAGGCAAGATAAAACTGTAATTTGCCACCTGCTGTTAGGTGAACACCTTGGCCGTAAATTTTGTATCTGATTTCTTTCAGTTATTATAAGGTTTCCAGTGTTTATTCATGTTGTATCATTTATCAGTATTTTATTCCTGTCTATGCTGCTACTGCTGCTGCTAAGTCGCTTCAGTCATGTCCAACTCTGTGCGACCCCAGAGACGGCAGCCCATCAGGCTCCCCCGTCCCTGGGATTCTCCAGGCAAGAACACTGGAGTGGGTTGCTATTTCCTTCTCCAGTGCATGAAAGTGAAAAGTGAAAGTGAAGTCGCTCAGTTGTGTCCGACTCTTAGCGACCCCATGGACTGCAGCCTACGAAGTTCGTCCGTCCTTGGGATTTTAAAGAAAATAATATTATACATAAACACACAAAAACACCAAAGACACAAATTTATGGCCAAGGTGTTCACCTAACAGCAGGTGGCAAATTACAGTTTTATCTTGCCTTCTTTCCCACCTACTTCCCCTAAAATTAGTTCCAAAGCTTCTGCTAAAAGCCACCTAGGAAAGCAGATAGTTTTCGTATGGTTTAACTGAACCTATTCCAGAGACAGAAATAAAGATGGCAAATAGGTTTCAATCTACCTGCCCCTTCTAATCAACTGGTCAGCATTGCCAAGAACACTGTGTCAAGAAGGATTCTAGGTGGCTTTATTAATTACTGGTGTCTTCTGTATAAACTCAAGGGAGATAGTGGAGAATACCATTTGATTCTATTCTTTTCTTTTATGTCTAATATATTATACTTCCAATCATAATTGGGCTTATTGTCAAAGCTCATCCTATTTTTATGTAAATATAAAACAACTATATAGGTCAGATTTTGGGGGCAAATATTAATTAACACAGACATTAGTTAGATTGAGATGCCCTCTCAGCAAGACGTGATAGACGGAAAGATTTAACAAGATAGTGAACAGAGATGAGAATATACATCCCATGAATGTGAGTCAGAGGAACAGATCTGCTGTGAATCCCAAGGGCCTCTAAGAAACATTGCAAAGAGGAAACCAGAAATTCCATATTTAAGCTTCATGTAGAAAATTGATGATATGGAGAAAAAGTGCATAGGCCTACAAATCAATACAAACTGGTTACCCCTTCTTGTTACAGTTTGGGTCTTATCAGCTTCTGTGCTGTTAAAAAATTGAGAGAAAAATTATTTTAAAAGATCACAAACATTTCACTGTCTGAAATACTATGCATTATTTTGTTATTTTTATCATTTACCTTCAAAATAATGTTTTGAAAGGTTTAGATGAGTGCTTATAGTAAAGGACTGTAAAGGCAACATTTAGATTCTGATTTGAACCTCAGCTCTGCCACTGATTTTTTTCATTCACTACTTTTTATATTTGACAAAGACTTGTTAATAACTGTATGTAATGGGAAAACACAAATCAAAATAGTTCACAGAATTTGCGATAGGAAATAGAGCAGGAAATTAAAAAGTGGAAAATATTACAAAGATACATTTTATTTTATTTATTTTTTTTTCAAAGATGCATTTTAGAAGCAGAAAGACAAGAGTGAACACAGCTAGCAAGTGAATTTCTTCATATATACTGTACGTCCTGCTTCTTTGCATAGTTATTTCAAGGCTACAAGATCACATAGAATTTCTTTTTACTGTAAATACACTAATTTACTTCTTTTCCCATTAAGGCTGAAAAGAACTTAAGTCCAGGTTACATCCCTTTGGTGTCAAATTTTTCATTTCAATCATCCAACTGCATTGTTAAGCATTCACAAAACAAATATGTCTTTACATAAAGTCAGTATAGTTTTAGAGCATCCCTCCTAGACATAAATGCAGAAATTCTCCTTGAACTGTAGACATACTCAGGGAAGGCTTTCTGATAACCACAAGCGTCCAAGACCCTAATCTTGGTTAATCACTAACAGGTTAGCATCTCTGAAAACAGCACAGCCTAAGAGCAGAAGAATGTGTGGTCTGGTTCTCATAGAATTTTAAACCTTGTAGAGCTTCAGGGCTGCCTCATGCCTGTGATTGGTGGTGTGCAAGTGTAATTTGTCCACGCTGTTGGTGTAGTAGTCACAGGCATTGCACTTGAGGTGAACGGTGTCTATGGCTGAGTCATTATTCTGTCTCCTCTGAAAAGCCAGGGTATACCCACATTTGGTATATTTTGGTTATTCATTCATTCTTTGATGGATATTCAGTTATTTCCAAGTTTTTGCCTGTTATAAATAGTTGGTCTCTCTTATCCCTGGTTTCGCGTCTCTGGTCCCAGTTATCCCCCTCTCCCTATCAGTTAAGTCATGTGCTATTTAAATCTCTCACCCTTCTGCTACCGCCTGCCCAGAATGCGAACACTCTTGTCCAGTGTGTCCATGCTGTATATTTCTTCTGCTCTTTAGTCCTTAGTGATGTTCTCAGCAGATTGACTTTCTTAGTAATTTTGTTCTATTTATCCTTGTTTTACTAAATAATGGCCAAAAAGTAGAAGAGTAGTGATGTCCGCAGTTAATAAGTCAGGCATAGTAAGAATATATCTAAACTGAAGTGAATGTTTTGTATGTATTAGAAAAAAGTGAAACAACTATAAAGTGAAAGATCATCATACAGTCCTGTTTTTAAACATGATTGCTCATTAGAAACACATCTGAAGCTTTGGATGAAAAACACATCTGGAGCTTTTGGATGAAAAAAAAGCAATGCCTGGACATTTGCATTTTTGAAATATTCTGAAATAATTCTGATAGGCATCTGGATTTTGAAAAGGCATTATAGGCTTTTGATTACATGGACTCCTGTAAATTGAATGTTAGCACATTTAATGTTGTCTCAGAAGTCTCTGAGACTGTTCTCAATTCTTACCATTCTTTTTTCTTTATTCTGCTCCTTGGCAGTTATTTCTGTCATTCTATCTTCCAGGTCACTTATCCATTCTTCTGCCTCAGTTTTTCTGTTTTTATAGAGTATTTTTAATTTTAACGACTGTGTTTATTTGTTATTTCTTACACATATTTGTTAAATATATTAGATGTTTCTTATATTTTTTGTATTCTGTTTTTGATCTATTGAAACTTTTTACCATTATTCTAAATTCTTTTTCAAATACATTGCCTATTTCCTCTTCATTTATTTGGTCTTGTAGTTTTTTGTCTTGCTTTTTCATCTGTAACTTTATTTTTTTGGATGTGTTCCTGTCTCCCTAGTTGTTTGGCCTGAGGTTTCCAGCAGTGGAGTTTGTGGACCACTGGTTAGAGCTGGGTCAAATGTGTACCTGTGGAAGATGTGACTGCGATTAATATCCTTGGGGGCTGAGGTTCTGTTATTCCAGCATTTCAGACTCAGTACTCATGACTCAGGCTCAGATCTGGTCTCTGACCTGTGAAGCTGGATTCTACAAGCTGTAGGGTGCAGAAAATGTAAAAAATAAAAAGAGAGAGAGAAAAACAAATAAACAGATAGGAAAAAGAAACAGCAGAATAACTTACAAAGAATAAAAGATAACATCCTGAAGGGTAAAGCCAGACTCAACAGCAAGAGAGAGAAGAAAAAAATATGTATATATAAATAAGAATGAGGGAGCAGAATAATAATGATTAAAAAATAATAGAATAATTCTAGAAAAATTATAAATAGTAGAAAAAAATAAGAATATACATGAAACAACTACTGGAAGGTAAAATTGAACTCCACTAGTAGTAAATAGTAAAAACACTGAAAAAAAACCCAAAACACCAAAAGGTAGATAAAACTTAGGCTGTGAACAGAGGCTTGGGTGGGGAACGGCTTAGATGGTGCAGGTGTTTAGTTGGGAGTGGGGTTCTGACCCAGTACCCAAGCCTTCAGAGAGGACCCTGGTTTGGGGTAGGGGCCTAGGCCTCACGCACCAAGAGGGCCTCTACAGTAACTCCAGCTTTGGGGTATGTGAATAAGGCCAGGCTCCCAGGAGGCTCCCCAGGTCCTGGATTCTGGACCAGTAGGATTCTTCTTTCCTCCACATGTGGAGGAACCCCTCCCTGGGCAGCCTTGCTCTGTCTCCACTCCTTTCTGCACCTGCAGGACCTCTGTGGGCTGAAGGTGCTCTCGAAAGTGACTCTGGGGGACAGAGTAAGGTGGGGAGGTTGCTGAAAGGTGGAGGGGGCCCCTGGAAGGAGGAGAGAACTGAAAGGTAGAGGGGGCTCCTGAGTTGCAGAGAGCCAAGTCCAGAGATCAGACAGAGCCCATGAACGGGGGCACATGTAGGACAGGGTCTCTGGAGGGAAGAGGAAATGAGAGAGTGGAGGGGGACCCTGAAGGGTAGAAGGGGGCTCCAGGATAGCAGAGGCCTCAACTGGGAGGGAGGAGTGGTGGAGGACCCCTGGAGAGGGTGCCCCTGGAGAGGGTCCTGGTAGAGGGCCTTGGAGGGTGGCGGGGGCCCAAAGGTGGAAGTAGTCCTGAAGGTAAAGGACAGAGGGCTTGGCCTGAGCACCTTACGAGATTCCCCAGAGCCAAGTGGAGACAGGAAGGGGACAGTAGGCAGTGCTTTGTTCTCAGAAGCCTGCAGGTGCCTCCCAAAGCCCAGCCATCCTTTTCCTTTTCCATCAGGAGCCTTCTTCCCTCTCTCATTCACAGGATGTACTCAGATGGTGGGATCCCTGAAGAGTCTAGGGTGCCCCAGAGGGAAGAGGGATCCATCAGGGGAGGAGAGGCCCTAGAAGGCAGAGGTCCAGGCCCTTAGGGCTCAGAAGGCTCCCCAGGATCAAGTGAAGGTAGAACCCCAGGTTCCCCAGTGGACCTTTCTATCTCCTCAGAGATCCCTCCCCTTCCTGATGGAGCAAGGACTGCTACTCCCAGCACAAAGACTCTTCTCCTCCAGCAGACAGACCTTCATTTGATGGTCCCCAGCCTTGAGCTTTCTCCACACCCTTCTGTTTGGTACCTCGTTTCCTCGGGGGCTCCTCCCATCAACCTGTCCTCAGGAGGTCCCTGACCAGCAACTGGAAGGCATCCTAGGCATGGGGAGACATGGACTCTTTGTCTTCCTTGGCTGTCATCCTGGCTATGCCCTCCCACAATAATCTTTTGATGTTCAGACTACCTTCATCTTGCTGCAGACTTCTATATAAACTGGTTCCTCCTCCTGCTTCTTGGAAACAGTCCCCTCAGGTTTACTTGAGATGCATTTTAAAAATTCCTACCAAAGATAACTCAACTTTTAGTTTGTGACTGTTTTCTTTAGGTTGACATTTTTGGCAGCTATCATGAAGGGACCCAGAGCAGATTGCTGTCCTCTGCCTGAACTCTGAAAAACCAGAGCCTTGGTACCAGTATATCCCTCTTGTGCCCATCTACCTCCTCAAGGGGTCTAGATGGATTTGAGTGAGTCTTTCCTGGTTCTCAGATCTCTTGTGTTGGTAGATAATCCTAAGTTTTATTTGGTGAAGGGAAAATGTTACCTTGAAACTTGTTTCAAGAAGACATACCTGGGTTGCTCACTTTTAATACTCAGTGGGTTAATCTCTGTCGAAGGACTGGCAACATTCTGCGTGAGCAGTGTCCCCTCAGTGTAAAGGCACTGGGATGTCTGAGTTTGGATACTAAGTGGTTAACTTCATATAGAGACTGGGAAGACTTTGCTTACTAAAACACTGAGTAAAATGAGGCTGAATTGTTAAAGGAAAGCCTAACCTGTTGTTTTCCCTTGAATTGGCTGCCTTACTCAGTCCAGTTCAGTTCAGTTCAGTCGCTCAGTCGTGTCTGACTCTTTGCGACCCCATGAATCGCAGCATGCCAGCATCTCTGTTCATCACCAACTCCCAGAGTTCACTCAGACTCACATCCACTGAGTCGGTGATGCCATCCAGCCATCGCATCCTCTCTTGTCCCCTTTTCCTCCTGCCCCCAGTCCCTCCCAGCATCAGAGCCTTTTCCAATGACTCAGCTCTTCACATGAGGTGGCCAAAGTACTGGAGTTTCAGCTTTAGCATCATTCCTTCCAAAGAACACCCAGGGCTGATCTCCTTCAGAATGGACTGGTTGGATCTCCTTGCAGTCCAAGGGACTCTCAAGAGTCTCTTCCAACACCACAGTTCAAAAGCATCAATTCTTCCGCACTCAGCTTTCTTCACAGTCCAACTCTCACATCCGTACGTGACCACTGGTAAAACCAAAACCTTGACTAGACGGACCTTTGTTGGCAAAGTAATGTCTCTGCTTTTCAATATGCTGTCTATGTTGGTCATAACTTTCCTTCCAAGGAGTAAGCGTCTTTTAATTTCATGACTACAGTCACCATCTGCAGTGATATTGGAGCCCAAAAGAGTAAAGTCTGACACTGTTTCCACTGTTTGCCCATCTATTTCCCATGAAGTGATGGGACCAGATGCCATGATCTTCATTTTCTGAATATTGAGCTTTAAGCCAGCTTTTTCATTCTCCTCTTTCACTTTCATCAAGAGGCTTTTTAGGCGGATTCATGTTAATATATGGCAAAACCAACACAATATTGTAATGTAATTAGCCTCCAATCATAATAAATAAATTTAAATTAAAAAAAGAGAGGCTTTTTAGTTCCTCTTCACTTTCTGCCATAAAGGTGGTGTCATATGCATATCTGAGGTTATTGATGTGTCTCCTGGCAATCTTGATTCCAGCTTGTGCTTCTTCCAGCCCAGCGTTTCTCATGATGTACTCTGCATATAAGTTAAATAAGCAGGGTGACAATATACAGCCTTGATGTACTCCTTTTCCTATTTGGAACCAGTCTGTTGTTCCATGTCCAGTTCTAACTGTTGCTTCCTGACCTGCATATAGGTATCTCAAGAGGCAGGTCTGGTATTCCCATCTCTTGAAGAATTTTCCACAGTTTATTGTGATCCACACAGTCAAAGACTTTGGCATTCAGTTGCTCAGTTGTGTGTGACTCTTTGCGACCCCATGGACTGTGGCACACCAGTCCTCCCTGTCCATTATCAACTCCCAGAGTTAACCCAAACTCATTCCATTGAGTCGGTGATACCATCCAACCATCTCATCCTCTGTTGTCCGCTTCTCTTCTTGCCTTCAATCTTTCCCAGCATCAGGGTCCTTTCAAAAGAGTCATTCTTCACATCAGGTGGCAAAAGGATTGGAGTTTCAGCTTCAGCATTAGTCCTTTATCTTCAACTTTAATGTATTCCAACTGTTTGTAAACTAAGTTTATTTCGCAATACCTGGTTCATATCTAATTTTTCAGTAAAGCCATGGGATCTTTAGTTTGCCTGGGTATGTCTATGTGCACATTATACATCTGAGGTAACTCTAAAAGAAGGGGTGGGCTACACACTCCAGTATTCTTGGGCTTCCCTGGTTGCTCAGATGGTAAAGAATCTGCCTAACAGTGCAGGAGATCTGGGTTTGATCCCAGGGTTGGGAAGATTGCCTGGAGAAGGGAAAGGCTACCCACTTCAATATTCTGGCCTGTAGAATTCGGAGTTGGACATGACTGAGTGACTTTCAGTTTCACTTTCTACTTCTAAAAAGTACTGTCTAAATTTATAAGGAGTTCTATTTAATGTTAGTAAAAAGTGCTTAACATTTAAAATAGACCTTTCAAGATGACTTTCAGGCTCACATGAACTGGGAAATAGTCAATATTAAGTTGATTCCTGATAGTAAGTAGAAATTAATTTTGTTTAATTTTTTTTAAGTTTGTTGATCTAATTAATATAACATTTTAAGTTTAATGTACCTACATTTAATTAATAAGACCTTCTAAGTATCTTACAAGAAAGATAACTCAACATGGTGAAACTTTAGATGCAAATGAAATAAGAACTTTGAGATAAAATCTGTAAAGTAGTTATATTTTAAATGTCTACTTAAAATGATATTTCCAGATATTTGGTAACTTAAAGTTCTAGAGCTGCATTACTGTAAGTAATGGAAAGTTTGTTAAATAGGTGAAAGAGACTGAGACATCAGTTATTAATCCAAAAACCTAGAAGTATTTATGACTATTATTGAAAATGTTTGATGTTGTCCTGAGATGTTCTGTATAAGAAATCAAATGATTTTAGAGATTATCACTGGTGTTTATTTTCACCAGTCTATAGAATGCCATTGTATGAACCATAATGTTCATAATTGCTTACTTCTTAGCTTTGCTAAAAATTAAGGTTTTAAGAGTTGAGGATTCTTATTTAAACATTTAATTAAAGCTATTGGGAATAATACAGTAATATTGTAGTACACAGTAAGAAATAGAATGTGTGTTTTCAGTAAAGAAGGTATGAGAAATGGAATTACATTTTATTGGGGAGGAAAGAAAAAAATGAGCTGGTTGATTTTATTTGGAAGGAAAATGAGAGGCAGGATGGATACAGAAAGTGATAAGAAATTGTGGAAAGAAATCCTGAGGAAAAGGTTTTTTGCATAGTCAGGATTAACTAAATTTAGATTCAAGTTAACTAAATAGGTTTTGTAATGTGAGCTACTGCAGGACTGGATTTGATTTTTCTCATTAGAAGTGCTCCTTTTTGATAACAAATCGTGTGTTTCTGGACCATTAAATGATGTATATTTGTTTTCTTTTTTTTTCTGACTTTGGTTAATAAGCGTTTCAGTTGCCTATGATCCTATTATGTTTTAAACTCTTTTGGTATTTCTAACAGACTTCTCCAATACTAGAATCTAACCAAAGCTAAGAACAATACTGTATAGGAACCTGGGATGTTGGGTCCATGATTCAAGGTAAATTGCAAATGGTCAAACAGGAGATGGCAAAAGTGAATATCAACATTTTAGTTATCAGTGAACTAAAACGGGCTGGAATGGACAAATTTAATTCTGATAACTGCCTGTGTCTACTACTGTGGGCAAGAAGCCCTTTGAAGAAATGGAGTAGCCCTCATAGTCAACAGAAAAGTCCAAAATGCAGTTCTTGGGTGCAGTCTCAAAAACAGCAGAATGATCTCTGCTCATTTCCAAGGCAAATCATTTAGTATCACAGTAATCCAAGTTTATGCCCCATCCACTAATGCTGAAGAAACTGAGTTGAAAAGTTCTATAAAGACCTGCAAGACCTTCTAGAACTAACACCAAAACAGATGTCCTTTTCATCATAAGAGACTGGAATGCAAAAGTAGGAACTCAGGAGATACCTGGAGTAACAGGGAAGTTTGGTCATGGGGTACAAAATGAAGCAGGGAAGAGACTAATAGAGTTTTGCCAAAAGAACACTCTGGTCATAGCAAACACCCTCTACAACGCAAGAAATGACTCTGCACATGGACATTACCAGATGTCAATACCAAAATCAGATTGATTATATTCTTTACAGCTGAAGATAGAGAAGCTCTATACAGTCAGCAGAAACAAGACCAGAAACAGACTGTGGTTTAGATCGTGAACTTCTTATTGCTAAATTCAGATTTAAATTGAAAAAAGTAGGGAAAACCACTAGATCCTTCAGGTATGACATAAATCCCTAATGATTATACAGTAGAAGTGACAAACAGATTTAAGGGATTAGATATGATAGACAGATGCCTGAAGAACTATGGACCAAGGTTCGTGACACTGTACAGGAGGCAGTGATCAAGACCATCTCCAAGAAAAAGAAATGCAAAAAGGCAAAATGGTTGTCTGAGGAGGACTTACAAATAGCTGAGAAAAGAAGAGAAACTAAAGGCAAAGGAGAGAAAGAAAGATACACCCGTTTGAATGCAGAGTTCCAAAGAATAGCAAGGACAGATAAGAAAGCCTTCCTCAGTGATCAAGGCAAAGAAATAGAGGAAAACAATAGAATGAGAAGGACTAGAGAAAGATCTCTTAAAGAAAATCAGAGATACCAAGGGAACATTTCATGCAAACTTAGGCACAATGAAGGACAGAAACGGTATGGATCTATCAGAAGCAGAAGATATTAAGAAGAGGTTGGCAGGAGTACACAGAAGAGCTATACCATAAAGGTCTTCATACCCAGATAACCATGATGGTGTGATCATTCACCTAGACCCAGACATCCCAGAATGCAGAGTCAAGTGGGCCTTAGGAAGCATCACTGTGAACAAAGTTAGTGAAGGTGATGGAAATCTTAAAAGGTGATACTGTGAAAGTGCTGCACTCAATATGCCAGCAAATTTGGATAACTCAGCAGTGGCCACAGGACTGGAAAAGGTCAGTTTTTATTCCCATCTCTAAGAAAAGATAATGCCAAAAAATGCTCAAACCACCGCACAATTCCACTCGTCTCCCACGCTAGCAAAGAAATGCTTGAAATTCTCCAAGCTAGTCTTCAACAGTTCTCAACAGAACTTCAAGCCAGTTCTTCAGCTGAGAATTTCCAGATTTTCAGGCTGGATTTAGAAAAGGCACAGGAACCAGGGATCAAATTGCCAACCTCCCCTGGATCATCAAAAAAGTAAGAGACTTCCAGGAAAACATCTACTTCTGCTTTATTGACTATGCCAAAGCCTTTGACTGTGTGGATCACAACAAACTGGAAAATTCTTCAAGAGACTGGGATACCAGACCACCTGTCCTGCATCCTGAGAGATCTGTATGCAGATCAAGAAGCAACAGTTAGAATCAGACATGGAACTGGTTCAAAATTGGGAATGGAGTATGTTAAGGATGTGCATTGACACCTGCTTATTTAACTTTTATGCAGAGTACATCATGTGAAATTCCCACCTGGATGAAGCACAAGGTGGAATCAAGATTGCTGGGAGAAATATCAATAACTTCAGTATGCAGATGACACCACCCTTATGGCAGAAAGCGAAGAGCTAAAGAGCCTTTTAATGAAAGTGAAAGAGGAGAGTGAAAAAGTTGGCTTAAACTTAGCATTCAGAAAACTAAGATCATGGTATCCGGTCCCATCACTTCATGGCAAACCAATGGGAAAACAATGGAGACAGTGATAGCCTTTTTTGGACTCCAAAATCACTGTAGGTGGTGACTGCAGCAATGAAATTAAAACACTTGCTCCTTGGGAGAAATGTTATAACAAACCTAGACAGCAATGTCCATCTAGTCAAAGCTCTGGTTTTTCCAGTAGTCATGTATGGATGTGAGAGTTGAACTATAAAGAAAGCTGAGTGCTGAAGAATTGATACTTTCAAACTATGGTGTTGGAGAAGACTGTTGACAGTCTCTTGGACTGCAAGGAGATCCAACCAGTCAGTGCTAAAGGAAATCAGTCCTGAGTATTTATTTGAAGCAGTAATGCTGAACCTGAAACCTCAATACTTTGGCCACCAGGTGCAAAAAACTGACTCCTTGAAAAAGATCCTGATGCTGGGAAAGATTGAAGGGAGGAGGTGAAGGGGATGGCAGAGAATGAGATGGTTGGATGGCATCACCAATTGGATGGACATGAGTTTGAGTAAACTATGGGGATTGGTGGTTTCCATGAGAAACTGAAATGAAATCTGGTATGGATGCTTCAAAGAAACACCTGTGAGATATCTTAGATATATTAAGCTATGTTTTTGGTATTTTAAATTTGGAAACATTGTCAGGAATAGAGAGGTAAACTTTAGATTGTTTATGGATATGTATCATTAATATGTATGGATAAGTATCATTAATATATTAATAGATAACCCAAAATTTTACATGAAATCCATAATATGTGATATATCATGAAATAGTGTTATAAAGTTATCAATCATAACTTTATCAAACTTTATCAGTCATCTTATAAAGTTATCATAATTCAAATTATGTTGAAATATTATATTATAGAAATAATCAGTTTCCTAATTGCATTGTCCTCAAATCTTTAGCCTATAAATTTAAATTTTGTCCTTTATAGATTATCATAAATTTACATTGCCTTTACAAAATGATTTTCAAAAAGACTATAAAAAGAATTTTTAAACACGTATTTCCAGAATCTTCTGATCCGTAGTCAGACGCGTTATCCATTGCGCCACTGGCCCTCGCTAAACACGTATTTCCAATAGTCTTTAGGTAATGCCACTGAACTCAGTAACAGTGGCTGTCTGTTAATGAAAAGTCCTGATTACTTCATGTGTGTCAGCAGGAATCTGTTACATGGGACTGAATGAACGATAAATATGATATAACTTTGACTTTTGAAAACTGACAGTTAAAGCTATTTTTCAGTTAAGTTTTTTCTGTTGTCCTGTGACCTACAATAAGTTGATAAAGTATGCCTTTGTAGATAAAGAAACGTTTCCCTATTTTTGTGCCTGATCCTGCCAAAATGTGACTTATCCAACTAACTTTGCTTTGGACTTGATTTTTACTAGACTTGAAGTTTACTAGACTTGGATTCCAACTAGTTATACTAATTTTAATTTGTTTTACTAGTTTTCTTTGTATACTATTTTATTTGTATACTGATTTTAGTTTGTTCTCTTTTTCAAATTGTTTTTGTCTTTTTCTCTCTGTTGCTTTATAAGTTTGTCAGTGTTTTAAGCTACTTCATTTTGTAAGATTGTTGTCTCTTGTCTCCTAAGATTGTTGGAGGTGTAACCCTGCCTCCAGCAAATGTGTTGGTGACCAGGTGACTTAAAGTTATTTATCAAAGATATGGTTCTGTATACAATTGATAATTATATAGTTGATTTCATGTATGGGAAGAAGCAAAAAAGAAAATATTTCCTGGATCTTTATAGGTTAGAAGGTATAGGATACAGAGAATCTTTGATTACTTACCAATGGGCCTAATCCAGAAGTTAACACCTGGCGTGACATAGCAATAGAATTTCTTATTTGTCTGATCTGGGAAGAACCTCCCAGCACCATGGAACAAAAAATGGTCATGAAATGTCTCCCAAATTGGCTGAATTTTTGATCACAGGGAGGACTATGGTAAGGAGTATTTCCTTTCAAATCAGTACACATGGATATCACAACCATTAGGGATTCCATCCTCCAAATGTTTATTTCTTACGCCCAGGAAGAACAATAGGTGCTATTCAGCAGCCAGCCATGGGCTGCCATTACTCCTTGCATGAAAAAGGAAGTAAGGTTGTGAATAATCAAATCAAAGGATGCTAGTCAGTGATTGATTTCAGTAAGCCCAGGCTCTTGCATTTTCCCATACATAGAAAAGAGTAAATTCCTTAACTTGAGACAGCTGATTTTTCTTAACTGAATAATCTTTTGATGTTCAGATTACCTGCCCCTTGTTGCAAACTTCTGTTTAACCTGAGACTCCTCGCCCTAACATGGAACTCTCATATTCTAGGTTTTGACAATTTTTTAAGTTGACAGAGGCTTGTAATTTTTTATTTTCACTTTATATTGATTTCACTTCGTAGTGATTTATAGGAACCTAAGACAAGATTCAGATTTTTAATTGTTTTTAGTGATTTGAGGTCCTGAAAGCCAAGTGGTATGGCCAAAAAGAAAAAGGAAAAAAGGAGATGAAGGGTAGTCATTCTGGTTTATACATAGTTTGGCCTAAAATTTATGTAAATTAAAATATAATAAGGGAATTTTGTCTTGAGAGTGTTACCATGAACAGTGGAGGAAGGGAGTTATTTATTTCTATCTTTAAATAAAGCAGATGTGGTATGTGTGTTTGATAGTCATAGGTCAGACTGTTTAATTCCCAACCAGGGATTGGCCCTGAGTAATGGCAGTGAAAGTGTGGAAACCTAACCTCTGGATCATTATGGAACTCCCTCCGCATTCCCCGTATCTTAATATATGAATAAATCTTCCCACAATTCGTGACAACTCTGCAGAATATTGTTCTTTCTGCAGATATTCCAGAATACTGTTCTTTCTGATATTTTAATAAAATCTTAATTTCTTCTATCTGCAGACTTCTGAAAGTTTTTTTTTTTAAGAGATTATTTAAGTTATCTTTTTCTCTAATAAAAGCACGAGAGATGTCTGTGGTAAGGGGTGAGATAATATTTGAGTTAGTATGTTTGAAATACTTGAGAAGCATTAGTAAGAAAATATATGATGTATTTGTCTGAAAAACTACACTAAGTCATGTATGGTGCTCTAAAATGTAACATTTCTTTGCAAAAATAGCTGAGATAGTAGCTATTGTTGAACAGCTTTATCCAATAGAAGTGTAGTAAAGCACAGAATTTTTTTTTTAAATTTTTCATAATTGTATTAGTTTTGCCAAATATCAAAATGAATCCGCCACAGGTATACATGTGTTCCCCATCCTGAACCCACCTCCCTCCTCCCTCCCCATACCATCCCTCTGGGTCATCCCAGTGCACTAGCCCCAAGCATCCCGTATCGTAAAGCACAGAATTTTAATTCCTCATACGATTTTTAAATTTGATAACTGTATTAACTAGTAAAGAGGAACATGAAATTGAATAATATATTTAATGGTCAACATAAAATTGTTAGTAAATGTATCAGTCTTTTGTATGCAGTCTTTGTAATCTGTTGTACAGTTTACAGTTATAGGACATCTCAATTTGGACTTGCCACATTTCAAATGTAGTTAATGACTCCTGAAATTTCAGTAAAGTTCTTTCTGCTTGTGTTTATTTGAGTGTAGTTCAGTTATGTGAACAAGGATTGAAGTTATAATTTAGATAGGAAACTAACAGTCATTAAAGGAACTTCTAAATTATCTTATTTGGCAGGTCTTATTCACCTTTTTTTTATAGGGGACAGCTTTGAATCATAATCAAAACTTGAATCATAAGTGATGGCTCTGCTAAGTAATTAGAAAGCTATTTCTTCTAATTTCTTTTTCTACAATATTTATTTATTATTTATTTATTTGGCTGCATTGGGTCTTAGCTGTGGCATGCAGGAGCTTTTTTTGAGAAGCATGTGCTTCTCTCTAGTTATGGCACACAAACTCAGTAGTTGCAGGGCATGGTGTTAGTTGCTCCATAGCATGTGGAATCTTAGTTTCCCTACTAGTGATTGAATCCCATATCTGAGAATTGGCAGGTAGATTTTTAACAACTGGGACCATCAGGAAAGTCCCACTTTCTTCTAATTTCTGGAAAATTTGAATTCTGAGTCTTGATGGAAATAGCACTGTTTGATTTCTTGAGTACTCTCACAAAGTATATATCTGTTCTCTCAGAAAGCATGCAATTAGGATTTTGCTTTTTTCTTAATACTTACTTATATAATTTTTTTTTCTAGGCTGTTTGCTGCTATGAATCTCTAATCTTAAAAGCTGAAGGAAAAGTGGAATCTGAATTCTTTTGTCAGTTAGGTCACTTCAACCTCTTATTGGAAGATTATCCAAAAGGTAATCATTTTTACAATTTCTGCTTCATTGCAACATAGAAAAATGGAATTGTTTTTACTTTTTATCAGTGTACTTAAAACTATATTTTAGTTTCTTCTAAGCTCATAAAGGGGCTTCCCAGGTGGTGCTAGTGGTAAACAACCTGCTTACCAATGCACATCTAGATGTGAGAGAGAGATGCAAGTTTGATCCCTGGGTAGGGAATCAAACCTTGACCCCCTGGAGAAAGAAATGGCTGTCCACTCCTGTATTTTTGCCTGGACAGTCCTGTGGACAGAGTAGCTTGGTAGGCTGCAGTTCATAGGGTTGCAAGGAGTTAGACAAGACTAAAGTGACTCAGCTTGCACACATGCAAGCTCATAAACAAAACAAGCACTGAGAAAAAAAAGTGGAGTGAATGGAAATGTCAAGATTTTATGTAATTTCATATAAACATTAAATGAATTTGATCACTCTGCAAAACCCATAACATACATGTGCTTTGCTGCTTTCCTTGCCCTTGTGAAAATGTGATGTTTAAAACCTCATCATGTTAGAAAAAGATGCTGTTTGATATTTTCATCTATATATGCAAATGGGAAACTTTATGAAAGAGTTACCCTGAAGTGCTTTCAAACCATCAAATAATTTTCCAGTTCTCAGTATTGTCCTATAAATTTTACTCAAATTTTGACAGTGTTTACTTAGAAATAGCTTAGATCCCACAAGGAAAAAGATTTAGTTCCCTAAGACTGCCCTCTTTAGAAGTGAGTTGTTTAGGTTGTCATGTATCTTCCTGATCATCCAGGTGTAAGGCAGTTTCCCAAACCCCCTTCTTGAGTTTGATTAATTTTTAGAATGACTCACAAGCTCAGGGAAACATTAATTTATTATAAGGAATGTTGTAAAGGATACAAATGAAAAAGGAAGAGGTACAGAGATGAGATCTGAAAGTTTTCTAAGCTCAGGAACTTCTGTCCCTAAGGAATTGGGTTGAAATAATCAAATCTCACTTTTCAGGAATTTATTGTAGCGCTTATTGTGCATCCTTTCTCCTCCCTACCTAGAATCATACTGAGAATTGCTAGGGTTTCCTTATAAGTCCTCTCTTTAGCATTAAGTGAACCAAAGGGAGTACTTAAGAAAAATAAAAACACTTCACTCAGGGCTTTCCAAGTATTTTTGGAGCTCTCTATCACAAACAGACCTTACACGAAATATATTTATTATTTTACAAACAAAAATAGCATTTCTCATTTTTGCTCTTAAGTTTTAAAGTTTTCTACTTAAGTTAGAAAATATTAGAAAACCTGACATTATCCATGACATTGTATAGTAATAATAGATCCCTTATCCTTGGATAAAGGATAAAACCCTCTCCAGTTTTCTTGGGTTTCCTTTGTGTCTAAGCTGGTAAAGAATCTGCCTTCAGTGCAGGAGAATGATAATCTTAAGTTCTGACTGGGACTGAAAAAAAGGTACAACCTGAAAGTGTAGAGTTGTGTTTTATTTCGTGAACAAAACTGAGGACTTAGGCTCAGGACACATCACCTCAGATACCTCTGAGGGATTGTTCCACAGAGATAAGGCAAGGCCTGGTTATATAGAAATTTTTACAACAAAGACCAGGTATTCAGAGTATCAAAAGATTAATGGTATGATATTAGTTTCTCTTTCTGGTTTATTTTGTTCAGTATGATGGTCTCTCGGCCCATGCATATTCCATTCCACATATATATGTATATACGCACCACATCTTTATCCATTTATCTGTCAGTGGACAGTTAGGGTGCTTCCATATCCTGGCTATTGTAAATAGTGTTGCATTGAACATTGTGATACATGTGTATTTTTGGCTTGTAGTTTTTGTCTTCTGAATATATATGCCTAGGATTGGTATTGCTGGATCATATGATGACTCTGGTTTTCTAGGGAAACACCATACTGTTTTATATAGTGGCTGCACTATCTTACATTCCCACTAACAGTGTAGAAGGGTTCCCTTTTCTTTACATCCTCTCCATCATTTATTGTTTGTAAACTTTTGATGATGGCCACTGTGACTGATGTGAGGTGGTATCTCACTGCAGTTTTGATTACATTTCTGTGAAATCCTCATCAGTGATGATCATCTTTTTATGTGTTTTTTGACCAAAATGATTACTGTTAATTAAAGAAATCCAAAAATCTCAAAGAATTCAGTATTTTTCTGTTTGGAAAGATGCAAAGTCTGGGCTCATTGAAATCATATGCACTTTTCATATGCCCTTCCACTATCTGGGGCTAGTTACAGTGCTTGTCATCATTAATCCCTTCAGGGTGCCCTGTGGGGAGAGGAGTGGCCACAGTAGTTGACTAGTTAATAACCATCTGTTGACTGGTTAAATCCTGCCTTATCCAAAGTTCTCTCAGGGCTCAGCATCAAGGCAGCTGTAATGTGATGACTTGATGACAGCAACATCCTTTGTTTACTGTTTTGGTAAGTTGCATATTTAGCTCACAGCACCTTAAGTAAAACATGATTTTCACTGATTTATAATATTTTTCTTCTCAGAAATAGGTGAAGATAAATAACCTGAGGGAATCTTTTATATTTAAGATGAGTGCCATCTTCTAAGGTGTATGCATACTTCCCTGTTGCTCAAGACAGTTATTTACTTAGTAAGTTTAAAACACCTTGAAAAATGCTTTGCTGTTCATAAAAGCAACAACAGCAAATGCCTGTACCAAATAAGAACTGTCTTAAGCAAGGGTATGTTAACCTTTTGACAGTTGTAAACAGCTTGATATATAGAGTAGATAGACCTTTTATGATTGTCAGCAAATGTGTTTAGTGGAAATAACAATTGGCTAAAGTAAGTTGTTAGTGGTATGATATATCAATGCTTTCAGTTCAGTTCAGTTGCTCAGTCACGTCTGACTCTGTGCAACCCCACAGACTTGAGCACGCCAGGCTTCCCTGTCCATCACTATCTTCTGGATCTTGCTCAAATGCATGTCCATCAAGTCAGTGATGCCATCCAACCATCTCATCCTCTGTAGTCTCCTTCTCCTCCTCCCCTCAATCTTTCCCAGCCTCAGGGTCTTTTCCAGTGAGTTAGTTCTTCCCATCACGTGGCCAAAGTATTGGAGTTTCACCTTTAACATCAGTCCTTCCAATGATTATTTAGGACTTATCTCCTTTAGGATGGACTGGTTGGATCTTCTTGCAGTCTAAGGGAATCTCAATAGTCCTCTCCACCACCACAGTTCAAAAGTATCAGTTCTTTGGCACTCAGCATTCTTTATAATAAAGTTTGGCTCTCACATCCATACATGGCTACTGGAAAAATCATAGCTTTGACTAGACAGACCTTTGTTGGCAGCCTAATGTCTCTACTTTTTAATATGCTGTCTACGTTTTTTAAAACTTTTCTTCTAAGGAACAAGTGCCTTTTAATTTCATTGCTTCAGTCACCATTTGCAGTGATTTTGGAACCCAAGAAAATAAAGCCTGTCACTGTTTCCATTGTTTCCCCATCTATTTGCCATGAAGTAATGGGACTGGATGCCATCATCTTAGTTTTTTGAATGTTGAGTTTAAGCCAGCTTTTTCACTCCTCTTTCACTCTCCTCTTTTCATTAGAGGCTCTTTAGTTCTTCGCTTTCTGCCATAAGGAGGGTGTCATCTGTATATTTAAGGTTATTGACATTTCTCCCAGCAATCTTGATTCTAGCTTATGCTTCATCCAGCTATGAATTTCGCATGATGTACTCTGCATAAAAGTTAAGTAAGCAGGGTGACAATATACATTCTTGACCTACTCCTTTCCCAGTTTCCAACCAGTCCATTGTTCCATCCATGCCTGGTTCTAACTTTTGCTTTCTGACTTGCATACAGATTTCTTAGGAGACAGGTCAGGTGGTCTGGTATCCCCATCTCTTTCAGAATTTTTCACAGTTTTCTGTGATCCACACAGTCAAATGCTTTGGCATAGTCAATAAAGCAGAAGTAGATGTTTTCCTGGAACTCTCTTGCTTTTTCAGTGATCCAGTGGAAGTCGGCAGTTTGATCCCTGGTTCCTCTGCCTTTTCTAAATCCAGCTTGAAAAGCTGGAAGTTCCCAGTTGAAGAACTGGCTTGGAGTTCTGTTGAGAACTGTTGAAGCCTGGCTTGGAGAATTTCGAGCATTTCTTGGCTTGTGTGTGAGATGAGTGCAATTGTGTGGTAGTTTGAGCATTCTTTGGCATTGCTTTTCTTTGGGATTGGAATGTAAACTGACCTTTTCCAGTCCTGTGGCCACTGCTGAGTTTTCCAAATTTGCTGGTATATTTAGTGAAGCACTTGTACAGCATCATCTTTCAGGATTTGAAATAGCTCAACTGGTATTCCATCACCTCCACTATCTTTGTTCATAGTGATGCTTCCTAAGGCCCACCTGACTTCACATTCCAGGATGTCTGGGTCTAGGTGAATGATCACACCATCGTGGTTATCTGGGTATAAAGATCTTTTTGGTATAGATCTTCTGTGTATTCTTGCCACCTCTTCTTAATATCTTCTGATTCTTTTAGGTCCTTACCATTTCTGTCCTTCCTTGTGCCTATCTTTACATGAAATGTTCCCTTAGTTTCTCTGATTTTCTTAAAGAGATCTCTAGTCTTTCCCAGTTTATTGTTTTCCTCTATTTCTTTGCCTTGATCACTGTATAAGGCTTTCTTATCTCTCCTTGCTGTTCTTTGAAACTCTGCATTCAGATGGGTATATCTTTCTTTTTCTCCTTTGCTTTTAGTTTCTCTTCTTTTCTCAGCTATTTGTAAGTCCTCCTCAGACAACCATTTTGCCTTTTACATTTCCTTTTCTTGGGGATGGTCTTTATCATTTCCTCCTGTATAATGTCAGGAACCTCCATCCATAGATCTTCAAGTACTCTATCATATCTAATCCCTTAAATCTATTTGTCACTTCTACTGTATAATCATAAGGGATTTGATTTATGTCATACCTGAATGGCATAGTGGTTATCCCTGCTTTCTTCAATTTAAGTCTGAGTTTGGCAATAAGGAGTTCATGATCTTAGCCCCAGTCAGCTCCCGATCTTGTTTTTGCTGACTGTGTAGAGGTTCTCCATGTTTGGCTGCAAAGAATATAATCAGTCTGATTTCAGTGTTGATCATATGGTGATGTCCATATGTAGAGTCTTCTCTCGTATTGTTGGAAGAGGGTGTTTGCTATGACTAGTGCGTTCTCTTGGCAAAATTCTGTTAGCCTCTGCTCTGCTTCATTTTTTACTCCAAGGCCAAACTTGGCCTGTTACTCCAGGTATCTCTTGCTTCCTACTTAATGCATTCCAGTCCCATGTGATGAAAAGGGCATCTCTTTTGGTGCTACTTCTAGAAGGTCTTGTAGCATAAAATTAATTTGTTTAATCAGTGATTTAGCCACAATTTTTTTTTTTTTGCCACAAATTTTAATTGTATGCTATGGTTTTTGTCAAATGCAGAGAGGAAAAATATTTTCCCTTTTATCTGTCTGAGTTCCTACTTCTGATCTCTCAGTAAAAGACAGAATAAGAGCAGAAGAATAAACAGTTTTTAAACATGTGTTTCTCATGTTACATCAAAGGAACTGAGCAAACTGAATAACTCTCAGATATAGACTACATCATGAGTGATGCTAGTGTAAGAAATCTACCTGCCAGAGTAGGAGACGGAAGAAATGCAAGTTTGAACCCCGGGTCAGAAAGATTCCCTGGAGAAGTGACAGCCCACTCCAGTATTCTTCCCTGGAAATTCCAATGGAATGAGAAGCCTGGCAGGCCAGACTCCACAAGTTCACGGTCAAACACTTAATGACTAAACAAGGAGGAAGCTCCAGCTTCAGGGTCTCATACTTGTCAAACTGAGCTGTGCGAGTCAAGTTAGGAATCCTCAAGGATTCATCTCTTCAGACCACTTGGCTCATCATCTTCCTTGAATATTTGTTGTGAGATTGCATAAAACTGGCACAAATGGAATTTGACATACAGGATATGATTTCTATACGTTTTAAAATTTTTGGTTTTTTGTGAACATCTGTTTACCATCTTTTTTTCTCTAGGACCCTTTATAATTTCTTCCCTAAAAATTCCCTGCATTTTCCCTTCTCCCCTCACTCCATCCAAGCAGTATCAGAGTGGTAGTTGGAGTGTGCATTTGCAACCTCAGATCAGTTAATAGATGGAAGTAGATTTTATCTGTTTACTGAAAGTGTAACTTTCAGCTTCTAGTATTTTCACAGCTTTTTTTTTTTTTTTTGGCTTGTGTGCTGTTTCTAAAAAATAATCATGTAAAATTAATCCTTATGCCAATAGACATATCTTGGGGTAGCATATTCTGTGTTTCATTAATTAAACCCATGTACAGACTAAGTTGTTTCAGTTGTGTCCACCTCCTTGCAACCGTATGGACTGTAGCTTCCAGGCTTCTCTATGGGATTTTCTAGGTAAGAATAGTGGAGTTGGTTGCCATTTCTTCTTCCAGGGGAACTTCCTAACCTAGGGATCAAACCCTCATCTTTTATGTTTCCTGCATTGGCAGGAGGGTTGTTTACCAGTGTCACCAACTGGAAGCCCCAAAATTAAGTCTCTACTTCACTAAAAGGTCAGTTTTCATTCTGGTCCCAAAGAAGGACAGTGCCAAAGAATGTTCAAACTACAGTGCATGCTGAGTCCCTTCAGTCATGTCCAACTCTTTGCAACCCTGTGGGCTGGAGCCCACTGGGCTGTAGCCCCCCAGGCTCCTTTGTTCATGGGATTCTCCAGGCAGGAATACTGTAGTGGGTTGCCATGCCCTTCTCCAACAAATTACAGTACAGTTGTCCTCATTTAACATGCTAGCCAGGTAATGCTCAAAATCCTTCAAGCTAGGCCCAGCAGTATGTGAACCAAAACATCCAGATATACATGCTGGGTTTAGAAAAGGTAGAGAAAACAAAGATCAAATTGCAGCTCTCCTTGGATCAAAGAGAAACAAGGGAGTTCCAGAGAAACTTCTACTTCTGCTTCACTGACTATGCTAAATCATTCAACTGTGTGAATCACAAGAAACTGTGGGAAATTCTTAGATGAAATACCGGATCACCTTACCTGTCTCCTGAGAAACTTGTATGGAAGACAAGAAGCAACAGAACTGGATGTGTAACAAAAGACTGGTTGGAATATTGGGAAAGAAATATATCAAGTCTGTATGTTGTCACTCTCAAATGCTATGCACAGTAGAAGAATTGATGCTTTTGAACTGTGGTGTTGGAGAAGGCTCTTGAGAGTCCCTTGGACTACAAGGAGCTCAAACCAGTGAGTCCTAAAGGATATCAGTCCTGAATATTTATCAGAAGGACTGATGCTGAAGCTGAAGCTCTAATACTTTGACTACCTGATGTGAAGAGGTGTCTCATTAGGAAAGACCCTAATGCAGGGCAAGATTTGGGCAGGAGAAGGGGATGACAGAGGATGAGATGGCTGGATGGCATCACTGACTCAATGGACATGAGTTTGAGCAAGCCCTTAGCGATGGTAGAGGACAAAGGAGCTTGATGTGCTGTAGCCCATGGGGTTGCTAAGAGTTGGACACGACTTGGCCAACTTGAACAACAAATCTATATGTGACTTTTCATGATTGCTTTCTTTCACTCAACTGTATGTTTTCAAGGATAATTCATGTTGCCCCATGAACTGGTACTTTATTCCTTCTGAGTTAATAATATTCCACTGTAGGCATGTAGCTGTTTTGGTTTAGCTATTCAGGTGGGTGGATAATTGGTTTGTTTCTACTTTTTTAACTGTGAGTATATTGTGAACGCTGGTGTACAGATGTCTGTTTGAATCTCTGATTTTAATCCTGTTTGATTTATACCTTGGAGTAGAATTGCTGGGTCATCTAGTGATTGTGTTTTATTTCTTTGTATTATTTCTTTGCGATTTCACCAAATTGTTTTTTACAGTGGTTGCAACATTGTATTGTCTCACCAACAGTAGGTAAAGGTTATTAAAGTTTTTGCATGCCTTCACCAATACTCTCTCCACCCTGTTACCGTAGCCATCATACTAGATGCAAAGTGCTGTCTCATGGTTTTAATATTGGATTTCTTTGATGACTAAATGTAAACATCTTCTCATGGATATCGTCCTTTTCTTTATATTTACCAAAATATCTTTTTAAGTCCTTTGTACATTTTTTTCTTTTGTATTGGAATATAGCCAGTTAACAATGTTGTAATAGTTTCAGGTGGGCAGCGAAGGGACTCAGCCATGCATATACGTATATCCATTCTCCCCCAAACTCCGCCCCCACCCCATCCAGGCTGCCACTTGACGTTGGGCAGAGTTCCGTCTTGCTGTACAGCACATCCTTGTTGGTCATCCATATAGCATCCTAAGTTAGTTGGTTATCCTCTTCACCATTCTGGGTTAGCAGTTCTTTTCTTTCAAAATGTAAAGTGTTTTATGCCTGTTCTGTCTATAATTTCAAATGGGAAATCATTTGTTTTCTTTTTTCATGGGAAATCATTTCTTTTTGATTTTTTTTTTTTGGTTGTGGTGTGTGCCATGAAGGATCTTAGTTCCCTGACCAGGGATGAAACCTCCTACCTTTGCTGTGGAAATGAGGAATCTTAACCATTGGACCACCAGGGAAGCTTGCTTTTCCAATTTAGTAGATGTACTTTTTCGCTGGCATGTTTGAAGATCATTGTTTCATATGTGTTTTATGATGGGACTTGAGAGTAATGTTTCATTTTTATTTTTTTGTGTATCTCGTTTGGTTTACTCACTTCCTTTAATTTGTTGATATGTCTGTTGACAAATTTATAGAAGTTTCAAACATTTTTTTGTTTGTTTCAGCTGTATCTCCATTCCTTTCAGGTTGTAGATCACAGATTTTATATTCTTGTTACTTACTGTAAGTCCTTAAGGGTTTTTAGATTTTTATGTCTTTTTTTTTTTCCTCTGTTTTTTCTTTTTTTCTCGTTGTTTTTATTCAGTAATTTCTCATGTTCTGTGCATTAGTTGAGTGATTCTTAATTATAGTTGTATTGTACCTCTGAAGACATCAAGTGAGTTCTTTACTTTGGTAATTGTGTATCAGTTTTGACTTTACATTTTGTTGTGCTGTTGCTAAGTAGTGTCCACCGACTCTTTGTGACCCCATGTACTGCCTCACACCAGGCTTCCCTGTCCTTCAGTATCTCCTGGAGTTTGTTCAAATTCATGATGATTAATGGTTAGATAGGTGATGCTATCTAACATGTCGTTCTCCGCTGCCCCCTTTTCCTGCCCTCAGTCTTTGCCAGCGTCAGAATTTTTCCCAACAAGTCAGTTCTGCACGTAAGGTGGCCAAAGTATATTGGTGCTTCAGTTTGAGCATCAGTCCTTACAGTGAATATTCAGGGTTGATTTCTTTCAGGATGGACTAGTTTGATCTGTTTGCTTTGCAAGGGACTCTGCAGAGTCTTTTCCAGCACCACAGTTCAAAGACATCAATTTTTCAGTGCTCAGTCTTCTTTGTGGTCCAGTTGTGACATCTGTACATGACTACTGGAAAAACTGTAGCTTTGACTAGATGGACCTCTGTTGGCAGGGTGACGTCTCTGCTGTTTAATATGCTGTCTAGATTTGTCATAGCTGTTATTCCAAGGAGCAAGCGTCTTTTAGTTTCTTGGCTGCTATCACTATCCTATGTGATTTTCTAGCCCAAGAAAATATAATCTGTCTTGCTTACACTTTTTCCCCTTGTACTTGTCATGAAGTAATGGGACCGTGATCTTAGTTTTTTTAATGTTGAGTTTCAAGCCAGCGTTTTCACACTTATTTTTTCACCCTCATTAGGAGGCTGTTTTGCTTTTCTTTGCTTTCTGCCATTAGACTAGTATTGTCTGCATAGGTGAGGTTACTGATATTTCTCCCTGAAGTCTTGATTCCAACTTGGGATTCATCCATCCTGTTCTAGAAGTCTGTACTTTTCACTGTTTCTGTTAGAGTTATTTATTTAAGGTAATACTTTTTCTTTGGAGTTTCACTGCAGTTCAGCAGTTTTTATTTAAATGTTTTCTGTCTTGCCCTTTTCCTTTTTGTCTTAGTCCTTTATTTAGGGGAGAATGTTCTTTGAGAGTGCTTATCAAGTGGTACAAGTGGTAAAGAATCCACCTGCAATGCAGGAGACCTGAATTCAGTCCCTGCATTGGCAAGATCCCCTGGAGGAGGAAATGGCAACCTTCTGCAGTATTCTTTCCTGGGAAATCCCATGGACAGAGGAGCCTGGAGGCCTAACAGTTCATGGACTGTTTAAGTCCACAAAGGGTTGAACATAACTCAGCTACTTCATGAGTGGATGTGTGTATTTGTGTGTGTGTGTTCCTCCCTGCCTGTTGGCCTTCCCATGTTGCTGCCTTCTGTTCTAAATCTAGGCTATATGAAGTAAAGAGAATACACTAAACACACTGCAGTATTATTCCTCAGGGTTTTATGCTTTTGTCTGTTCTTTTCTTCTTAAATTGTATGTAAATATGCATTCTGCTGCTGCTAAGTCACTTTAGTCCTGTCTCACTTTTTGCTACCCATGAAATGTATCCCACCCAGGTCCTCTGTCCACGGTACTCTCCAGGCAAGAATACCAGAACGGATTAACATTTCCTTCTCCAGAGGATCTTTGCAACTCAGGGATTGAGCTCACGTCTCTTACCTTTCCTGCATTGGCAGGCAGATTCTTTACTACTTGCACCACTTGCAAAGCCACTGAACCCACAAAGCTATCTACAAAAGCAGGCTCCTGCTCAGGACACTCTTGACTGCAGAACCAGACAACGTCCAAGCATGACAGCTCTGCATACATATCCAAGGGCATACGTGTGCTGGTGCATGATCCTGGTCCTGTGGGAGACTGGCTTGACCAGCCTTCATGGGCAGACCTGGAGAACATTTCAGGAGGGGTTTCTCCTAGGGAGAAGGTGTAGATCTAAGCTCCCAGAGCTGCCTCCCCAAAGCTGGGGGTCACTCTTGAGTGCCGATCTGCTTCCTCAGCAGACACAGGAGCTGGTCTCCAGTAAGTCTTGATAATAAACCGCCACTTCGGATGATGAGATGGGCCC
This sequence comes from Bos javanicus, assembly GCF_032452875.1. NCBI lineage: Eukaryota > Metazoa > Chordata > Mammalia > Artiodactyla > Bovidae > Bos > Bos javanicus. The sequence continues at coordinate 757,158 of NC_083898.1, read as the reverse complement.
CCTCCTGCAGTTGGGCATGCATACTTGTGTACTTAATAGTGTGCCACATTTCTTTTATGCTCTACTTATTTTTCTTTCTTTTCTTCATCATTTTTATGACATCATTTCTTATTATGCCTTTTTTACTTTTGTCAGTTCAGATCTGCTGTTGCAGTGCGTGTTTCTCTCTCCCTCATGTTGTTTTTTGATACTAAAATTTTCTTCATTTTTCAGAATTTTTTCCTCGCAAAATTAATGATCAGACATTGTGTTCTTAATTTTTTTCCCTTTGAAATGATGATTTCCTTCTTATTTTGGATATTATCTGTTTTGAAATCCTTTGTCACTCCAGTATCTCTCCATGATAGTTTCCATTTTTTGATTTTTGATTTTCACTTTATTTTGTCTTCCGTTTTATGAGAGAGAGTTTCCCATGGAAATCTGTACACGTTAGATATATTTTATACCAACTATGATGTATTGCCTTTCTATAACTTTCCCCAACCATACCACCCTCCCATACAGGTTTTTGTTTGCTTGTTTTTATTTATTAATGGAATTTTCAGTACTGTTATATTTCTTGTTGTGTGCAATCTCATTGTTTCTCAGAGGGTGCATTCTTTGCTAATAAAGTCTTCTGGTTTTAATAGTGTTCCCTTAAGTGTTTGTTTTACTAATGTTTTTATTATGTTTATAGCATGTCTGCCTGTATTTCTTGGCATTCAAATATTAATATTGACTGTTTGTTGGCTTATGGTTGTATGTTTTGTTTTTTAACTATGACTTTGTCTGTTGGTCTTGTCTGATTAGATGAATTCCTGTTTTAGTCCCACACTGTGCTCTTTGGACATGCAGTTTTGTTTTGTTTTTTTGTGGGGTTTTTGTGGGTTTCTTTTTTTTTTTTTTTGGTGATCTTCCAGGATTGTTTATACTTTTGGATGTTCTTTCATGTGTGTATATTTTCCTAGTTCTCTGAATTAAATTTATGGTCAGTTTATAGGTTAGATATTTGCTTTCTGAGAACTACCAACCTCCATCTTCTTAATTACCTAATTATTATAGTCTCCATTCTCCAAAGTTTTTAACAATACTATTAATCTTCAACTTCTCTAATGTCTTTTCCATATAAAATCAGTTACTCAGGGACTATAGCTGAGAACCTCTGCATTAGTTTTCCAGGACTGGAGTGTGGGATAGTGACCTTCTTGTCTTGGAATGATCTCTGATTTACTAGCAGCTGTTAGGTACCTCACCTCTTCTGACATGGTCTGCCTCTGAGTATGATGTTGCTAAAAGCGATTGGAGGCCAGTGTTTTTCTCTTCTGTCTATTCTTCCATATGCCATGAATGTGAGCTTGTAGAGCACATTAGCCTGAGCTATCATTTGCACTTGATTGTAATAAAGCTTCGCAACATACTGTTGACTTGGGGAAAGAGATTGTCAGCCTTTTCTCGCCTGAAGGAGGATATTTAAAATTTAAAATCAGAACTTAGGCTGGTTTTTAAGGCAACATAAAGTTTTTAACCCCTTTACATAAAAAGTATGGTTGTTGAATCATATGATAAGAGTATGTGTAAGTTATGTAAGAAACTAATCAATTGTTTGTTTTTTGGTTTTATCATGTTACATTCTCTAGGAATGAGTGACAATCCTGTTGTTCTATATCCTCATTAGTATATGGTACTGTCAGTATTTTTGATGTTGATTTTTCTAAATAAGTGTATAGTTTTAATTTGTCTTTCCCTGATGACATGTTATGTGATCCATCTTTTCATATGATTTATTTGTTGTCAGTATATTTTCTTTGGTGAAACGTTAAACTCTGTGGTCCATTTTTAGTCAGATGTTCTTGCCATGGCTGAGTTTTAAGAGTTCTTCGTATAGTTTTAAAAGAAGATACATTTGTTATTTTTCTGATCAAGGTGCAATGATTTTTTAAATCTTAAGCAGCTATGAAAAAAATATTCAAGGAAATTAAATATAGCAAATTAAACTGTTAGGTTTCTACTATATTTTTGTTGTTCAGTTCCCAAGTAGTATCCGACTCTTTGCAACCCCGTGAACTGCGGCACACCACAATTTTCTGTTCTACACTATCTTCCTAAGTGTGCTCAAACCTATGTCCGCTGAGTCACTGATAACAATATTCAACCGTCTTGTCCTCTGTTGTCCCATTTTCCTCCTTCCCTCTATTTTTCCCAGCATCAGGGTCTTTTCCAGTGAGTCAACTCTTGGCATCATGTGGCCAGAGTATTAGAGCTTCAGCTTCAGCATTAGTCCTTTCAATAAATTTTTTTTTTTCCTTTCAATAAATATTCACAGTTGATTTCCTTTAGGATGGACTGATTGGATCTCCTTGCTGTCCAGGGGACTTTCAAGAGTCTTTTCCAGCACCACAGTTTCAAAAGCATCAATTCTTTGGCAGTCAGCATTCTTTATGGTCCAACTCTCACATCTTCTGCTTTGTATTAAACTTATGCTTAGTATGAATATAAACAAACAGAAAAACTGAAGTTTTACTAATAATGGTAACTGAAAAATTTTACCATAAATCTGAATACATGCATTTCAAAGTTTCACTGCTAGAAATTTTGTTAAGATCAGGTTAATCATTGGTAAAACCGATCATTGATTATGTATTCATAGTCTATGAATCATTAACTATGTATTTGGTTAAACAGAGGTTTGTTTAGTGTTTTCCATAGGATAGGATCTATCTGCACTTACTGTCTTTAACTTTATTTGAAACCACTTTATTGGATTGTACTGGACAGCTGTCATATCAGCTTGCATTGAAAAAAAATACACAAAAATTGGTGAGTTTTTGTGTAGCCATTTTATTGAAGATGGAAGGAAAAAAATAACACATTCGGCATATTATGCTTTATTGCCGGGGTCCAGCCCCGGCTGATCCAGGGTATTCGAAGGAGAGATGGCTTAGGCGACCTATTTATTTATTTATTTATCAAAGATATAAAGAATAATAGAATAAGGATAGCTCAGTAGGAAAATTCAGTGGAGAAAAGAAGCTGAGTAGCTTGGTTTATGCGGAAAATCAATATAACCCATGACACCAGGTTAGCCCTGACCATGGAGGCCGCAGGTGCCCTCTCTAATAGCGGAAGGTGCCCCACCTTAGACACCTTCTCGAGTGGGTCTTAGAAGCCCAGGCAAATAAATGGTCGCAGAGGATATCCGTGCTCCAGATGGAGAGTCAGCTGGAAGCTGAGGGGAAGAATGATATGGGGAGACCAAGCTTTGGTGAGCAAGGCCCGTAGCTTTATTTTCAACAGGGGTTTTTATACCCTAAGTTACACATAGAGGATAATAGGGGATGCAAAGTCAGCAGTCTTTGATCCTTATCAAAAACCAGTGTCTCTTTCCTGCAAATTTATCGTATACAAATGGTTTAGGTGATTTACATCATCTTCTGGCCAGAAGGCCTATTAACATTTTATGACTCTTGACAAGGACTGATCAACAAAGACTTATTTTCTCTAAGAGTAATTATTTTAAGGTTTGGCACCATCTTCCGAAGATAAAATTGCATTCCTGTAGGGCAGATGTGTAATGGGTTTACAGCAAAGGAAAGAATTTATTACCTTAAGGGTCTAAAGTTACTAACACCAAGGCCACTACTTATTTTTTCTACATACCAACTATATTAATTAATACATATTCAAGGATACAATTCAGGGGATGTGAAAACTTGGCAAAAAGCATTGGCTCATCAATGAAATCTTTTACTAGTTTTATTCTGACAGTTTCTAACTCTCTGACAGGCTCTAAGCTATTTGAATATCTTTAGCTTCCCGTGGCTGGGAGACTGTAAACAATCGTATACATAGCTGTAGGAGTCCAGGTAAACTTGTCAGGTGAGTTAGAGAGCCATCTGAGGGGTTTGGATTTAAACACTCCTAGTTGCCCAGGAACTTTATTAATTGGAGCTGTAAGTTAACTCTTTGTCAGAGAGAGCGAGATGGTGGTAGGGGACAGCCCCCAGTAAAGTCAGAGGTGAGAGCACAAAGCAATAAAGTAGGCAGACTCTGGTTTTTTGGGGGTAGATGCTCGAGAATATCCAGGGGGACTCCTGAGGCTCGATCTTGCCTTTGCGTATGCTGAGCCTCCTTCCTCATGACCTTTGTCACGAGTGGAATGCCTCACCAGCTCCCAGCACTTTATAATTTTAGGAAAGAAGAAAGTGAAACTGAAACACAAAAGATTCATGCAATGTGTGGGGAAGATGCTATTAATAATCAAACTTCTCAAAAGTGTTTTTTGATGTTTCTTACTGGAGATTTCTTATTGGACCATTCTCTACATTTGGGTAGACCAGTTGAAGTTGCTAGTGGTCAAATCCAAGACATTAGTTGAGAACAATCAGCATTATACCCCACAGGAAATAGCCAACATACTCAGTGTATCATAATCAACTGTTGAAAATCATTGGCACAGGCTTGCTTACGTGAATTGCTTTGATGTTTGAGTTCCACATAAGTTAAGTGAAAAAACCCTCTTGACTGTATTTCCACCTGTAATTTTGTACTGAAACATCACAAAAACCTGAACCATGATCAATCACACCAAATGTTGGTCTTCTGGTAAAAATGATGTTGTGTATATGATGAAATTGGAAGAGAGTCCTTTATTATGAACCTCTTCTGGAAAATCAAATGATTAATTCCATCAAGTGGTGTTCCCAGTCAGATCAACTGAAAGCAGCACTTGATGAAAAGGATCCAGAATTAGTCAACAGAATGCATTATCTTCCATCAGGATTGCAGGAAGACTGCATGGTTGTTGGATGACCAGACACAAACACAGCTTGCCTGGAAAGTTCTGATTCATCCACCATGTTCATCAGACATTGTACATTCAGATTTCCACTTATTTCTGTTTTTACAAATTTCTCTTAATGAAGAAAATTTGAATTCCCTTTGGTATGAAAAAAGCCCCTGAAACAGTCCCTTGATCAAGAAGATAAAAAGTTTTAGGAAGATGGAATTTTGAAGTTGCCTGAAAGATTGAAGATAGTGGAACAAAACAGTGAACACATTGTTCTATAAAGTTCTTTGTAAACCTGAGAAATGGATTTTTTGTTTTTACTTAACCAGAGAAACTTTTTTGGCCAACCCCATGTAATATGATATAATCTGGAAAATATTGGATAATCAACTTTTAAATAAATTTATGTCAGGATAAGGGTGACAGTTCTGCCAGGCTGTGAACCACAGAGCTCCCATACTAATTCCTAGAAGCAAAGACTACTGTGTCACACCACTTTGTGGTAAAACAGATGCTAAGTTTTCATACTTTTCTGTAGGAAATGGTCAGTTATAAATACTGAAACAGTTGTAGAAATTCATGTTTACCAAGTGCAGTGTAAGAACTGACTACACAGAAAGTTCCTGTGTAATTTTCCCACAAATTCACAAACTTGTAGGAGAACAGATATAAGGAATTCCTAATCCAAACATGTTGTAGATACTAAAGGGATATCAGATCAGATCAGATCAGGTCAGTCGCTCAGTCATTTCCGACTCTTTGTGACCCCATGAATCGCAGCACGCCAGGCCTCCCTGTCCAACACCAACTCCCGGAGTTCACTGAGACTCACGTCCATCGAGTCAGTGATGCCATCCAGCCATCTCATCCTCTGTCGTCCCCCTCTCCTCTTGCCCCCAATCCCTCCCAGCATCAGAGTCTCCGATGAGTCAGCTCTTCGCATGAGATGGCCAAAGTATTGAAGTTTCAGCTTTAGCATCATTCCTTCCAAAGAAATCCCAGGGCTGATCTCCTTCAGAATGGACTGGTTGGATCTCCTTGCAGTCCAAGGGACTCTCAGGAGTCTTCTCCAACACAACAGTTCAAAAACATCAGTTCTTCGGCGCTCAGCCTTCTTCACAGTCCAACTCTCACATCCATACATGACCACAGGAAAAACCATAGCCTTAACTAGACAGACCTTTGTTGGCAATGTAATGTCTCTGCTTTTGAATATGCTATCTATGTTGGTCATAACTTTCCTTCCAAGGAGTAAGCATCTTTTAATTTAATGGCTGCAGTCACCATCTGCAGTGATTTTGGAGCCCAGAAAAATAAAGTCTGACACTGTTTCCACTGTTTGCCCATTTCCCATGAAATGATCGACCGGATGCCATGATCTTCGTTTTCTGAATGTTGAGCTTTAAGCCAACTTTTTCACTGTCCACTTTCACTTTCATCAAGAGGTTTTTTAGTTCCTCTTCACTTTCTGCCATAGGGTGGTGTCATCTGTATATCTGAGGTTATTGATATTTCTCCCACATATACTAAAAAGTTTTGCTTACAGAATGTATGTAGTATAAAAGGAATATTCATTTTGAATAAAAGCAAGAAGTGCCTAGTACCTTCTTTGTTTTATGAACACCATAACTAACATGAAGTTAGACTTAAATTCACTGTCTACTCCTGTGACATCCCCCGCCCCCGAAAAAAAAAGATTAAAAATTTGATTTGTTTTACTACATACTTGAAAAAAGGAAATGTAAAAGTGTTAGTCTGTCAGTCATCACCAACTCTTTATGATCCCATGATACTGGAGAGGGATGCCATGTTCTCCTTTAGGGGATCTTCCCAACTTAGGGACTGAACCTGCATCTTCTGCATGGCAGGTGGGTTCTTTTTTTTTTAATTAATTAATTTTAATTGGAGGCTAATTACTTTACAGTATTGTGGTGGTTTTGGCATACATCAACATGAATCTGCCGTGGGTGCACATGGGTCGCCGCATCCTGAACCCTCTCTCCCACCTCCCTCACTACCCCATCCCTTTGGGTTGTCTCAGAGCACCAGCTTTGAGTGCCCTGCTTCATGCATCAAAGTTGCACTGGTCTTCTATTTCACATATGGTAATATATGTGTTTTAGTGCTACTCTCTCAAATTATCCCACTCCCACTGAGTCCCAAAGTCTGTTCTATACATCTGTGTCTTTTTTTGGCAGGTGGGTTCTTTACCATCTGAGTCACCAGGAAAGCAAGGCTGACCTGGACCTCAAGCAATACTTGTCAGCCATCAGTTGAGATGTAATCATGAAAGATTAAAATTGCCTTAAAAGGGGTTGTGATATCAGTTATCAGAGCACTATGATTTAAAGGATCCCTTCAGTATTAGAGTTAACTTTCTCTGTCATAAATCTTTCTAATGTCATCGAAAACCTCATCAACAGTTTCTGAAGCATCTTGTTCTCTTGACTTTCCCTTTTCTTTATGTATATCAGTAATTGTCTTTGGTGACTGAAGGTAAGTTTGAATTACCTTTTCCAAAGTGTTTCTGTTGTCATCATTCCTGTTGCTACTCTTTCCCCTCTCAAAACATCAGTCAATACAGATACTGTTATTACAGTAAAAGATCAGAACAAAAGATACATCAGCCTTCTTATCCATATTTTTTTATCTTAAAGCTTTAATTTTCTGCAGTTTGAAAATAGTATACCTCAGTGTAGTTTTTTGATGTGGACATTTTACATGCTTGATATTCTTTATGCTTCCTGGATATATGGCTTATTGCCTTATATTAATTTTGGGGAAATTCTCATTCATTGTTCCAAATAATTTCTATGCTCTCTTTATCATTTGATAGTATCATATTTCTTTATCTTTTGTTAGTAACACAGTTATACCTTTTCTAATTGTCCCACAACCCTGTGAATTTTTTTCTTTTTTTCTCCTCAGTGTTCCCTTTTTTTTGTTTTTTGATATGTCCTCTATGTCAGATATTCATTCTTCAGCAGTATACAACCACCTACTCGTCTTGTAATCTTTTTTTACAATGTTTCTGATCTTTTACATTTCTGCTTGAAAGTGTTGTCCTTCCTGTTCTCTACTTACATTGTTTCAGCATTCTAGTCTACTGTCCACTTTTTATATATTGTTTAGATATTCTTCATGTATTAGTCATAGTCACTTTAAATTCCCTGATCTGGTCATTTCAGCATCATTGTTACACCTGGTTCTGATGTTTGCTGTTCCTCTTTCTGCTCCTTCTCTCTCTGCTTCCTTCTCTTCCTCTTTCATGTGAGTTGTGTGTGACTTGTAATATTTTCTTGATATCTGACCTTGGTATTCCAGGTATAAAGAAGCTCTGTTAATAGGCCTTCACTAATGGTGTACAGGACGTTGGCATAGAGGAAAGTGTCCTCAGTCTCAGTCTTTTTAGTTAGTCTATGCCTTTGTAAAGTGAACTACATAAAAATTTCTTGGTTGTTTTTTTTCTCTCTAGAATAGATAGGATGATTGGAGTGGCCTGGGGTTGAATATCTACTTTAAATTTCCCAGTTGTTAAGAAGGACAGAATGCTCTTGGCTATTTAAAAAGTTGTTTCTTTTTCATAATTAGCAAGGACCTATGATACAGCACAGAGAATTAACTCTGCACATTGAACTCTGCTCAATACTCTGATAACCTTATTGTTACCAGGTGGAAGGATGAGGGAAGGGATAGTTAGGGAATCTGGGATGGACATGGACACACTGCTGCATTTAACATGGAGAACCAACAAGGACCTGCTGTCCAGCACAGGGAACTCTGCTCAATACTCTGTAATAACCTTATTGTTCCCCGGGGGAAAGGATGGGGGAAGGGATAGTCAGGGAGTTTGGGATGGACATGGACACACTGCTGTGTTTAGAATCGAGAACCAGCAAGGACCTGCTGTACAGCGCAGGTAAGTCTGCTCAATATCATATACAGCCTGAATGGAAGGAGAGATTGGGGGAGAATGGAAACCTGTGTATGATGGTGAGTCCCTTCACTGTTCACCTGAAAGGAACACATCATTTTGTAAATCAGCTATACCCCAATACAAAGAAAAAAGTTTTTAAAAATTGTTCTTTTTTCCATTATTTTCTCAGAAGCTTGTGGAGATTTTTCTCAGACAGACATTATGGGAATCTGATTGGGCCCCTATAAGTCTCACAGTGTTGTGTGGCACATTGTTGTGGGGCTACTCCTCTGTCTAGGAGCCCAGGGATGTTTCAGATTACAGGCATACTACAGTGAACTTTTGTAGCCTGACCCTTGTTTCTAGGGTAATTTTTCTCAGTTAATGACTGCTCTCGTACCCTATGTTAGCTTTAGTCTTTTAAATTCTTGTTGTAAAAACAAACATTTTAAGTCATTTTGTTCTTGAGACTTAAAATGGGAGTGTGGTGTATGAGAAGATTGTCATAAATACTATTGTCTTTTAAACATACATTTGGTTATTTTGAAATTCCAATTATTGTAACTTTATGATAATATTTCTAAAAGCAAGTTTCCCTCATTAAACTTTTTTCCCCTTAACTCTGTGTAGTTATTTTCATGAAAGGGTACTCAGTAATGTTTATGAGACTGGAAGGAAGATATCTGAAATTCATAAAAATGTTTGTCCAAAATATGAAATTCTCAGTGGTACCGTACCCATATAAAATCTGTTCTTCCTTTTGTTACTTCAATATTCTCATTTTACTTTGACTTTAAGGCAGTTTTCTTTCCTACTTGTATTTTATTCTAAACATTCTCCCTTTGGAACTTTAACAAATGAATCAAAGACATTTTTATTTCCCTGGAGTAATATGCGGTTTCCTGTTTTTAGTTTTTAAAAATTATCCCACTAACTCTAATATGCTTATGTGACTTCATATTGACCTTTTTACCTTATATAAGCCCCTTTTTACCTTATATAAGCCCCTTTTTAGGCAGACAAGAGCCTTTTTTTATGTCATTCCAGCCTTTTAATGCCTTCAGATGATTTAGAGAGCATGGGAATAGCCATCTTGGAATGAAATTGAAGCTAGTAGCTCAAGATAATGTTGATTCTTTGAAGGGAAGCACCAGAAACAAGAGTTTGTTAGAGCTGTGGTTTTATTTTTCTGAAAAGTGATGCATTTTGAGAAAATTCATTATATATGTAAAAACAGTCTTAGAAACTTTCTATGAGACTTGACTAATGAAGGAAATCAAGTGAATTAAATTGTCAAGATTTTATATTTGTTTGGGCTTCCTTGGTGACTCAGTGATAAAGAATACCGTGCCAGTGCAAGGCACACAGTTTCAATTGCTGATCTGGACAGATCTCACATGCCTTGGGGCAGTTAAGGCCATGTGCCACAGCTGTTGAGCCTGTGCACTGCAGCCTGAGAACTGCACCTAATGAAGCCCATGAGCTCTATAGCCCGTACTCCACAGCAAGAGAAGCCACTGGAATGAGAAACCCACATACAGCAACTAGAGAGTAGCCCCTGCCTTTGAAACTAAGAGAAAAGCCTATGCAGAAATGAAGAGCCAGCACAGCAATAAATAAATGAATATGTACATAATTTTTTTAAAAGAGGTGGAGCTTTAAAAAGTAGATTTTTACATTTAAGTGCAAGGATCTTGTTTGATAATTGTTTATATACTTGATCTCCTGTAGATAATTTTTTCTATTATAATTTATTTCTGTAGATGATTAAGTTGGTAGGGCATAAACCTTAAAGATTTACTGTTTTTAATAGTCCCTGTTTTGCTGAGAGGCAGGACTGATGGGCAGTTTATATTAAAATATTAATATCTGTGTTATGAATTTTTGAATAGGATGTAATTTGACTAATTATTTTTCCTTTTTCAGCATTATCTGCATATCAGAGATACTACAGTTTGCAATCTGACTACTGGAAGGTTTGTATACATTTGAATGCCAATTTTGTTTTCTTATTTTGGGGCAAATCATTAACTATACTAATGTTAAGTAGGAAATGTGGTAGGAGAGAAAGGTATTATTTTGTGCCAGCTGTTTTGTGTGAAGGTAGTGTTCTTAGTACATTTCTGACTAATTAAAAAGACATTCTACATGATACTTTAATAAACAAAATTTAAAGTATCAAGCTTAAAAAAAAACTTTTTAAGTTTGTAACTGGAAATACTTGAAGGGTTGATGGTGGTGATTCTGAAGATTGCTGCATTAGGCTGTGAAAACTAAGAATCATTTGTTGGTATAGTTTGTCTATGATTAGATCTCTGAGCAGAATTAAAGCCATCCATTTTAGAAAGTCTAAGTGAGAATTATGTTTAAGAATGAAGTACCCACTATGTTATCTTACACAATAAAGTCAAACTAGTTAGCAGATTAATGTTTGAATGCATGTGTACTTTCCAGTGTGACACTGATAGCAGGTAGATTGCTTCTCAGCAATATGTGTCATTATTCTGTGTCACAAAGCAAATATGTCTTGTAATGGGTTATAACCTATAATATCATATAATTATTATAGGGATTAGTTATAAATAATGTTTTGTTGCCTGGAAGGGAAATTTTAGATTACCCAAAGACTTTGAAAACTCATATGTTGATCCTAAGTGTAAGTAAAAGTGTTCCTGGCTTTTAGGAAGTACTTGGAGTAAAAAGACACAGTTAAAAGGTTTATTTAATCTGAAAACATTTGCATAAGTTTATTTAGATTCACTATTACTCTATTTTTGGTAATAGTATTAAAGAAGTAGGATTCATTTACTGTAAAACACCCATGTGAATGGTACAGTTTAATGATTTTTAGTATATTGACAAAGTTCATGTATCCTTTACCACAATGAATTTTAGAATGTTTAAAATATTTTTAGCATACAAAAATAAGACCATTTATTCTCTCTCCCAAACCCCATGATCCCTGTCCAAAGAAATTGTTCATTTACTTTGTATTCTATATGTTTGTCTAGTCTGGAATGACTTTTAAAAATAGATGTTTTCAAGGTTTATCTCTGTGGTTGCACGTGTTGTTAGTATTTCATTCCTTTTTAGGACTATAACTTACAGTTTATCAATGTTCATTTTCTTTATTCCATTATCTGTTGATGGCCTTCTGCTATCTTTCCTCCTAGGTTATAATGAATCATACTGCTGTGACCATTCATATCCATTTCTTTGTTTGAAGACATATTTTCATTCTTTTTGGAAATATACCTCAGAATTGAATTAGCTGTGCTTTTAACTTTTTGATGATATGTTGACTTGACTTAGAGTTATTATACTATATTACATTCTGATAGTCAGTGTAGGAAGAACTCATTTTCTTATTCTTGCCAGTACTTGTTCTGTCTTTTCTAAATTCCACCATCCTAATGGGTATAAAATGGTTTCTCACTTTAGTTTTGGTTTTCATTACCCTCATAACTAGTAATATTTGAAAATCTTTTTGTTTGTTGTTTAAATCTGTTTAAATTCTTTGCTCCTTAAAAGTAAGTTTCAGTGTTATTTCTGTATCTAGTTGAATTGCTGAGGTTTTCTCATTATCTGGGTTATTTTTTCATGTTTAATAGAACATGTGCCTCTTTGAGGCACAAAAGTTTTTAGTAGTAAATTCCCATGTATTATTTTTCTTCATTTGTTTGTCCAGCATGCTTAATACCATGCAAGTCACAAAGATTTATCTTTATTATTTCTTTCAAGGCTAAATCCATATAAGGTTTTCTCTCCTACTTTTAGCTTCCTGATCATTTTTAATTAATTTATTTTTGTATGATATGAAGTAAGGTTTCAACTTAATTAATTGCTGCTTGTCCTAACAGTAGTATTTTTTTAGAAAGAAAATTGTTTCCTCAACAGTGGTCTTGATACCATAGTCACAAGTTTCTTGCCTGCAAATGTTTGGTTTATTTCTAGAATTTTACTTCTGTTTAAGACTGTTCCTGTGTTGGTACCATACTTTACTCCAGTATTCATGGGCTTTCTTGCTGGCTCAGACAGTAAAGAATCTGCTTTCTGTACATGAGATCTAGGTTTAATCCCTGAGTTGGGAAGATGCCCTGGAGGAGGGCATTCTTGCCTGGGAAATCCCATGAACAGAGGAGCCTGATATGATATGCTACTGTCCATGGGGTTGCAAAGAGTTGGACAGGACTGAGTGACAAAGCATACACCACACTTTACATACTATTTATTTTAATCATAGTTTGATTTATTAATTATTCAGGATATATTGGTTAATTTCTAAATTTTTTCCAATATTTAAAAAAAATCAAAGAATATGTCTTATATTATTTCAACTCTTGTTTTTACTCGGATTTCGTTTGCAGCATACCATTTACTCTATCTTGGGGAATGTTTAATTTGCATGAAAGGAATATATATATTCTTTTTTTACTTGAAATAGTCTTTAAATACGTGTTAAGTTTGATGGGTTATAAGTTTTGAGTTATCTATTTTATCTTCTTTCTCACTGTACTGTCTGTATTGAATGAGATTGAAGACTCCAGGTTTTGATGATTTGCTTATTTTGGGGTCATTTTTATAGGTTTTGTGTCATATTTTGTTCAGCACAAGTGTCTTTAGAGTTGCTATATATTTGGAGATATAACTGACCTAAAATTTTTGGAGATAAAATTGACAAAATTTTTGAACTTTAAAGTATGTGTAATGCTGTTTGTCTAAGATGTATGGTGTGTTAGTGTGATGCCTTTATAGCAAAGCATTTAACACTGTAGCATTAACCAATATGTCCGTCATGTAACCTGATTACCATTTCTTTTTGTCTTGAGAACATTTAAGATTTACCTTCTTAACAACTTTTGGATTTAAAATACAGAGATTAATTCTTTCATATCCTCCTTTATTTCTATTAACATTCTTTTCATTTTGAAGAATTTTGTTTAATACTAGTATAGCCATTCCATAACTTTTATAATTATTGTTTTCATGATGTTTTGTTTTTCATCTTTTCTGTTTATGGAGTCTATATTTTTGAATCTAAAGAATGCCTCCTAAAGAGAATATATGGTTGGATCTTTTAATTTCATTAAATCTGATAATTTGTGCATTCTGATTATTTAATCCGGTTTTGTTTAATGTTACTATTTTATACATCTGCCATTGTACTTGAAAAACAACTAATTTTTAAAGTAATTTTTATTACTTTTTAAAAAATTTTAAATAATTTTTAAATTTATTTTGACTGTGCTTAGTATTTGTTTTTTATAGGCTTTCCCTAGTTGCAGCAAGCAGGAGCTACTCTTTTCTGTGGTACATGGGCTTCTTATTGTGGTGGCTTCTCTTGTTGCGAAGCACAGGCTCTAGGGCTTATGTACTTAGTAGCTGCAGCTCCAGGGCTCTAGAGCACAGGCTCAGTAGTTGTGATGCATACTTAGTGGCTTATGGGATCTTTCTGGATCAGTGATCAAACCTGCATGTCCTGCATTTTCAGGTGGATTCTTTATCGTTGAGCCATTAACCATTGTCTTTTTCTTCTATTCTTACTTTACTGCATAAAGCAGATTTTTAAAATATAGCCTAATTTATTCATATTTTTCATTAGTGTGTTACTTTCTCAGTGTTTGCCCTATTACTTGAAATGTGCTCATTAATGAATTTATTTGAATTTATATTACTCTAGTTCCTGTGAGATAAAGAAAGAGTACTCTTATAGAGCTTTATGTACCCTGTTCTTTTATTTGTTGCAGCTTCAACAATTTATTTGTGTTGTGAGAAAGTTATATAACAGTACATCAGTTCAGTTCAGTCACTCAGTCGTGTCCGTCTCTGCGACCCCAGAATTGCAGCACGCTAGGCCTCCCTGTCCATTACCACCTCCTGGAGTTCACCCAGACTCATGTATGTTGAGTCGGTGATGCCATCCAGCCATCACATCCTCTGTTGTCCCCTTCTTCTCCTGCCCCCAATCTGTCCCAACAGGGTCTTTTCCAGTGAGTCAACTCTTGGCATGAGGTGGCCAAAGTATCGGAGTTTCAGCCTCAGCATCAGTCCTTCCAAAGAAATCCCAGGGCTGATCCTTTAGGATGGATTGGTTGGATCTCCTTGCAGTCCAAGTACATAGTTATAATATTAATTTATGTAACTTGTTGAGCTGTAAAAATGTATGTTCAGCTTTTATATTTTAGCCTTTTAAGTTCTCATTTTTGTTTCTCGATTTTTTTCTTGGATATTTGACTTACCATCTGGAGTGTTATCTGTATTCCACTTAATTGATTTGTTCTGTCATTAAGAATAATTTATTACCGTATATTTTTGACTTAATACAGTTATATGCAGAGTGCTTAAACAGTTTTTAAATTAGTTAGACATAATGGAGGGAAAAAATTGCAATCTGCATGTACTGTACCTGTATAATTATAGGTAATTACATCCTTTTTGTCTTTGAAAAAGTGATATGTGCAGTTTGTTGTTGTTTAGTCACTCAGTTGTGTCAGACTCTTTCCAGCCCCATGGACTACAGCACACCAAGCTCCCTGTCCTTCACAATTTCCTGGAGCTTGCTCAAACTCATGTCCATTGAGCTGTGATGCCATCCAACCACTTTGTCCTCTGTTGTCTTCTTCTGACTTCCATCTTCCACAGCATCAGGGTCTTTTCTAATGAGTTGGCTCTTCCTATCAGGTGGCCAGAGTATTGGGGCTTCAGCATCAGTCCTTGTAGTGAATATTCAGGGTTGATTTTCTTTAGGATTAACTGATTTGATCTCCTTGCTGTTCAAGGAACTCTACAGAGGTTTCTCCAGCACCACAGTTCAGAAATAAAGCACTTCCATGCTCAGTCTTATTTCTCTCCAACTCTCACATCTGTACCTAAGCACTGAAAGAACCATAGCTTTGACTAGCTGGACCTTTGTTGGCAAAGTAATGTCTCTGCTTTTTAATACACTTCTAGTAGTGACATAACTTTTCTTCTAAGGAGCAAGCATCTTTTAATTTCATAGCTGCAACCATTGTTCACCATCTGCACCATTTTGGAGCTCAAGACAATAAAGTCTATTACTCTTTGCATTGTTTCCCCATCTATTTGCCCTGAAGTGATGGGACCAGATGCCATGATCTTTGTTTGACTGTTGAGTTTTAAGCCAGCTTTTTCACTCTCCTCTTTCACCTTCATCAAGAGGCTGTTTAGTTCCTTTTTTACTTTTTGCCATAAGGGTGATGTCATCTGCATATCTGAGATTATCAGTATTTCTCGTGTCAGTCTTGATTCTGAAAGGTTGTTGTTGAATCACGCGAAGACACCGGAATTTTTGGCCCCTGGAGGAGAAGAATTCAATCCAGGGCCAGAGACGAGGCTTGATCGCTCAGAGCTTTTGTGTAATAAAGTTTTATTAAAGTATAAAGGAGATAGAGAAAGCTTCTGACATAGGCATCAGAAGAGGGCAGAAAGAGTACCCCCTTGGTATTGTTAGCAATGAAGTTATATTCTCTCCATTGAATCCAGATAATGTCTGGAGGTTGTAAAGACCTCATCAGACCTACTCCCATAATTTACATTTTAAGATAACAGAATTAGCCAGAAGGTTTAATCCAGAGACTGTCCTCAGGCAGGATACATTATTGTTATATAATCCTAAGGAATGTAGAGAAGGGGAAAAAAAGTTTGTCCTTTCTTCCTCAAGAATTCCAGACTCCTCTCTACTTGGGGACCCCTAGACTTCTTATCAACCTGTCTAGGAAATGACTCTCAGTTCCAGCTTGTGCTTCACCCAGCCTGGCATTTTGTATGGTGTACACTGCATAGAATTTAAATAAGCAGGCTGACAGTATACAAACTTGACATACTAGTTTCTCAATTTCAAACCAGTCCATTTTTCCATGTCTGGTTCTAATTGTGGCTTCTTGACTTGCATACAGGTTTTGCAGGAGGCAAGTAAGGTGGCCTGCTAGTCCCATTTCTTTAAGAATTTTCCACAGTTTGTTGTGATTGACACAATCAAAGGTTTAAACATAGTTGCTTACTGAAAGCCTAAAAAATTTCTTTAGAACTTTTTTGTAATATTTGTTGTAAGATGAGTGTGTTTACAGTGAATTCTTTCTCTCTCTTCCATTTATTTAGCCGGCATAGTTAAAAGCTCTGTAGGGATTCAGATGTAATGGTTCAGATGTTAAAGGATCTGCCTGCAGTGCAGGAGACCCAGCTTTGATCCCTGGTATGGAAAGATCTCCTGAAGAAGGAAATGGCAATTACTCCAATATTCTTGCCTGGGGAATCCCATGAACAGAGGGGCCTGGTGGGCTACGGTCCCTAGGGTTACAATCAGTAGGACACAACTGGATGACTAACACTAATCAAGCCTTCATAGTTAAAAGCTCTGCTGAGGTGGAAGATTCTTGATTGACATCTTGTATTCTTTGAACATTGCCTTTGACCATCATGGTATGTGAGGAGAAATCAGCTTTTAATCTAATAATAGGGTTTTTGTTTTGTTTTCTAGGAATTTTTTTTTCTTACTGCTTTTATAATTTCCTCCTTGTCCTTGATCTTCAGCATTTTCTATTAGAATCTGTCTCTGAATCTCTCTTCCTTTATTCTGATCAGAGTTTTAGTTGAACTTACGGACTTACTGGTTAAAATTTTGAATGAAATTCCAGAAATTTTTGGCTGTTAGTTATTGAAATTTTTTTTTTTTTTTGGTCTTTTCTCTCTTTTGGCATTCTCTACTATACATCCATTGGTATTCTTAATGGAAAGGGTATATAGCAGAGACTCTTCCCAGCCACACCTGTCATTGTTCAGCAGGGCTCATGACAAATTTAATAGAGGCAGAGACAAAGTTCTGCATGGGATCAGCACCATGGGCTTTCATCCATGAATTCCCAGTGCCTAGTATACCAGGAACAGTAACCTTCAGTTCCTGATATGGTACCATTCCGTGACATATTCATGCAGCTACTCAGTGCCAGATTTATTACAGTGGACTGCTTCCATTATAAAAGTGTCAGCATTTTGTCCACATTAAGATAGAAATATACCAGATTATTGGTTTGCACTGGGGAGTCTAAAGTGACATCTGTGGAGTTACAGAATGCCTTTAATTTCATGGTAATCTACCTAGTGTTGCTTTAAAGTGAGGAATTTCACTGGAAAAGAAGTAAAGCAAGGGACCCCAGAGGTTATAAACTTCAGTGACATGCTCTTCATGATCCTGATACAACAATGAAAATGCCTTTTGGATGCTCAGTCCCTTGACAAAAGATTTTTTTCTTTTTCTCACTTTTGAGCAGGAGCTCCTCACTTCAGTGGCGGGCCACTCCAAAGACCTTCTCCTGTCAGTACAGTAACAATTTACAATGATCTCCAAGCACCACCATTTCCTTCACCAGGAGATTTATAATGCTCTGAATTGGTGACGTTTTTTATGATAAGTATGTTGGTGCAGCAGGCAAAGTGGAAATGGAAGTGGCACCACTCACTGTTAATGTAGTGACCCAGTTGCAACATTTTTCTTTTTTGTACCCACAAGTTCAATCTGGAATGTCTTAGAGGTATTTTTTTCTAGAGGAAAAATTCTTCCATAGGAGATAAAAAATAACAATTCCTTTGAAGGGGACATCAGAATGATCAAATAGCCTTTTCATTTTCATGCTTGTGTATCATCGATCAAGGAAGGGAATTACCTTGCCATCAGTTTTTCTTGTTTTATGACAAAGGATAGGAATTAAAGAGGGAATACTATTAAATGCTACTGCTATTGGGGAAAAGCTACTCAATAAAAAATTGACCTCAATTCTAATTACAGCTGAAAAAGTAGCAATTTATAGCCAAGAAGCCCTGTGAAGGTCAGCATATGAAAAATTACTTAAGGAAATAAGAAGTCTCTTTAGGCTAAGCCATCGTTATTGAAGATTGATTAGGTGTCACCTGGTAAATAGTGGAAGAAGAGAGACCTCAATTAGGTATTATAGGCATTCACATACACAGGATGAGGCACTTTTGCTATACCCAGTTAGCGTTTTTGTTAAGGATGCTAGAAGGAATTGGGCTGATGTTCCTAGGAACAGTTTCAGGAATCTGAGTAAACTTTGTTTCCACTTTGTTGTTTAATGGTCTGAAGAGACATCTTTCTTAGAACAACAGGTAAGTTCATTTCTTGTTCTATAGTCTATAAAACGTAGTTGTAGTCCTGCATTATTCCACATCAGAATGGAGAAAATTTGGAAACATGTAGAGTGATAGAGACACTGGTCCTATCACTTCATGGCAAATAGATGGCAAAAAAGTGGAAACAGTGGCTGATTTTACTTTCTTGGGCTCCAAAATCACTGTGGATGGTGACTGGAGTCAGTAAATTAAAAAGACACTTGCTCCTTGGAAGAAAAGCTATGACAAACTTACCATATTACAAAGCAGAGACATCACCTTGCTGACAGAAGTTCATATAGTGAAAGCTGTGGTTTTTCCAGTAGTCATGTACGGATGTGAGGGTTGGACCATAAAGAAGGCTGAGTGCCAAATAATTGATGCTTTCAAGCTATGGTGTTGGAGAAGACTATAGAGTCTCTTGAACAGCAAGGAGATCAAACCAGTCAATCTTAAAGGAAATCAACCATGAATATTCATTGAAAGGACTGATGGTAAAGCTGAAGCTCCAGTATTTGGCTACCTGTTGTGAAGAGCCAACTCACTAGAAAAGAACCTGATACTAGAAAGATTGGAAGCAAAAGGAGAAAGGGTAACAGAGAAGGAAGTGCTTGGATGACATCACCAGTTCTATGGACATCAGTTTGTTGCAAATGCTTGGAGATAGTGGAGGACAAAGGAGCCTAGTGTGCTGTAGTCTGTGGGGTTGCAAAAAGTCAAACATGACTTAGAGACTGAACAGAAACAGTGTGCCAGTTACTGGAGGAATTCATTATATGTCAAGGAGCAATGGCACCCAAGTCCAGTACTCTTGCCTGGAAAATCCAATGGATGGAGGAGCCTGGTAGGCTGCAATCCATGGGGTCGCTAAGAGTTGGACACAACTGAGCGACTTCACTTTCACTTTTCACTTTCATGCATTAGAGAAGGAAATGGAAACCCACTCAGCTGTTCTTGCCTGGAGAATCCCAGGGATGGGGAAGCCTGGTGGGCTGCCGTCTGTGGGGTCACACAGAGTCGGACACGACTGAAGTGACTTAGCAGTAGCAGCAGCAGCAAACATGCAAGACTGAATCCAAAACGATAACTTTGTAGTTTTCCATTGTAAACATTTTTCTCCACCATCTACTTTATGAGGAATCAAAGTCAGTACGATTTGTTTATGAAATAAGTAGTTTCATTAAATTTTGTTTGATTATTTACATAGGGGTGGCACAAATAGTTTATTGGTCACAAATATCTTTTGAATTTGTTTCCTGGAACTTTTCATAAGAAATCTCAGATTAGACTTTTAAAAGTCTCTCATATTTAAGGAAATCAAGCTAGAAACTCAACGCAGCATTTTGCCTGCAATGTAGACATTTGGTTGAATTCTTTTTTCTAGTGTTCTCAAAATATCCTAAGGTTTCTGAGCTCTCCAGTAACAGCAAGGAGATCAAACCAGTCAATCTTAAAGGAAATCAACCATGAATATTCATTGAAAGGACTTGTTACTACTCTGGCAAGCTATGCAACCTGATTAGCTAGGGTTCAGGCCAGTTTTTCCAGAGGGAAGCAGTGGCTTCATAGTTCCAGTCTCTTGGATTATGTAATTTCAGTGCACATGTCATTCACAAACATTCAAATCAAAAGTTTGGTATTATAATCTGTGTTTTCAATAGTATCATTTTCAAGGAAGAGAGTTGTTTTTGTGTTTTTTTTTTTAAGTTTTTATTGAATTTGTTATATTTTGCTTCTGTTTTAAGTTTTGGTTTTTTTGGCTATGATCTTAGCTCCCTAATCAGGGATCAGACGCACACCGTCTGCATTTGAAGGTAAAGTTTCAACCAATAGCCTGCCCCACACCACTAGACTGGAGTTTGGGAAGTCCCAAACAGATTCTTTTAAAACTTTGCAAGTAATTAAGTTCTCATTAAAAATAAGAATACTGGGACTGTGATGCCACCACAGAACATTCTTGCCTTTAGCTGACTTCCAGAGAAGAATCAAAGTGTAACAGTAACCGTAACTTAAAAAGATCATGGCTGAAATTCTGTTTAGACTTTATGTGATAAGGAAAGTTATTTGCATATATCTTGATATAGTAACTGGACAATGATGGCATAGACCTCTGTGAAAGTTTTGTTATTCATGGAATACCTCTATAATAATCCTTCCAGTGTAGCTGACTGTGCACTTTCCTTGGAAGGAATAACAGTCAGTTATATAATTATATACTGATTTGTTATGTGTGTCCAGTAGTTTTGATTAGATGGTCAGGGACATGGAAAGAATGAGATTGAAAATTGCTCAGATTTGGGGAAGAGAAGACATATTTTAACTTCTCTGAATGAAGGAAAAAAACATAGGTATCTTATGTTTCATGTAAAGTACTCACCAAAGGGTCACCTCAGCTGAGAATCATTTTAATAATGGATATAATGACTCACTATATAAGTAGCAGTCAGCCTCTTTTCCTGGTCAACTATGTCATCACCCATTGGGCTAATGAGTAATTTCAACACAGTGGCAAGAATGTAGGCTGTGCACTGGTCTCAGCAACATGGATTTCATTCACCAAAACTGTTCTATCTATGGCCACTGAATGTCCAGCTCGTGAGCAGCAGAGATCAACAGTGAGTTCCCCATGTGGCACTGTTTTCCAAGAGATCAAGTTATCTGATGATAAATTGATGACATTGAACAGTCTCCACCATGGAAGGAGAGCATTTTGTTATTAATAGAATAGTTGCGTAACATTGTATAAAATGTATGGTGTACATCATAATGACTTAATGAATTTTCTATATATACATACAAATATGTGTGTAGGTATGTATATGTATAATGTAATGAGAACCAAAATAAATTTGGCTAACATCCATCACTTCATATAGCTAAAATTTTTTTCTAAAAGATAATTAAAAATACAATTTCTCAGTGATATTCAAGTGTATGGCGCATTATTGATTACAGGCATTACATCCCCATGATTTACTTATTACTAGAATTTTTAACTTTTTGTTTACCTTCATTCAATTACTTTCACTCTTCTCTTGCAAACACCAATTTATTCTGTGAGTTTGTTTTTTAAGAATTCCATATGTAAGTGAGATAACATTTTATGTGTCTATTTCTGAATTGTTTTGCTTACCATAATACCCTCAAGATCATTTATGTTGTAGCAAATTGGAGAGTTTTCTTCTTTTCTGTAGTTAAGTAGTATTCTGTTTATCTGTGTGTATGTACCACATTCTCTTCATCCATCCATGGACTCTTAGGTTGTTTCTATGCCTTGGCTATTGTAAATAATGGTATGTAATGAAACCTTGTGAGGTAGATATTTTCTCAGCTAATAACTTAGGTTTTTATTTAACTATATACCCAAAACTGAAATGCTCTTGATGTAGTAATTATATTTTTAATTTTTTTGAGGATCTTCCATGCTGTTTACCATAATTATTATACAAATTTATATCCTCAGTAGCTGTGTACAGTTCAGTTCAGTTCAGCCATTCAGTCATGTCTGAGTCTCTGTCACCCCATGGACTGCCACATGCCAGGCCTCCCTGTCCATCACCAACTTGCAGAGCTTACTCAAACTCATGTCCATCAAATCGGTGATGCCATCCAACCATAAAATCCTCTGTCATCCCCTTCTGCCAACCTTAATCTTTCCTAGCATCAGGCTCTTTGCCAGTGAGTCAGCTCTTCGCATCAGGTGGCCAAAGTATTGGAGCTTCAGCTTCATCAGTCCTTCCAATGAATGTTCAGGACTGATTTCCTTTAGGATGGACTGGTTGGATCTCCTTTCAATCCAGGGTACTCTCAAGAATCTTTTCCAACACCACAGTTCAAAAGCATCAATTCTTTGGTGCTCAGCTTTCTTTAAAGTCCAAGACTCACATCCATATCTGACTCCTGGAAAAACCGTAGCTTTGACTGGACAGACTTTTGTTGGCAAAGGAAAGTCTTTACTTTTTAATATGCCATCTGGGTTGGTCATAGCTTTTCTTCCAAGGAGCAGGTGTCTTAATTTCATGACTGCAAACACCATCTGCAGTGCTTTTGGAGCCCCCAAAAATAAAGTCTCTCACTGCTTCCATTGTTTCCCCATCTGTTTATCATGAAATGTTGGAACTGGATGCCATAATCTTAGTTTTCTGAATGTTGAGTTTTAAGCCAACTTTTTTACTCTCCTCTTTCACTTTCATCAGGAGGCTCTTTAGTTTTTCTTCACTTTCTTCCATAAGGGTGGTGTTATCTGAGATTATTGTTATTTCACCTAGCAATCTTGATTCCAGTTTATGCTTCATCCAGCTGGGAATTTCACATGATATACTCTACACAAAAGTTAAATAAACAAGGTAACAATATACAGATTTGATGTACTCCTTTCCAGCTTTGGAACCAATCTGTTGTTCCGTGTCCAGTTCTGACTGTTGCTTCTTGATCTGCTTACACATTTCTTAGGAGGCAGGTCAGGTGATATGGTATTCCCATCTCCTGAAGAATTTTCCACAGCTTGTTGTGATCCATACAGTCTAAGGCTTTGGCATAGTCAATAAGAAAGAAGTACATGTTTTTCTGGAACTGTCTTGCTATTTCCATGATCCAGTGGAGGCTAGCAGTTTGATCTCTTGTTCCTCTGCCTTTTCTAAATCCAGCTTGAACATCTGGAAGTTCATGGTTCATGTGCTGTTAAAGCCTGGTAAGGAGAATTTTGAGCATTACTTTGTTATTGTGTGAGATGAGTGCAGTTGTGTGGTGGTTTGAATATTCTTTGGCTTTGACTTTCTTTGGGATTGGGATGAAAACTGACCTTTTCCAGTCTTCTGGCCACTGCTGAGTTTTCTAAGTTGGCATATTGAGTGCAACACTTTCACAGCATCATCTTTCAGGATTTGAAATAGTTCAACTGGAATTCCATTACCTCCACTAGGTTTTTTCACAGTGATGCTTCCTAAAGCCCACCTGCACTTATCGCAGATGAGAAGTGTTATCTCAAGTCCTCTGAATTAGAAGATGGATTCTTTAACTGCTGGACCAACAGGGGAGTTCTTGGGAGTAGTATTTCTGGTTTTCTTTCAGTGTTTTGTTTATATTATCCCATTCTTTTCTTATCTGCCAAGGTTTTGATGGTACATCTGCTTATAGTCTTGTGTAAGATATGTCACTTTTCTCATGGTGCTTTCAAAATTCTTGTTATCTTTGACTTTAACAATTATAATATGTGTTGGTTTGATTCTTTTGAGGTAACCTACTTAAAGTACTTTATTCCTATCTCTCAGTTTTGTCTGTGCCTTTGTGACCACATGAACTGTAGTCCTCCAGGCTCCTGTGTCCATGGAATTCTCCAGGCAAGAATATGGGAGTAGGTAGCCATTGCTTTCTCTAGGATATCTTCTTAAGTCAGGTCTCCTGCATTGCAGGCAGTTTCTTTATCATCTAAACCCCCAGGGGAACCTTTTGGGACTTAGCTATTTGATATTCATTTCTTAAGAGAAATGAAGGTTTTCAGCCATTTTTCTTTTACAGACACTTTTCTCTCCCTTTGTCTTCCATTTCTGGGATTCGCAAAATGTGTATATAGTTTCCTTTTGATGATGGATATTAAGTCCTATTGGTTTTTTTAATTTACCTTTTTTTTGTTTTTGCTCCTCCAGCCTAATAATTTCAAATGACTCTCTTCTGGCTAACTGATTCTCTGTTTTGCTTGGTTGTGTTTGGTCTTGAAATTCTCTATTTAATTCTTTAGTTCATTCATTGACCTCTTCACTAAAAGACCCTTAAAATAATTCGTATGTTTTTTGAAGAATTATACATGTATTGTACAAATTGTGAAGAGTATTTTATGTCATCTTGGATACTAATCAAAATGGATTATTAAGGGACAAAAGAGCCATTTAACAATATGTTAATTACACTCTCTTGAATTTTCAAATTACCTGTGAAAGCTTGAAATTATTTTTTTTCTGTGCTTGTATGATCCTTTATTATTATTTTCAAAAATTTATATTTTCAAGTAGAGTATAATTTCTTTATGGTATTGTGTTGGTTTCTACCATTGCTCAACATGAATCAGCCATAGGTTGACATATGTCTGTTTCTTTGTTGAGTTTTTCATTTTTTTCTTTATTGTTTTCTGTGTTTCATTTTGTGGTCTTTCTATGTGTTATTCCAGTTTAATAAAAGTTTCTTCTATAAGAAACTTCTGATCTTTGTCATACAGTTGACAGTCTGTTTTTCTGTGGTCATTTATTAAAGTTTAAATAGTCTTCTTTGATGATATGAGTTTTATCTGATTCTTCATAATTGCTATACCTTGCTAGTAGTATTTGCGTATTTAAATTGTGATCTTCTTTTTTTGGACTTCTCATGGTTTCTTGGGCAGAGACAGCCCTTCACGTGTTACCTCAACTTGGGTTTAATTCAGGTCAGTTTATAGTCTTCTTGGGCAAGTGAGGCTTGCAATGAGGCAGTGAGGGTTGGTTTGTTTTTCTACCTGTTCAGCTATTATGTACCTCTGAGATCAGGAGGTCAGTCCCTGTCTGAATAGGAATTGGTTAGGAGTGTGCTCACTTGGTTTTCTGTATATGATTGGCTTTAGAGTTGGCACCTTAGTTGCATTAATTCTCTTGTAGGCTTACTGATAGCATGGGACATGTTCCTATACTCAGTTTTGGTTGGGTCTGCAGTTTGCTTCCTTGCCTGATCAGGGTTGTAGAATGGTTTCCTTGGCTGTTAGATATTTATGCTTGGGCTCTCTTAACATGACAGAGTTGCTCACCAACTTCTTGGCCAGATTCAACTGCTGTGTTGATTACCTTGATGGGTTTTGCTGGGAGCTCTGTGCTCAGGTGCCATTGTAAGTGGGCCTCTAGGACCCTAGGTATTATGTTTAGACTTTCTGATTAGATGAAACTAGAGCTGTACAAAACAGTATTGGCACTTATGAATCTGCTTCTTTGCTCAGACTGGGCTTCTGTGCCTCATTGGCTAGGGAGTTAAATCTGATAAAACTTGGCACTAGATTCCCTGATCAGCTGGGGCCAACAGCTGCTCTTTCTAGTATTGCTCAATCTTTGCTCAGATGCTGTTGTAAGTACTGTTGTTGGATAGATTGTGCAGCTTCCCAGATTCTGTGATTGGGTTTGCTGATGGGTTCATGCTACAGGATGGAGAAGCCATTCAGTGAACTAACCATGGGTTGCCAGTGTAGAAAATAAAAAGGCTTCAAAGCTGGTAAGGCTAATAGTTTGGGGTCTAGTATCAGGCAGAATTGTGCACTGAGTTAATTCTTCAGATGTGCCATTGCAGTGGCTCTGCAGAATCACAGAGACACTGTTCTGGTCTCTGTACTTGCCAATTCTGCAAGGGAAACTTGGTCTTCCATGATAGGAGTGCTAGTAGACCTCAGTTACATTACAATCCCAAGTGGTTAACCAGTGCATCTTCTTCCTGCAATCCCCATGAAACTTCACTGGGTTGCTCTGAGTGTCACTTACAAGGGTGGGGAAGCTGAATATCCATCTTGGACTCTCCTTTGCCCACTGTAGAAACTGTAGACCTAGTAGATCCTTCTTGGTATGTTGGTGTGCTCACTTGGGAGACAGTATCAGTTCAGTTCAGTTCAGTCCAGTCTCTCGGTCTTGTCTGACTCTTTGCGACCCCATGAATTGCAGCACGCCAGGCCTTCCTGTCCATCACCAACTCTCGAAATTCACTCAAACTCATGTCCATCGAGTCGTGATGCCATCCAGCCATCTCATCCTCTGTCGTCCCCTTTTCCTCCTACACCCAATCCCTCCCAGCATCAGAGTCTTTTCCAATGAGTCAACTCTTCGCATGAGGTGGCCAAAGTATTGGAGTTTCAGCTTTAGCATCAGTCCTTCCAGAGAACAGCCAGGACTGATCTCCTTTAGAATGGACTGTTTGATCTCCTTGGGTCCAAGGGACTCTCAAGAGTCTTCTCCAACACCATAGTTCAAAAGCATCAATTCTTTGGCTCTCAGCTTTCTACACCGGAGAAGGCAATGGCACCCCACTCCAGTACTTTTGCCTGGAAAATCCCATGGACGGAGGAGCCTGGTAGGCTGCAGTCCATGGGGTCGCTACAGTCAGACATGACTGAGCGACTTCATTTTCACTTTTCACTTTCATGCATTGTGGGAGGAAATGGCAACCCACTCCAGTGTTCTTGTCTGGAGAATCCCAGGGACAGGGAATCCTGGTGGGCTGCCGTCTGTGGGGTCGCACAGAGTTGGACATGACTGAAGCAACTTAGCAGCAGCAGCAGCAGTAGCTTTCTTCACAGTCCAACTCTCACATCCATACATGACTACTGGGAAAACCATAGCCTTGACTAAATGGACCTTTGTTGGCAAAGTAAAGTCTCTGCTTTCGAATATGCTATCTAGGTTGGTTATAACTTTCCTTCCAAGGAGTAAGCATCTTTTAATTTCATGGCTGCAATTACCATCTGCAGTGATTTTGGAGCCCAAAAAAATAAAGTCTGACACTGTTTCCACTGTTTCCCCATCTCTTTCAAGTGAAGTGATGGGACCAGATGACATGATCTTCATTTTCTGAATGTTGAGCTTTAAGCCAGCTTTTTCACTCTCCTCTTTCACTTTCATCAAGAGGCTTTTTAGGCAGATTCATGTTGATGTATGGCAAAACCAATACAATATTGTAAAGTAATTAGCCTCCAATCAAAATAAATAAACTTAAATTTAAAAAAAAAAGAGGCTTTTTAGTTCCTCTTCATTTTCTGCCATAAAGGTGGTATCATATGCATATCTGAGGTTATTGATGTTTCTCCCGGCCATCTTGATTCCAGCTTGTGCTTCTTCCAGCCCAGCGTTTCTCATGATGTACTCTGCATAGACATTAAATAAGCAGGGTGACAATATACAGCCTTGACGTATTCCTTTTCCTATTTGGAACCGATCTGTTGTTCCATGTCCAGTTCTTACTGTTGCTTATAAGCTGAATAAAAATGTCCCTCTTACCCTCCTTAGGCATTCTCTATGTTTCAGTCCCAAGAATGCTTTTCTGGGATTTTTACAGTGTTGTCGTGTCTGGGTTATTTGCTAGTTGGGACTGAAGTTGAGAAAAACTTGTGTTGACATCATGATGATATCTCGTCAGCACCATTTTCTATTACTTGAATGACCTGCTACCAGTTTTAGCTTCCTTTCCCCATGACTTTATGCTTTCCTTGGAAAGAGATGAGGTGCTAGTTTCTGAATGATGATTGCTTTCACTCGTAGACATATCACCAGTGATTACATTAAACTGAAAGTTAAGAGTGCTTCCTTGTAATTTGGACACGTTATATACATTACAGTGAATCAGCAGACAAAGGAGTTTCTCTTCTGGCTTTGCTGATTCATTTTGACAAGCAGGAAGGGGAACTTGAAATACTATTGCATAATGGCCACAAAGTAGAGCGTCACATAATGTCCATACAGGAAGTTCCTGAAGACATCTCTTAGTACAACTGTGCTTTGTAATTTTAGGATACTGTAAAACTGAAACAACCCAATCGAGACAAAAGTATACTAGTAATGGCCCAGATCCTTACGGGATGAAGCTTTGTATCATTAGGTAAAGAAATATGACCAGTTGAAATAGTCACTGATCTTAGTTTACAATCCCTCACCCTAACTCTACTGAGAAAGACTGAAGACAAAAGGAGAAGGGGTGGCACAGGATGAGATGATTGGGTGACATCACTGACTTGATGGACAAAAATTTGAGGAGATAGGACAGGGAAGCCTGTGGTGCTGCAGACCATGGGGTTGCAAAGAATCATGCCTGAGTGACTGAACAATGACCTCCAGCCCCTACCCCTGGAGTTCTGCTTTAGACCTTCAACATACTGTATGAGGTTCTGTTTTTCTGGAGATCCTTTAACTGTGACATTATGTTACCCTTGCAAAGGGTAGGTAAGAAGTGTGCAAATCTTATTACAATATATATTATTTTAGTCTTTTAAAATTTTATTTTTAAAAATTATTTATTTTTTTACTTTATTGTTTTAAAAGAATGTCTTTATTTTCATTGTAACTACATTTCAGCAGACATTTGATAAGATTCACTTGCCACCATTATATATATTTTAAAGAATTGAAGTTCAGGAGTTGCTGATTATGGAGTTTGACCAAGGTTTTTTTGTGGACCTGATAATAAATTTTAACTTTAATTGGCTGTACTTGTTTTTGCCATGGACTTCTTTTTTTTTTAAATAAATAATCTTGTAAAACTGTTGTTAGCCCTGCAGTCATATATACAGAAACTGCAACTATATTTACAAAGTACAGTTCAAATACTGCAGCATCCAGTATATCTATTCACAAATGCATGATTGTTTTTCCTTTTCTTTGAGAAGTTAACAAATAACCTTGACATTGTTCTCCTTTTCCTTAAGAAATATGTTGCTTGATCTTTTTTTTTTTTTATGTTGAACTTCATATTGAGTATAGTTGATTAGATGTAAAACAAAATGATATACCTTTATCCATTCTTTTTTAGATTTTTTTCCCATTTAGGTTATTATTAAATATTGAGCTGTGTTCCATGTTCTGTACAGTAGGACCTTGTTGGTTATTTATTTTATTTTTTCTTTTAGCAACTAAAAAAGTAGTTTTTTACCAACTAAAAATAGTAACTAGTTTCATTGATTCACTTATTTTTAATTTATTAATTAAGTGGGCTGCCTTGGGTCTTAGTTGAGGTATGTGGAATCATTCTTATATTGTTTAGATCTATCACTGTGACATGTGGGCTTAGTCACAAGTGGTGCTCAGGCTTAAATCCTGTCCATTTTAAATACAGCAGTGTGTCCATGTCAATTCCAAACTCCCCACCCTTCCCTCATGATAACCATAAGTTCCTTTTCTGTCTGTGAGACTGTTTGTGTCTTGTAAATAAGTTCATTTGTATAATTCCCCTCCCCACCCCCAAATTCCCTACATAAGACATATAACATGGTATTTCTTTTGCTGTCTGAGTGTTCTGTTTGACTTACTTCACTCAGTGTGACACTCGCTAGGTCCATGTATGTTGCTGCAAATGGCATTATTTTGTCCTTTTTTATGACTGATATTTAAGCCACATCTCCTTTATACCTTCCTCTATTGGTGGACGTTTAGGTTGTTTCCATATTTTGACTATTGGTTTGCATAATGTTTTTCTCTGGGTAAACTCACAGGAGTGGGATTGCAGGGGTCATATGGTGGCTCTATTTTTAGTTTTTAAGGAACTGCCATACTGTTCCCCATAGAGGCTTCACCAATTAACATTCCCACCAGTAGTGTAGAAGGATTCCATTTTTTCCACACACTCTCCACCGTTTGTTATTTTTGATGCTGTCCATTTGACTAATGTGAAATGATATCTCCTTGTATTTTTGATTTGCATTTTTCTAATCACAGAAATGGCAAGGACCTAACAGAAGCAAAAGAAATTAAGAAGATGTGGCAAGAATATGCAGAAGTATACAAAAAGGTCTTAATGATCTGGATAACCATGATTTTGTAGTCACTCATCTAGAGCCAGACATCCTGGAGTGTGAAGTCACTTGGGCCTTAGAAAGTCAAGTGGGCCTTCAGAGGAAAATGGGGCAAGAAAGGGTGAGATAGTTGGGTGGCATCACCGCCTGAATGGACCTGAAGTTGAGCAAACTCCAGGAAGTAGTGAAAGACAGGGAAGCCTGGCATGGTGCAGTTCATGGGGTCACAAAGAGCTGGACATAACTTAGCAACCAGATGACAACAGCAATGTAGTTAGTGGATTTTCATGTGTTTCTTAGTCTTCCGTGTGACTTCTTTGGAGGTCTATTTAGATCTTCCAGTTTTTTGATTGGGTTGTTTGTTTTGATAAATACTAAGACATGAGATGTTTTTAAATTTTAGAGATCAGTCCCTTGTTGGTCACAAGTGTTTGCAAGTATTTTCTCCTGTTCTGTGGGTTATGTTTTCATTTTGTTTTTTCCTGTACAAAACCATTTAATTTGATTCTGTTGCTTGTTTTTGTTTTAAATTCCATTATTCTGGGAGACAGATTGAAAAGGGTTTGCTGTGATTTTTGTCAGAGGGCATTCTGCCTGTGTTTTTCTATAAGAATTTTGAGTATCCAGTTTCACATTTAGGTCTTTAATCTGTTTTGAGTTGTTTTCGTGAATGGTGTTAAAGAATATTCTAATTTCATTTTCATTTTAATCTAAAGGGAAGTCCTGGATTTTTGTGCTTTCATTATCAGTTATCCTCAGATAATTTTAAAATTTTTTAGTAATCCATTTGTTGTTTAATATCATATGATGTAGCCTACATGTATTGTGTTTTGTTGTTGTTGTTTTAAGATTTTTTTTCTAATGTTAAAGAGTTGTGGTTGAAAAAGATGTATGATATGAATTGGGTTTTCTTAAATTTATCAAAGATTGATTTGTGTCCCAGTATGTGGTCAATCCTGGAGAATGTGCCATGTGCACATGAAAAGACTATTGGATTTTGGATGGGATGCTGTATAAGTGACAATCATGTCCATCTATCTAATGGGTCTTTTCAGGATTGTATTTCCTTATTTATTTGCTGTCTCAGTGATCTGTTGATTGATAAAAATGGATGTTAAAGTCCTTCCCATGTCAATTTTTTTCCTTTTTGTCTTTTAATATTTGGCTTGTATATTGAGATGCTTCTATGCTGACTGCATTTACAGTGGTTCTATCTTCTTGGATTGAGAAGATCCCTTGATAATTATGTAATGTCCTTCTTTGTCTCCTGTAACAGTCTTTAAGTTCTTTTTTGTCTGATTTAAGTATTGCTGCTCCTGCTTTCTTTTGATTTCATTTACATAGACTACTTTCTCCCACCATCTCATTTTCAGTCTGTGTATGTCCTTAAGTCTGTAGTGGATTTCTTTAAGGCAGCATATATAGAGATTTTGTTTCTGCAGCCATTCAGGTAGTGTTTGTGTTTTGGCTGGAGAATTTAATACAGGACATTTAAGATAATTATTGACATGGATGTTGTATTACCATTTTCTTACTTGTTTTGTTTTTGTTGTTCTTTTTCTTTTGTTCTCTTACCTTTTGATAACCATATTTATTTTTGTGTTTGTGTTCCTTTTTCTTGTGTGTGTGTGTGTGTGTGTGTGTGTGTGTAAATGTGGTAGTTTTGGGGTTTGCTGTTTCTGTAAGGTTTTGGTAAAGTAGTATGTATGTGTATACGGTTGTTTTAAGTTGCTGGTCTCTTTCACCTGAAGTGAAGTGAAGTGAAGTCACACAGTCGTGTCCGACTCATTGCGACCCCGTGGACTGTAGCCCACCACGCTCCTCCATCCATGGGATTATCCAGGCAAGGATACTGGAGTGGGTTGCCATTTCCTTCTCCAGGGGAATCTTCCCGACCCAGGGATCAAACCCAGGTCTCCCACTTGCAGGCAGACGCTTTAACCTCTGAGCCACCAGGAGTTTTTTTTTTAACATTTGTTTTAAGGCTGGTCTGGTATTTCTGTATTCTCATAACTTGTCTGTGAAGCTTTTATTTTTTCCATCAAATCTGGATGACAGCCTTGTTTGGTAAAATATCCTTGGTTGTAAGTTCTTCGTTTTCATCTCTTTAAATATATTGTGCCATGCCCTTTTGGGCTGAGAAATCAACTGATAACCTGTGGGAGTTCCCTTGTATGTTATTTGTTGTTTTTCCTTTGTTAATTTTAATATTTTTTCATTTGTCTTTAAGCATTGATAATTTGATTATTGTGTGTCTTGGTGTGTTTATCCTTAGGTTTATCCTGCCTAGGACTCTGCACTTCCTGGACTTGGGTCACTGTGTCGTTTCTCTTCTTGTTCTAGAACTCATATCATGTGAATGTTGGTGCTTCTTATGTTGTCTTAGAAGTTTCTTAGAATATTGTTATGTATTTCCATTCTTTTTTCTTTATTCTTTTCCATGGCAGTGATTTCAGCTATTGTCTTCCGGGTCACTTTTGTGTTCTACCTAAGTTATTCTGCTTCTGACTCCTGCTACTGTTTTTTTTCATTTCTTTAAACATTTCTTACATCTTCTTTCTTACCCTTGCCTCAAGGCTTTTTCTGAGATACTGTTATTATTCTGAATTCACTCTGATCAGGGCTGTGCTCAGTGTAACTTTAATCCACTTATCTGCTGATAGGTGGGGCTGAGACTCTGTCCCCTCCTTCTTGGTTATTTGGTTTGAAGTAATCCAGCACTGGATCCTACAGGTTATTTGTTGGGGTAATGGAGGTGTTCAGGAGGACTCATGTCAATGACTGCTTCCCAGAACTGCTGCTGCCAAGTGTCTTTGTTCTCTAGTGAGACATAGCTGCCACCTGCCTCTGTAGGAGACCCTTCAATACTAGTAGGTGGGTGTTGCCCACTTTCTTATATGGTCGCTGCTCTTTTCCTCTGGGTTCTTCCTGGGTCCAAGAAATTTGTACTTGTCCTCCAAGAGTCACTGTTTATCTTAGTCTTGTGGAACTCCTGCAGTCAAATCCCACTTTCCTTCTTTTCTCTCTTTCTCTCTCTCTCTGTATATATACATATGCTGCTAAGTCGCTTAAGTCGTGTCTGACTCTGTGCAGCCCCATAGATGGCAGCCCACCAGGCTCCCCCATCCCTGGGATTCTCCAGGCAAGAATACTGGAGTGGGTTGCCATTTCCTTCTCCAATGCATGAAAGTGAAAAATGAAAGTGAAGTCGCTCAGTTCTGTCCGACTCTTAGCGACCCCGTGGACTGCAGCTCACCAGGCAGTATTATTGACGTAACAATCTTTCAGGTGCACAGGAAGGTGATTCAGTTATACATACACATATATACTATTTTTGAGATTATTTTCTTTTATAGCTTGTAGTTATAGTTCCTTGATACTGATACAGTTACTGATTATAGTTCCCTGTTCTATACATTAAAGTTTCAATGCTTTTTGCATATCTGTTTTTTTAAAATGAGAAATCTAGTATTCTGTTCATATTAGGTCAAACAAGTGGAGTCAAAATGTCATAGATTTTTTTAGGCAAAAATTCATTTCTAAAAAGTTCTCTAAAATATATATATAATACACACTATATATGTGAATACAAAAGCTTTTCAAATGTGTTTGATAAAGACTTGAGATAAAACATAAAGAGATGGAGGAATTGGAAAACATAAACTCAGTGAAATGGGAGCACTGAATACAAAATAGAAACAGTGAAACAGACTGGATCAAAAAAAATGATCATCATATATGAGCGGCCATGTTTAAAAGCAACTGGACTATATGAAAATTAGAGATACCAAGGGAACATTTCATGCAAAGATGGGCTTGATAAAGGACAGAAATGGTATGCACCTAACAACAGCAGTAGATATTAAGAAGAGGTGGCAGGAATACACAGAAGAACTGTACAAAAAAGATCTTCACGACCCAGTTAATCACGATGGTGTGATCACTGACCCAGAGCCAGACATCCTGGAATGTGAAGTCAAGTGGGCCTTAGAAAGCATCACTACGAACAAAGCTAGTGGAGGTGATGGAATTCCAGTTGAGCTATTCCAAATCCTGAAAGATAATGCTGTGAAAGTGCTACACTCAATATGCCAGCAAATTTGGAAAACTCAGCAGTGGCCACAGGACTGGAAAAGGTCAGTTGTCATTCCAGTCCCAAAGAAAGGCAATGCCAAAGAATGCTCCAACTACCGCACAATTACACTCATCTCACACGCTAGTAAAGTAATACTCAAAATTCTCCAAGCCAGGCTTCAGTAATATGTGAACCGTAAACTTGCAGATGTTCAAGCTGGTTTTAGAAAAGGCAGAGGAACCAGAGATCAAATTGCCAACCTCTGCTTGATCATTGAAAAAGCAAGAGAGTTCCAGAAAAACATCTATTTCTGCTTTATTGACTATGCTAAAGCCTTTGACTGTGTGGAT
Organism: Bos javanicus; assembly: GCF_032452875.1. Classification (NCBI taxonomy): domain Eukaryota; kingdom Metazoa; phylum Chordata; class Mammalia; order Artiodactyla; family Bovidae; genus Bos; species Bos javanicus. Next base: position 722,412 of record NC_083898.1, on the reverse strand, counting down.
CACAATAAACTGTGGAAAATTATGAAAGAGATGGGAATACCGGACCACCTCACCTGTGTCTTGATAAACCTGTATGCAGGTCAGGAAGCAACATTTAGAACTGGATGTGGAACAACAGACTGGTTCCAAATAGGAAAAGGAGTATGTCAAGGCGGTATATTGTCACCCTGCTTATTTAACTTCTGTGCAGAGTACATCATGAGAAACGCTAGCCTGAAAGAAGCACAAGCTGGAATCAAGATTGCCAGGAGAAATATCAATAACCTCAGATGTGCAGATGACACCACCTTTATGGCAGAAAATGAAGAGGAACTAAAAAGCCGCTTGATGAAAGTTAAAGAGGAGAGTGAAAAAGTTGGGTTAAAGCTCAGCATTCAGAAAACGAAGATCATGGCCTCTGGTCCCATCACGTCATGGGAAATAGATGGGGAAACACTTCCCCATCTTTGGCATTGCCTTTCTTTAGACTGGAATGAAAACTGACCTTTTCCAGTCCTGTGGAAACAGTGTCAGATTTTATTATTTTGGGCTCCAAAATCACTGCAGATGGTGACTGCAGCCATGAAATTAAAAGACACTTACTCCTTGGAAGGAAAGTTATGCCCAACCTAGATAGCATATTCAAAAGCAGAGACATTACATTGCCAACAAAGGTCCGTCTAGTCAAGGCTATGTTTTTTTCCTGTGGTCATGTATGGATGTGAGAGTTGGACTCTGAAGAAAGCTGAGCACCAAGGAATTGATGCTTTTGAACTGTGGTGTTGGAGAAGACTCTTGAGAGTCCCTTGGACTGCAAGGAGATCCAGCCAGCCTATTCTGAAGGAGATCAGCCCTAGGATTTCTTTGGAAGGAATGATGCTAAAGCTGAAACTCCAGTACTTTGGCCACCTCATGCGAAGAGTTGACTCATTGGAAAAGACTCTGATGCTGGGAGGGATTGGGAACAGGAGGAGAAGAGGACGACAGGATGAGATGGCTGGATGGCATCACTGACTCAATGGACGTGAGTCTGGGTGAACTCCGGGAGTTAGTGATGGACAGGGAGGCCTGGCATGCTGCAATTAATGGGGTTGCAAAGAGTTGGACATGACTGAGCGACTGAACTGAACTGAACTGGACTATATGGTGATCAAATCCCACTAATTTTCAAATTCAAATTCTCTGAGGAGTCCTCTTCCCATTGCTGAAGCACCAGTCTGGGAAGTCTCCAAACTTTCATTCCAGTGGGAGAATTTCTGTAAAAATTTTGGAGAGTAACCAGCTAAGTTTATTATTTATTTTTTGGCCACAGCAGGCAGCATTTGAAATCCTACCTCCCAACCAGTGGTTAATTTTTGCCCTTTATAGCAGAAGTGCCAACTCCTAACCACTGGATTGCCTGAAGTCCCTATATTTAGGCTGTCTTTTTGGTGAATTCCAGTGGCGTTTTCTTGTTATTGTTGTTGTTGATGGTTGTTTAGCCAATAGTTGTGATTCTAAAGTTATTCTAAGAAAGAATGAGCCCATGTGCTCATCTTAATTTCATACTTTTATTTTACCTTGAGAGTTGCTTCAGTTAGTACTTACGTACCGGTATAGTGATGGTTCCTTGTTTGCAGAGCTGCTAATGGATACGTAGTCGTCACATTCTCTTGGTTGTCAGACCTAAGTGAGCCTTTGGGTGTCTGTCAGCCTTAAAAACCAGGGCATAAGATATATGGTCGAACACTTTGCTTTTGCTTCTCAGGGAGAAGCTAGGAGTTGGAAGCTTATCTCAGAATTTTAAGACGGGAGCTTCATGGGGACAGTGGCTTATGGTGAGAGTATATCTTATCCTCTCGTACCCATTTTAATATGGCTATTTTTTCAATTGCCCAGTGCCTAGAAGACAATTTCTAGATTTCACTCTGAACATTAAGCCATGTAGATTTAAATATGTTTGACTGCAACAGTAGGAAAATTCAACAGTCTCCTACCTCATTATCTTGATGACATTGAGTCACTTTTTTTTTGGCTGCACAGTGTGATCTTGAAGGATCTTAGTTCCCTCATCAGAAATTGAACCTAGGACATCATTAGTAAAATTGCAGGGTGCCAACCATTGGACTGCTAGGGAAATCGCAGCCACATTGTAATGTTGACCCGTTTAACATAAACATATTATGACAGTAAATCATATGAAAGTAATGATACATATTCATACGTATCATTAATAATTAGGGTTTGTAACAGACACTTGGACACAGAGTAGGCATATTGCAGAGATACTGGAGGTTCAGCAGTACCACTTTTGTTGTTGTTTAGTTGCTCAGACATACTGACTAGTTGCTCAGACATACCGACTCCTTGTGGCCCCATGGACCGCAGTACGCCCAACTTCCCTGTGCTTCACCATCGTCCAGAGTTTGCTCAAACTCATGTCCATTGAGTCAGTGATACCATCCAAACATCCCCTTCTCCTCTTGCCCTCAACTTTCCCAACCTTAGGGTCTTTTCTAATGAGTTGCCCCTTTGTATCCAATGTTCAAAATATTGGAAGTTCAGCTTTAGCATCAGTCCCTCCAATGAATATTCAGCATTGATTTCTTCTAGGATTGACTGGTTGATTTCCTTGCAGTCCATGGGACTTTAAAGAGTTCTCTTTGAAGAATTCTTCATCGTCACAATCCAAAAACAACAATTCTTTCAGCCTTTATTATGGACCAGCTCTCACATACATACATGACTATGGGAAAAACCATAGCTTTGACTAGCTTTGTCAGCAAAGTAATGTCTTTCCTTTTTAATATGGTGTCTAGTTCTGTCATTGTTTTTCTTCCAAGGAGCAAGCATCTTTTAATTTCATGGCTGCAGTTACCATCTGCAGTGATGTTGGTGCCCAAAGACAGTCTGTCACTGTTTCCATTGTTTGCTGTCTATTTGCCATGAAGTGATGGGATCGGATGCCATGGTCCTAGTTTTTGAACGTTGTTTTAAGCCAGCTTTTTCACTATGCTCTTTCACCTTCATCAAGACACTCTTTATTTCCTCTGCAATTTCTGCCATAAGGATGGTGTCATCTGCATATCTGAGGTTATTGATATTTTTCCTTGCAGTCTTCATTCCAGCTTGTGCTTCATCCAGCTGGAAATTTCTAATGATGTACTCTACATATAAGTTAAATAAGCAGGGTGACAATGTACACCCTTGACATACTCCTTTCCCAGTTTGGAACCAGTCCGTTCTTCCATGTCCAGTTCTAACTGTGGCTTCTTAACCTGGATACAGGTTTCTCAAGAGACTGGTAAGGCGGTCTGGTATTCCCATCTCTTTAAAGATTTTCCACAATTTGTTGCAATCCACATAGTCAAAGGCTTTAGCATAGTTAGTTAAAGCAGAAGTAGGTGTTTTTCTGAGATTCTCTTTGTTCCTATGATCCCACCCAATGTTGGCAATTGGATCTCTGGTTTGCCTTTTTAAAATCCAGCTTGAACATCTGGAAGTTATCAGTTCACATACTGTAGAGGCCTGGCTTGGAGAATTTTGAGCATTACTTTGCTAGCATGTGAAATGAGTGCAATATTGTGGTAGTTTGAACATTCTTTGGCATTGCCTTTCTTTGTGATTGGAATAAAAACTGACCTTTTCCAGTCCTGTGGCCACTGCTGAGTTTTCCAAATTTGCTGGCATATTGAGTGTAGCACTTTCACAGAATCATCTTTTAGGATTTGACGTAGCTCAACTGGAATTCCATCACCTCGGCTAGTTTTGTTCATAGTGATGCTTCCTAAAGCCCACTTGACTTCATACTCCAAGATGTCTGGTCTTAGGTGAGTGATCACACCATCGGGTATTCTTGCCACCTCTTCTTAATATCTTCTGCTTCTGTTTGATCCATACTCTTTCTGTCCTTTATTGAGCCCATCTTTGCATGAAATTTTCCCTTGGTATCTCCAATTTTCTTGAAGAGATCTCTAGTCTTTCCCATTCTGTTGTTTTCCTCTGTCTCTTTCCATTGACTGCTGAGGAAGGCATCTTATCTCTCCTTGCTATTCTTTGGAATTCTTTGGCATTCAGTACATATATCTGCCCTTTTCTCCTTTGCCTTTCATTTCTCTTCTTTTCTCAGCTATTTGTAAGGGCTCCTCAGACAACCATTTTGCCTTTTTGCATTTCTTTTTTGGGGATGGTTTTGATCATTGTTTCCTGTACAGTGTTATGACCCTGTCTCCATAGTTCTTCAGGTACTCTGTCTATCATATGTAATGCCTTGAATCTATTTGTCATTTCCACTTCGTAATCATAAGGGATTTATTTAGGTCATACCTGAGTGACCTGGTGGTTTTCACTACTTTTTTTCAAGTCTGAATTTTGGAGTTAATGATATGAGCCACAGTCAGCTCCTGGTTTGTTTTTCTTTTTTTCTGACTGTATAGAACTTCTCCATCTTGGCTGCAAAGAAAATAATCAAATTGATCTCGGTATTGGCCATCTGATGATGTCAATGTATAGAGTCATCTCTTGTTTTGTTGAAAGAGGGTGTTTGCTATGACTGTGTTTTCTTGGCAAAACTCTATTAGCTTTTTATCTGCTTCATTTTGTACTCCTAGTCCTAACTTGCCTGTTACTCCAAGTATCTCTTGAATTCCTGATTCTGCATCCAGTCCCATGTGATGGATAAGGACATCTTTTTTTGGTATTAGTTCTAGAAGGTCTTGTAGGTCTTTATAGGACTGCTTAGCTTCTTTGATATCAGTGGTTGGGCAAAGACTTAGATTGCTGTGATATTGATGCTTTGTCTTACACATGAATTGAGAGCATTCTGTCGTCTTTGAGATTGCACCCAACTACTGCTTTTCAGACTCTTGTTTACTGTGAAGGCTGCTCCATTAGTAGACATAACGGTCATTTTAATTAAACTCACCCATCCCAGTCCATTTTAATTCACTGATTCCTAAAATGTTGATATTCACTCTTGCCATCTCCTATTTGACAACTTTCAATTTACCTTGATCCATGGACCTCATATTCCAGGTTCCTATGCAATATTGTTCTTCACAGTATTGGACTTTACTTTCACCACGAGGCACACCCACAACTGGCCATTGTTTTTGCTTTGGCTCAGCCTCTTCATTCCATCTGAAGCTATTTCTCAACTCTTCTCCAGTATATTGGGCACCTACCCACCTGGAAAGGTCATCTTTCAGTGTCATTTGTTTTTGCCGTTTCATACTGATTCTGAAGTTCGCAAGACAAAAATCCTGAAGTGGTTTGCCGTTCCCTTCTGCAGTAGACCACATTTTGTCAGATCTCTCCACTGTGACTCGTCCATTGTGGATGGCCCTACACAGCATGGCTTACTTTTGAGTTATACAAGGCTGTTATCCAAGTGATGAGTTTGGTTAGTTTTCGGTGATTATGGTTTTCATTATATCTGCCCTCTCATGGATGAGGATAAAAACCAGACCACCACAGTCAATCAGATATTGCAGTATAGTGAGTTATATATATATATATATATAAAAGAGTTTTTTTAGTGCTTAAAAAAAGTTATATTTACACTGTACTGTAGTTTTATTGAGTGTGCAGTAACATGTCTTGAAAAAAAAAATGCACAAGGATGTCCCTGGAGGTCCAGCGATTAAAAGTCTGCCTAACAATGCAGGGAACATGCGTTTGATTCCTGGTCCAGGAAGATCCCACATGTGGAGGGTCAGCTAAGCTTGTGTGCAAAACTGTTGGGCTCCTGCTCTCTAGAGCCCATGTTCTGCAGCAAGAGAAGCCACAGCAATGAGAAGCCCTCACACTACACCAGGAGTAGTCCCAACTCGCCACAATTTGAGAAAGCCCAGGTAGCAAGAGACTTAGTGCATTCAAAAATAAATTAAGAAAAAGCACACACTTTATTTTAAAATACTTACGTTGTAAATCAAATATCAGGTCAGATCAGATCAGTTGCTCAGTCGTGTCCAGCTCTTTGCGACACCATGAATTGCAGCACGCCAGGCCTCCCTGTCCATCACCAAATCCCGGAGTTCACTCAGACTCACGTCCATCGAGTCAGTGATGCCATCCAGCCATCTCATCCTCTGGCATCCCCTTCTCCTCCTGCCCCCAATCCATCCCAGCATCAGAGTCTTTTCTAATGAGTCAACACTTCGCATGAGGTGGCCAAAGTACTGGAGTTTCAGCTTTAGCATCATTGCTTCCCAAGAAATCCCAGGGCTGATCTCCTTCAGATGGACTGGTTGGATCTCCTTGCAGTCCAAGGGACTCTCAAGAGTCTTCTCCAACACCACAGTTCAAAAGCATCAATTCTTTGGTGCTCAGCCTTCTTCACGGTTCAACTCTCACATCCATACATGACCACAGGGAAAACCATAGCCTTGACTAGATGGACCTTTGTTGGCAAAGTAATGTCTCTGCTTTTGAATATGCTATCTAGGTTGGGCATAACTTTCCTTCCAAGGAGTAAGCGTCTTTTAATTTCATGGCTACAGTCACCATCTGTAGTGATGCCTGAGCCCAGAAAAATAAAATCTGACACTGTTTCCACTGTTTCCCCATCTATTTCCCATGAAGTGGTGGGACTGGATGCCATGATCTTTGATTTCTGAGTGTTGAGCTTTAAGCCAATCTTTTCACTCTGCACTTTCACTTTCATCAAGAGGCTTTTTAGTTCCTCTTCACTTGCTGCCATAAGGGTGGTGTCATCTGCATATCTGAGGTTATGGATATTTCTCCCAGCAATCTTGATTCCAGTTTGTGTTTCTTCCAGTCCAGCGTTTCTCATGATGTACTCTGCATGTAAGTTAAATAAACAGGGTGACAATATACAGCCTTGACGAACTCCTTTTCCTATTTGGAACCAGTCTGTTGTTCCATGTCCAGTTCTAACTGTTGCTTCCTGACCTGCATACAAATTTCTCAAGAGGCAGATCAGGTGGTCTGGTATTCCCATCTCTTGAAGAATTTCCACAGTTTATTGTGATCCACACAGTCAAAGGCTTTGGCAGAGTCAGTAATGCAGAAATAGATGTTTTTATGGAACTCTCTTGCTTTTCCATGATCCAGCGGATGTTGGCAATTTGATCTGTGGTTCCTCTGCCTTTTCTAAAACCAGCTTGAACATCAGGAAGTTCACGGTTCACATATTGCTGAAGCCTGGCTTGGAGAATTTTGAGCATTACTTTACTAGCATTGTGAGATGAGAGCAATTGTGCGGTAGTTGGCGCATTCTTTGGCATTGCCTTTCTTTGGGGTTGGAATGAAAACTGACCTTTTCCAGTCCTGTGGCCACTGCTGAGTTTTCCAAATTTGCTGGCATATTGAGTGTAGCACTTTCACAGCATCATCTTTCAGGATTTGGAATAGCTCAACTGGAATTCATCACCTCCACTAGCTTTGTTTGTAGTGATGCTTTCTAAGGCTCCCTTGACTTCACATTCCAGGATGTCTGGCTCTAAGTCAGTGATCACACCATCATGATTTTCTGGGAATCAAGTATACTTTAACAAAATTCTTAAAAACAAGTAAATTCTACAACACAGCAAAAAATAAAAGTCAAGTAAAAGTTAAAAAGATATAAATATTTAGTTGCTAAAAAATGTTATGTTTTTAGCCTTCAGTGTCTGATCATCTTTTTGCTGTTGGAATGTGTTTTTTTGATGTTGATGTCTCCTAACTGATCAGTATTATGTTTGCTGAAGATTTGGATTGGTGTGGCTGTTTCTTAATTCCACAGTGAAGTTTGCAACATTGACTGACTCATTTCACAAGTAGTTTTTCAGTAGTACAAATGGCGTTTAATAGCATTGTTTTACCCACACTAGAAGTTTCACAATTGTAGTCATTTTGCTACTCAGACTGACTCTGCTTTTCCTTTAACAGCTAAGTTTATGTAATGTTCTGAATCCTTTTTTTTTAAATTTCAGTAGTCTTCACAGTATTTTCTTCAGGAGTATATTCCATTTCAAGAAAGAGTTTCCTTTGTTCATGTGTAAAAAGCAAGCTCTCATCTGTTAAAAGTTTTATCATAAATTACAATGATTCAGTATCTCTTCAGGCTCTACTTCTGATTCTGTTTCTCTTGCTGTTTCCTTCTCATTGGCAGTTATTTCCTGAACTGAAGCCTTGAACTTCTTAAAGTCATCTGTAAGGGTTGGCATCAGTTTCTTGTAATTTTTATATTTTAAGCTCTTTCCACGAATCTTGAATGTTACAACATTTGGAAAATTTCTTCCAGTCTGTAGAATTTTTTGTTTTTAATTATTTCTTGTGGTAGAAGTTTTCATGTTTTATCTAGTTCTATTTGTTGATATTTTATTTTGCTAATGTGCTATGTACAAGAATTTAATTAGACCCAAGTTGGGGAGCTTCTTCCCTATATTTTCTTCAAGGAAGTTTTATGATATAAGCCTTTGTGTGTTAAGTCTTAATCCATTTTATGTTACTTTTTGTGAGTAGTGTTTGTTAGCCTGTCAACTGTGTCCAACTCTTTGCAATGCCACGGACTGTAGCTCACCAGGGTCCTCTGTCCATGCGATTCTGCAGTGAGAATACTGGACTATATTGCTGTTCCCTTCTCCAAGTATAAGGAAAGAGTCCAATTTTAGTAGTTTGCATGGGTTTATCCATTTTCCCTAACATCATTTTTCAAGAGATAAAGAGTCTATCCCTTTGTAGTTAGGTATTCTTTGCTCCCCTGTGAAAAATTAGTTGACCATAATATGTGAATTTCATTCGGTATTTTTGATTTTGTTCTTTCAGTCTCTGTGCTGTTATTTTTATAGCACCTGTTACCATACTGTTGTTAATTAGTACAGCATCGTAGTGTAGTTTGAAATCAGGAAATGTGATTCCTCCAACTTCGTCCTCATTCTCTGGATTGCTGTGACTATTTGGAACAAATTTCTGGTTTCACAGGTGTTTTTAGGAGTTGAAAAAATTGTTTTCAACTTAATGAGCTTAATGAAAAGAAAAAATATTTCTTCAAGTTTTTTGGCTTCTGCTTTACCTGTTCATTAATTCGTTGTTTCTTCTCATTATTCTATAATATGGCATAGAATTTTTAGAACTGATGAGCATCTTATGTTCTATATTTCTTCTTAATAACATGAACAGTAAATATAAAAGCTTTTAAATGATTTTTTTTTTAACAGAATGCCGCATTTTTATATGGCCTTGGTTTGGTTTACTTCTATTACAATGCATTTCACTGGTAAGTTGACTTACATCAGATCTTTTCACTCTGTGTGTGTATGTAAGCACATAAAAATGACCAGCAGATTAAATATTTTAGAGTCAATAAACTCTCATCTCATTAGTAGCATATTTTCCTTTGTAGATCCAAATCAAGTTTAGCCATCATTCCCTTCAGTCAGCATATTTGCTAACTTGATTATAAATTATCTATCTTCCTCAGTAGGAATAATGATACTTCTTCAGTGTTGAGGATTAACTATGATAGTAATATGTAAGATTTTATAAACTGCAAACAACAGGAAACTTTTTTGGTTTTGTCCTTTTTAAATTTTCATTTCAGTACTATAAGAATTCAAAGAAAGGTAAATGAGTATACAACTAGTGTTTGCAACCATGTCCTGTAGGTCATTCTGAATATTTAATACAGAGTTGTTAAATATACATTGACCAGTATTTGTTATGGTTTCACAAAGGTGAAGAAAGGATTTTCTTTTTTTCCTCCTTCTTCTTTCCTTTCTGCCTCCCTCCCTTTCTTCCTTTCTTTTAACAAAACTGTTACTGGCATTGGTTTCACGAACTTACTTATGGTCAGTTACAAATGGGAAGAGGATAGGTGATTATGGAAGCTAGCAGTAGGTTTTTAGTGAGATGTGTTTAGAAGTAAAGTGTATGACTTTTAGTTGTATGACTTGCCTACATAATATTTATCTTACTTCTTGGCTTTTTGGTGAATTAATTTTTTCATGTTCTGAAGTTTGCTGCATAAACTTCCAGATAATCTATAGATGTTACAACACTTTTTAAAATGAAGTATATCTCTTACCTAAGAATATGTCACTTAAAAAAGATCTCTTAAACATAAGAGATAACATAAACATATATTAAACGGATGTTAAACATAATTCACTTACCTTTTATTTTGAATCCTATTTGAAATTGATTGTGAATTGGGACACTTTTAAGGTCTGTAAATTGCCTGAAAATCCTTTTCACACAACTTAAAAACCTGAACTTTAGAAGTAGAAAAGATCCTAGAGATCATTTAAATTTTAAAATTTTGTTGACAAGAAAAATAAAATATGTTCATTTTTATTTAGTTTTTCTTAATCATTTATTTAGTATTGGAAGGAGGCTTCATGTTCAAGACTATAATAATTTAAAGCATATTCCGTACTTTAAAAAAAAAAAGGATTTTCTTTTTTTCCTCCTTCTTCTTTCCTTTCTGCCTCCTTTTGTTTCTTCCTTTCCTTTAACAAAACTGTTACTGGCATTGGATTCATGAACTTATTTATGGTCAGTTACAAATGGGAAGAGAATAGGTGGATATGAAAGTTAGCAGTAGGACTTACAAGGTTTTTATTGAGATGTGTTTAGAAGTAAGTTACACCAAATGGAATAATTTACTGTACTTTGTCCTTTAAAGATGGAAAAATGGATATTTTAAAATCATCCCTTGCAGTTGTGCAAATATTTTCATTTTAGCTAGTCAGAACAAATGTACATGAAATCCAATATATGACTTAGAACAAAGAACTGTAAGTTTTTGAAATAGAGAAATGTGACTTACAGTGAAAAGTTTCCAGGTACTTATGATAACTCATGAACTCTGTTAGAGTGAAGATAAATCATGAGTGATAAATCTGTAGATTCAAAATGCTCATTACTTGATAAATGTATGACAGGGTTAAGTTAGTGTGAAAGATGATTATGAATTATAACAACTCATCTTTATATGATGTCTATTTCCCAGAGAAAATCTTCTTTTTGAAATACTTGTGTTTGCAGTAAATGTACATATAACCATAGAATTTGAGAAGTAGGATTTTGACTGTAACAAAGCTTACTAAAGGCATGTGGTATATTGCTTAATCCTAAATTGTGATATAACTGCTATAGATTTTCTTTTATAATATAAAGAGGACTGACTTTGGAAATATTTACAATCCTAATAGTGATTTTAGAGGTTTTGAGAGAATAGAATAATTGAGATTCAAAATAGACTCTTTGTCTCTTCTGTCATACTTATTTTTGAAGAAGTAATAATTCACATATTCCAAGTACTTATAAAAACATTTCCAACACATCTAGATTTTCTGCGTTAATAATAAAGACCTGTTAATATGACAGAGTAGTCAAGGTAGAATAGAAATAGAGCACGATAGACAAAAGAAGATTGAAATTGATTAGGGAAGTTAGAAACAGTTCCATAAACATGAATCTTTGACTTATGATAGTGGTAGCACTGCATGGCTGTGAGGGCAAGAGAATTTTTTTCACAAATCATTCAGTAGAGTAGTAATCCCATACGACAAAAAAAAAATTACTAGTCTGTTTCTGAGTCATACTGTATTTAAATTAGATTCCAAGCAGAATGTAAAGTGTGATAGGTAAAAGTAAGCCTTATAAATCAAATCAAATCCTAAATCACATCCCTTTCAATTATACAGGGGAAATGAGAAATAGATTCAAGGGATTAGATATGATAGACAGAGTATCTGAAGAACTATGGACAGAGGTTTCGGGCATTGTACAGAAGACCGTGATCAAGACCATCCCCAAGAAAAAGAAAGGCAAAATGGTTGTCTGAGGTGGACTTACTCTATGTATATATACACACAGTATATAGCAGAGAAAAGAAGAGAAGTGAAAGGTAAAGTAGAAAAGGAAAGATATACCCATTTGAATGCAGGGTTCCAGAGAGTAGCAAGGAGAGATAAGAAAGCCTTATTCAGTGATCAGTGCAGAGAAGTAAAGGGAGACAATAAATTGGGAAAGACTAGAAATCTCTTCAAGAAAATTAAGAGATACTAAGGGAACATTTCATGCAAAGATGGGCACAGTAAAGTGCCGGGGTCCAGCCCCGGTGGATCCAGGGAATTCGAAGCGGGGATGGCGTCGGTGAGGATCAGGAAACAATTGGTTAATTAAACGTTCATTAAGGATATAAAGAGCAATAGAATAAGGATAGCTCAGCAGGAAAATTCAGTGGAGAATAGAGGCTGAATAATTCAGCCAGAAGATGAGAGAAAGAACGACATGGGGAGACCAAGTTTCTGTGAACAAGGCCTGCACTTTATTTTCCAAAGTAGTTTTTATACCTTAAGTTATGCATAGAGGATAATGGGGGAAGGGGTAGAGTCATGCAGTAAGCCAGGCTTTCTTCCTGCAAACTTATCATATGCAAAAGTTTAGGTGATTTGCATTATCTTCTGGCCCAGAGGCCTGTTAACATTTTAAGACCCTTTTTCCAGAAAACTTATTTTTCTCTAAATGTCATTAGTCAGGCGCCACCCTCCAAAAGCATTAAAGTTGCATTCCTATGGGGCAAAGGTGTGGTGGGCTGTAACAAGAAAAAGAATTAACTCAAGGGTCCAAGGTTACAAACATTAAAGCTACTACTTACACCAATTATATTAATCAAAACACTGCCAGGGACATAGCAGGTAAGGGATATGGAGACTTAGCAGCAAACATTGGCCCAACAAGTGAAAAACCCTTCACCAATACAATTTCTAATCAATCTTTTTTTTTTTTTTTTTAAACTTTACATAATTGTATTAGTTTTGCCAAGTATCAAAATGAATCCACCATAGGTATACATGTGTTCCCCATCCTGAACCCTCCTCCCTCCTCCCTCCCCATACCATCCCTCTGGGTCATCCCAGTGCACTAGCCCCAAGCATCCAGTATCATGCATTGAACCTGGACTGGCATCTCGTTTCATACATGATATTTTACATGTTTCAATGCTATTCTCCCAAATCTTCCCACCCTCTCCCTCTCCCTCAGAGTCCATAAGACTGTTCTATACCATCTTTAGAAAGATGGTAACAATAACCCTGTGTATGAGACAGCAAAAGTGATGTCTAATCAATCTTTTCACTGCTCAAAGGAATCTGTATTTAGACAGTTTAAAACATCTCAGCCTCTCACAGTTGGGAGGCTCTGAGCAATCACATGTGGCCTGAAAAACCTATTCAGAGGCAGGCTAGAGGACTTCCAAAGGAGTTTGTAGGTTGAAACACTATCACACCCAGGAACTTTATTAACTGAAGCTGTAAGTTAACTCTTCTTTTCAGAGAGAGGTATTGGGGGACAGGCCCCCGTAAAGTCAGAGGTATAGGTGAGAGCACAAAGCAGAAAGTAGGCAGACTCTGGTTTTGTGGGTAGATGCTCGAGAATTTCCAAGGGGACTCCTGAGGCTCGATCCCGCCTTTGCTTATGCCAAGCCTCCTTCCTCATGACCTTTGCCATGGGCGGAGCTCCTGCTCCCTACATCTCCCCCTTTTTTATTTCTTAAAACAGCCAGATGCAGCTCAGTCACGAGCTTCTGAATGTTCTGCTGAAGAATCCTGACAATACAAGGAAGAATGCTTATGAGATTAGACAGAATGTTTTTTCTGTAAATAAAGTTAGAGAAGGTGTGAAAAAAGTCAGCTGCTCCAGCAGCAGTAAAATCCAGTCGAGAGTGTTCCAAGGTCTGTATTTGATTATGAAGTTTCCCCAAGTCCAGACCAATGTCGGAGCTGTTCCAAACACCTGAGATATGATTTTTGATTTTTTCCCATTCATAATCTGTCTCATTTACCTTTAAAGATGTCACGCATATCCACCGGTAGTCAGCATGGCAAGACAGAGCCATTTTCACTTTTAAGCCTGTAACTCTGCTCCCGACAGTAAAGGACAGAAATGGTATGGACCTAACAGAAGCAGAAGATACTAAGAAGAAGTGGCAAGGATACCCAGAAGCACTATACAAAAAAGATCTTCATGATCCAGATAATCACAGTGGTTCGATCACTCACCTAGACCCAGACATCCTGGAATGTGAAGTCAATTGGGCCTTAGGAAGCATCACTACAAACAAAGCTAGTGGAGATGATGGAATTCTAGTTGAGCTATTTCAGATCCTGAAAGATGATGCTGTGAAAGTGCTGCGCTCAATATGGCAGCAAATTTGGAAAACTCAGCAATGGCCACAGGACTGGGAAAGGTCAGATTTCATTCCAGTCCCAAGGAAGGGCAATGCCAAAGAATGCTCAAACTGCTACACAACTACACTCATCTCACATGATAACAAAGTAATGCTTAAAATTCTTCAAGCCAGGCTTCAACAATATGCGAACTGAGAACTTCCAGATGTTCAAGCTGGATTTAGAAAAAGCAGAGGAACCAGAGATCCAGTTGTCAACATCCATTGGATCATAGAAAAAGCAAGAGAGTTCCAGAAGAACATACTTCTTTTTTATTGACTATGTCAAAGCATTTGACTGTGTGGATCACAACAAACTGGAAAATTCTGAAAGAGATGGGAATACCAGACCACCTGATCTGTCTCTTGAGAAATCTGTGTGCAGGTCAGGAAGCAACAGTTAGAACTGAACATGGAAAAGGAGTACGTCAAGGCTGTATATTGTCACCCTGCTTATTTAACTTCTATGCAGAGTACATCATGAGAAACACTGGGCTGGAGAGAGCAGAAGCTGAAATCACGATTGCCAGGAGAAATATCAATAACCTCAGATATGCAGATTACACCACCCTTATGGCAGAAAGGGAAGAAGAACTAAAGAGCCTCTTGATGAAAGTGAAAGAGGAGAGTGAAAAAGTTGGCTTAAAGCTTAGCATTCAGAAAACTAAGATCATAGCATCTGGTCCCATCACTTCATAGGAAATAAATAGAGAAATAATGGAAATAGTGAGAGACTATTTCTGGGGGCTCCAAAATCACTACAGATGGTGACTGCAGCCATTAAAAGCCACTTATTCCTTGGAAGAAAAGTTATGACAAACCTAGACAGCATATTAAGAATCAGAGATATTACTTTGCCAACTAAGGTCCATCTAGTCAAAGTTATGGTTTTTCTAGTAGTCATGTATGGATGTGAGAGTTGGAGTATAAAAACAGCTGAGCACTGAAGAATTAATGCTTTTGAACTATGGTGTTGGAGAAGACTCTGGAGAGTCCTTTGGATAGCAAGGAGATCCAACCAGTCCATCCTAAAGGAAATAAATCCAGACTATTCATTGGAAGGACTGATGTTGAAGCTGAAGGTCCAGTACTTTGACCACCTGATGCGAAGAACTGACTCATTTGAAACGACCCTTATGCTGGGAAAGATCGAAGGTCAGAGGAGGAGGGGATGACAGAGGATGAGATGGTTGGATATTATCACCGATTCAATGGACATGAGTTTGAGTAAACTCTGAGAGTTACTGATGGTTAGGGAGGCCTGGCATGCTGCAGTCCATGGGGTTGCAAAAAGTTGGACACAACTGAGCGACTGAACTGAAGCCTTCTAAAAGGAGACTTATATGGAGCAGTATAGAACAAGATTAGTCTTCTTATCTTCATGTCATTCTCCTATTGTCTTCTCTGAGTTGTTTTAGAGAATTTTAATTGGTTATTTACGTAGAAAAGTTAATAAATTTATTTTACAGTTTTGCCAAATGATATGAGGAGTTAGAGGAGTTTTCTAATATATTGTACTATTCGTTCACAGCATTTTAAAATTGGCATTTGTTTTTAAATTGTATAATCATTGTATTTTCTGTACTCCATAGGCAAATATAGTTAATATTAATCTTATACTTTTTTCCATTTGTATTCTTCAAGGGCAATTAAAGCATTTCAAGAGGTGCTTTATGTTGAGCCCAGCTTTTGTCGAGCAAAGGAGATTCATTTACGACTTGGGCTTATGTTCAAAGTGAACACAGACTATGAATCTAGTTTAAAGGTAGGTGGTTGGGGCTTTTCCTACATATGCACTGCTTCATATTTGTGTGTGTGTGTTTGTTTAAATGTTACAAAGTGTTGAGAAATGTTAGAAGTTATATTACTGTTATTAGAAAATGAACGAATTTAGAATAAGAACTTAAAGAGGATAAAGAGTTGGATTTCAAGGTACAAAGTAGACAGAGCGCTAATATTTACAGGAAAACTTTTTAGTGCTTTAGGCTTTTGTATACTTTAACAAAATGTAAATACTGATGTTTTTGATTAGTTGATTTTGATCTTTATTTGTTTCATCTGAGTATATGTAAAGCAGTTTCCAGTATGTGACTAGCCTCTATAGACATGAAGAGTTGGTTAGTGATGCTGTCTTAGGATTGAATTATTGACTGTTATTTTATGTATCTGATTAGAAATCTGCCAGTTTTTAATAGCATGATGTATGTCATCATGAAAGTATTTAATAGATGTATTTATCTTTTAACAGTTATGGACTGCTACTTGGTAAATATGAACATCATATGAAAAAACAACACAATTGTTAACTGTTTTTTATGTTAATAGGAATTTGTCACTACTTAATTTTTTTTTTTAAATTTCTGGGTTTGTGCTGTCATTTTATGCTTTCTAAGGCTTTAATGGGAATGACACTTCCCTATGTGTCAGCATTTCTCTTTGAAAAATTCAGGTTTCTGGAGAAAAGCATGTAGTTTTGAGAATTTATGATTTAAAAAAAAATTTAAATCAGATCTGATCTGATGTATAAAATGTGCTACATGAAGCACAAGGTGGAATCAAGATTGCTAGGAGAAATATCAATAACCTTAGATATGTAGATGACACCACCTTTATGGCAGAAAGTGAAGAGGAACTCAAAAGCCTCTTGATGAAAATGAAAGAGGAGAGTGAAAAAGATGGCTTCAGATAAGATCAGATCAGTCGCTCAGTCATGTCCGACTCTTTGCGACCCCATGAATTGCAGCATGTCAGGCCTCCCCATCCATCACCAACTCCCAGAGTTCACTGAGACTCACGTCCATCAAGTCAGTGATGCCATCCAGCCATCTCATCCTCTGTCATCCCCTTCTCCTCTTGCCCCCAGTCCCTCCCAGCATCAGAGTCTTTTCCAATGAGTCAACTCTTCGCATGAGGTGACCAAAGTACTGGAGTTTCAGCTTTAGCATTATTGCTTCCCAAGAAATCTCAGGGCTGATCTCCTTCAGAATGGACTGGCTGGATCTCCTTGCAGTCCAAGGGACTCTCAAGAGTCTTCTCCAACACCACAGTTCAAAAGCATCAATTCTTCGGCGCTCAGCCTTCTTCACAGTCCAACTCTCACATCCATACATGACCACAGGGAAAACCATACCCTTAACTAGATGAACCTTTGTTGGCAAAGTAATGTCTCTACTTTTGGATATGCTATCTAGGTTGGTCATAACTTTCCTTCCAAGGTGTAAGCATCTTTTAATTTCATGGCTGCAGTCACCATCTGTAGTCATTTTGGAGCCCAGAAAAATAAAGTCTGATACTGTTTCCACTGTTGCCCCATCTATTTCCCATGAAGTGATGGGACCAGATGCCATGATCTTCGTTTTCTGAATGTTGAGCTTTAAGCCAACTTTTTCACTCTCCACTTTCACTTTCATCAAGAGGCTTTTTAGTTCCTCTTCACTTTCTGCCATAAGGGTGGTGTCATCTGCATTTCTGAGGTTACTGATATTTCTCGCAGCAACTTGGTTCCAGCTTGTGTTTCTTTCAGTCCAGTGTTTCTCATGATGTACTCTGAGTATAAGTTAAATAAACAGGGTGACAATATACAGCCTTGACGAACTTCTTTTCTTATTTGGAAGCAGTCTGTTGTTCATGTCCATTTCTAACTGTTGCTTCCTGACCTGCATACAGATTTCTCAAGAGGCAGATCAGGTGGTCTGGTATTCTCATCTCTTTCATAATTTTCCACAGTTTATTGTGATCCACACAGTCAAAAGCTTTGGCATAGTCAATAAAGCAGAAATAGATGCTTTTCTGGAACTCTCTTGCTTTTTCTATGATCCAGTGGATGTTGACAACTGGATCTCTGGTTCCTCTGCCTTTTCTAAAACCAGCTTGAACATCAGGAAGTTCACGGTTCACATATTGCTGAAGCCTGGCTTGGGGAATTTTGAGCATTACTCTACTTAAGCTCAGCCTTCAGAAAACAAAGATCATGGCATTTGGTCCCATCACTTCATGGGAAATAGGTGGGGAAACAGTGGAAACAGTGTCTGACTTTGGGCTCCAAAATCACTGCCGATGATGATTGCAGCCATGAAATTAAAAGACGCTTACTTCTTGGAAGGAAAGTTATGACCAACCTAGATAGCATATTGAAAAGCAGAGACATTACTTTGCCAAGAAAGGTCTGTCTAGTCAAAGCTATGGTTTTCCAGTAGTCACATATGGATTTGAGAGTTGGACTATAAAGAAAGCTGAGTGCCAAAGAATTGATGCTTTTGAAGTGTGGTGTTGGAAAAGACTCTTGAGAGTCCGTTGGACAGCAAGGAGATCCAACCAGTTTGTCCTAAAGAAAATCACTCCTGGGATTTCTTCAGAAGGACTGATGTTGAAGCTGAAGCTCCAATACTTTGCCATCTGATGCGAAGAACTGACTATTTGAAAAGACCCTGATGCTGGAAAAGATTGAAGGCAGGAGGAGAAGGAGACAACAGAGGATGATATGGTTGGAAGGCATCACTGACTCAGTGGACATGAATTTGAGTAAACTCTGGGAGTTGGTGATGGACAGGGAGACCTGGTGTGCTGCAGTCCATCGGGTCGCAAAGAGTCGACACAACGGAATGACTGAACTGGACTGATATATAAAATAGGTAATTATCAAGGACTTAACGAGAATAATTAACAAGGATACTGTGCTCAGTACTTTGTAATGACATATGTAAGAAAAGAATGTAAAAAAAAAAAAGGATGTGTGTATAGGTATAACTGAGTCACTTTGCTACACACGTAAAACTAACACAACATTGTAAAGCATCTACCATAAAAATATTTAAATTTAAAAAATGGTACAGAGAATTGACATATACCCATCAAATGATTTAGAGAGAGTATCTTACATAACTGTATCTTACCACAGCCAAGTTGGGCATTGATTAAGGCCAAAAGTTTTTTTTTTTTTTTGCAGTGTTGTATCCTCTGCATTGTTTTGTACACTTTTGACTGTGTTTATAGAAGAAATATAGAGAAGGAAATGAAAGCCTACTCCAGTATTCCTGCCTGGAGACTCCCACAGACTGATGAGCTTGGCAGGCTACAGTCGATAGGGTCTCAAAGAGTCAGACACAATTGAGCAACTGAGCGTAGAAGAAATAATGCATTTACTGTATAAGTGCCACATGCATCTTAATACATTAATACATTTCAGCATATGTTTTAAATAAGTTTTAAAAATGTACTACATGTAGGTTAGCCTAAATTTTTTCCAGTATTGTTTTTAAATTATTTTATTGTGCTAAAATATTTTATGTGTTTAAAAATACATTGACCATATTATTTTATTAATATACTTCTGGCTGTGCTGGGTCTTCGTTGCTACATAGGCTTTTCTGTAGTTGCTTTGAGCAGTGGCCTCTCTCTGTTGTTGTTGCATGAGGTTTTCACTATGGCAGCTTGTCTTGTGGAGCTTAGGCTGTGGAGCTCACAAGCTTCAGTAGTTGCGGTTCCTGGGCTATAGACCAAAGGCTCTAGTTGTGATGCGTGAGTTTAGTTGCTTCACTGCATGTGCAGTTTTCCAGAGATAGAACCCGTGTCTCCTACATTGGCAAGCAGGTGCTTTACCCTGGAAGCCATCAACTTCATTTTAAATGTACAATTTAATGACAGTAATTATGTTTACAGAGTTTTATAACCATCATCAGTATTCATTTCCCAAAAATTTTAGTGTCTCTTATAGAAACTTCTATATATGTTAAATGATAATTTCCTTTCGCCTCAGCTTCTGATTCTCTTGTAGTCTACTTGCTAAACTCTATGAATTTGACAGTTTTGGTTACCTGATGTAAGTGGAATCAGACAGTATTATGTCTGGTTCTTTTCAGTAAGCTTAATGTTGCTAGGGTTTATTCGTGTTCTTGAATGTATAGAACTTCTTTTTTATGGCACATAATGTTCTATTTCATGTGTGTATCACAGGGTTTTCATCTGTTCATCTGTTGGTGGACTTTTCGGTTTTTCCATTTTTTGGAAAGTTGTGAATAATGTTACTGTGACTGTGTACGTAAAGGTGTCTGTTTGACTCTCTTTTTTCAGTTCTTTTAAAAATGTAATTAGGAGTCTGATTTCTGAATTGTATATTTAACTTTGTGAGGATTTTTATATTTTTCACACTGAGTGCACATTTTACATTCTCATCAGCAGTGCAGTGGGGTCATAGAATCTCTCTACATCTTGCCATAGCCTCATTTCCATTATTTATAAAGACAATAGCCATCCTAATGGAAATGAATTGATCTTATCTTTGTTTTTTTTTAATTTGAATCTTTCCTTCTGCAATTGACCATTTGCCTTCTTTTGAGAAATGTACACCAAAGTCCTTTGCCCAGGTTTGAATTGCACTCTTTGATTTTTCTTGTTGAGTTGGTGTCTTTCTGTAATCTGTATATTAATCCCTTATGAAACCTATGATTTCAGATGTTTTCTCCCAGTAATAGTTTTCTTTGATGTACAAAAGTTTTTAATTTATAAGAATCCTAGTCTGTTTTTATTGTTGCTTGTGCCTTTGGGATCCACCAGCACCATTTTCCCAGTTCTCAGAGCTTTATAATTTTAGTTCTTTATGTTTACCTGTAAGATATCAGTCTGCCTTCATTCTTTTCCATGTAACTATTTCAGAACTACCATTTGTTGAAAAAGTTGTGCTATTAAAGGTGTATGAGCATAACAGGCTGCTTGTACCACCTACAGTGTTCTTCCAAATGATCTTTATAACCAATCTTTTGACACAGTATCAGGTAACAAACAATTTTGTTGTTAATTATAGCTTGCTGAGGAAGCTCAGCTATGTCCTTTTGATGATTCCACCTTGATACTCTGAAGAAAGTGGTTCTTAAAACTTACTGAAGGGAGAAGGCAATGGCACCCCACTCCAGTACTTTTGCCTGGAAAATCCCATAGACAGAGGGGCCTGGTGGGCTGCAGTCCATGGGGTCGCTAGAGTTGGACACGACTGAGCAACTTCACTTTCACTTTTTGCTTTCGTGCATTGGAGAAGGAAATGGCAACCCACTCCAGCATTCTTGCCTGGAGAACCCCAGGGACGGGGAAGCCTGGTTGGCTGCCGTCTTATGGGGTCGCACAGAGTCGGACACGACTGAAGTGACTTAGCAGCAGCAGCAGCATAAGGGAGAAGAATCTGAAAAAGAATGTTTATAACTGAATTTATAACTGAGGCACTGCTATATGCCTGAAACTAATATAACGTAAATCAAGTATATGTCAATAAAAAATTTTAAATTTTTAAAAAATAAAAAACATAAATACAATTAGTGATCTAAGAGGCAACAGTATAGTTGTTATTCTGAAACACATCCTATATCCAGCAGAAGAAATAGCTGAGAGTTGACAAAAAAAAAAAAAGAACAACAACAACAAAAAAACTTACTGAAGAAGAATTCTTTTCACAAACAAGATATTCTTTAGATTATATGTCCATCTTGGTGTTTAAAAGTTTAGTATGGCTATCACAATTTTAGATGTACAAATTATATAAGGAAAGGCATTTATATAGTTGACTTTTTAAATTATTTATTCTTTGGTTATTTAATCTTATTACAGTTGATTATTGAAAAATTAATGAAGTCTCTGAAAATTGTGTATTTCTGAGAATATTTTGTAGAATGGTTGGTAAGGGTCTATTCTTTCTCATTTAACTTAAAAAAATTCAGTTGCCTTTGGTATTTTAAGTAGTTAGTATAACCCTGACATTTATATTGATAATTAATACAGGTCATTAGTTACTCTGTGTTTTAATCACGCTAGTATTTTCATGTTTTAATGTTATTCTTGTTTTAAGTCATAACTCTGGAGACAAATACATATGAGTTGTATATATGTATTTGACATATAAAGTATTTAATATATTATGTTTTGCATTTACTATTGTATTAATTTGTACTATTTAGTAATTAATTTTTAAGTAATGTTTCTTTTATGTACCTGTTCTGTTTTACACATATTAGTATGCATCTAATATAATTCTCTAGATATATATTCGTTTGCACTGTACATAGGCTTATTCAGTAAGAAATAGAGTATTTTTATGTTTCATGAATGGTCCTATATGCTTTACACTGTTTACGTACCTTTTTTAAAGGACAGCTATATTTTCCAGATGAATTTCAGTGTGGATTATAGCTTTCTAATGTCTTGAAATACAGTGATAGTGAAAAATAAATAAAAACCTATTGACTTATTCTTTAAGAGATTTCTAATAGTATTTTTTCTTTTCTAAAGTCCACATTTCATTTTAAGGTAATCATTGATATTTTAAAAGATACTGATGGATTTCATAGTTTTTTAATATAGTGACCTAAAGCAAATCTCAGTTAAATATTTCTGTAACTGACTTATCATTACTTTATACTGAAATTTCTTTCTTTTTTATAATAAACATAGAAATAAGATACATTGATAAAGACAGTTTTCCTCCAGAAAAACTTCCCATAGAAATAACTTGAAAACACTTTGTTTCCACAATAGATTGTGAGGAATAGTCATTTTTTGTTAGCTTTTATATTTTAATTATATAAATAACATGATTTTTGCCACATGTCACAATCATAAAGTCTAAATATAAATGTTGACTTTATGCATTTCTAAATTTAGTTCACTAATATCTTTACTTTTTCTTACAGCATTTTCAGTTAGCTTTGATTGACTCTAATCCGTGTACTTTATCCAGTGTTGAAAGTAAGTATTCCCACGTTTATTAGTTTTTTTTGTCTTTTTGAGAAATAGCATATCCATGAGACATTTCATATTATGAATTTGAATACCTTTTCAAATATCCTTTGTTTCTTTTTGTTATTGAAAACAAGAATGGGAGAGCACAGACCTGATTCAGACACTTTAAGATGGTTGATCAGCATAATTTTTGATAATAATAAAAATGTTCTGTATGAAAATAGTCACTGTTCTGTTCTCATACTCAAGAGAATAAAAATACTCACAGAACAGTAATATATAATGAGTATTTACTTTGTGCTCAGTATAATGACTGATATTATTTAAATGCTCAGTATAATAAGGCATTATTATCTTGTTGTTTCTGTTTTTAACCCATAAATTATTTCTCTTTTTTTCTTTTAATGTCTTTGAGACTTTATGTATTCCACAGGCTATTACTATTCTTTGACTCTCGTAGCCTGTGCTTATGAAATTAGGGCGATCAAAGCATTCAATGTAAAGTTTTAAAGAAAAAACAAACTGGCAGTTGTATTTTTGTTTATGAATAAAGTACAGATTTATAATTTTTTTTAACGTTAATTCATTTTGCTTTTCAAACCGGAAAGATGCATGTATCAGTTAATACTTTTGAGAACAATTAGGTGATACAAAACTTTCATTAGATTATTATCTTTCAGGCTAGTATATATTCTTAACATTCTGAAAATAATTCTTGTAATTAAGTTTAAATTTTAAGACTTTTTGGCTGTGTTGTCAGTGTTTTAGTATGTGTATTAGTATATGTCAGTGTTTTGGTATATGTACACGAATTTTCCTGTTGTGTATTTTCCTGGTTAAGTATTTATACTCCTCTTCCAAATTATGTTTAAGAACGAAGTGAGAGATTTTTCCCTTTGAAATATGACACTAGCACTTTATGGAATTATGAGGCCAGATACATAGGACCTGAGACTCAGTTGGTAGGATGTTCATAAGGGTTTACTGTGCCAGTTAGATGATCTTTTCTTTTTTGTTATCTTACTAGATAGATACAAAGATGAGGAAAATGGCGTATAGGTTACCTTTCTCCTTATTTTTACCTATTTTACTTTCTCGTACATAATGGAGTGGGATGAAATTTTTATTAACTTTGACCCCTTATGTTGGGAAGTGACAGTGAGGACAAAAAAATTTACTTAACCTATTAAAAAAGAGATTATTTTTGTATATGAGACTTTTAAAATTTTATAAATTGTATTTTGTTGTTTATTAGTTATTGTGATAGTATTTTCTTCTCTAAACATATTTTCATTCTCTCATGGATGTTTTTTTAGCTAATAATAACGTGTAACCACTAACATAGATCAGTGACTTTGTATCCATTAGTTATTTGATTTTAGAGTGAATTAGAATATGTTAAGATAATTTTTCTGTTCTATATAGGAAATTATGTATATTGAACGTAGTATTGAATAATCTGGATATTGAGAAGTTTTTGAAAGCAGGGAAATTCATTAAAGAGACAGTTTTCCAGGCCTTCATACCTGAGTCTCACTGAAACAGAATTTTTAAGTGCTGAACTTAAGAATTGGTGGGTTTTTGTTTTTTGTTTTTAATGCTTCCTAAAGGGAATATAATCTTCCTGCTATTTACTGAGAGAAAGTGATAGAGAAAGTTGGGTTGAGAAGAGAGGGAAGAAAGAAACATTTTGTTACTTAATGAGAATTTCATGATTGCTGTAAGCTTTTTCTTAAAAGTAATCCATATTTATGTTCTCTATAAAATTATGAAATTTTCTTCTACTTACAGCATAACAAGAAAGATTTGTGATTGACAAATAAACCTTTTAAAATTCAAATAGCTAGAATTTAGCTGTAATTCTAATTTTGTTTTGTTGATACTTTGGATTTTCATTGAATCTGTTATGTTCTGGTAATTTCAAACAGAGCATCAGAAAGAGCTTAAAACAAAAAGAAGCAGATGTGTTCTATCATTATAAAATTTTTTCAGACATACCTACTGTGTAATTTTGCTTTTTAGGTGGTAAGGCTTTTTTTTTCTTCTTTAAATAAAAACTCACCTAATTCTGAAGATACAGAAAAAAGGAATTTCTTGTATATTTTTCCTCTATTAATACTGTACTAATACTAAAAAAAAAAGGTTTAAATAGATTATAGGGAAAAAAACTATAAAGGAAAAAACTATAAAGCAAGAAAACTTGAGTATGTTAAAAAAAGTGTCTATTAAATAATAACTTGACTATGCTTTAAGGTGAACATTTTTTAATATGTTTTAAGATATATATATTTTAAAAGGTTTTTTTTTTTGCAAAAGTTATATCTACTTACTATTGCTGATTTAATTTTAGTATACTTATTAACTATTGATGGTCTTTGTATATTTTGATGTGTTTTCATAGAATTAAAAATAAAATAATTTTTTATTTAATGACAATTATATTTTCTTAGCATGCTCATGATTTTTTGTACATTAAAAACAAAAGTTAACACTTCTAAGTTGTGATCTATTTTTTAATATTTTTAATATTTCAAATGTTATAATATCTGTTTTCATTCATTATTGTAAATTCAGTTGTATTGTAATTAATCCTTTTCCATGATCCTTTGTAGTTCAGTTTCATATTGCCCACTTATATGAAACCCAGGTAAGTGTTTTAATTTATTGAAAATAAAAATAAAATCCTCATCATTTCTGTAAGTGACATGAGTTATATTAAACAATTTTGTGTTTTACGCTTTCTTCTTTAAATGAAATAAGTAGCAGTTAATTTAATTCAATTTTGGGTATATGCTCCTGAATATATTTAATATTTTAAATATATTCATATACTCATTGAATGTGTGAAATTTTGCTTAGTGATAAAACCAAACAAGAAGCATGAAGGAATTAAAGATTGTATTCAGTGTTTGTAGGTTTTGTAACAACTTTCAACTCACTGTGATTTAAAAATTTCCAGAACACTCTTTTGCTTTCACTGCAAACTGTCGTTTAATGTGATTTGCCTCTAAACTTTAGTCGTCTGCATAATTTGAAATGACTTAAGAAGTGTTCTATCCTGATGTTAATATGTCTATTTTTCTAGAATATTTTTGAATGTTTAAGTTTTTGTCTTAGAATAATTGCTTCTGTTTTTCTGTAATACTGAAGTGTCTTTGAAACATCTTATTTTGTAACACAAAGTATGGGGAAAAAATGAAAGTTTTAGTCAGTTGTGTCCTACTCTTTGTGACTCCATGAACTGTCACCTGCAAGGCTCCCCTGTCCTTGGGGTTCTCCAGGCAGAATCTTTGAATGCATGGCCATTTTCTTCTCCAGGGGATCTTCTCCACCCAGCGGTCAATCCCAGGTCTATTCATTGCAGGCAGATTCTTTACCACTGAGCCACTGGGGAAGCCCAACACAAAGTATAGTCACTTTTTAATGTTAGTATCATTTCTTCTCTATAGGCTTCAAAAAGTGTTTCAGTTTAACTTTATAATATTTTGCATGTGACATATTTTGTTAGGTTGTTCAGTTAATAACTATACTACCATATAAATTTATAGTCTGTGATCTGAAAGCAGAAAGTTGCTAGCAGACTACTACTCCATAGTATATGTAGTAAAATATTTTAGATTTGATTTCAGATGTGAGTTTCAGTATAAAGTTAACAGGTTTTCTAGGAGGGAAAACACTTGATATATTGTGAACATTTGTGAGGTCTGATCTTTTGTTTCTAGTTCAAATGTAAAATAATGGGGTAAGAGTATGTACTGTGCAAATTTATGCCAAACAAAGAAAGCTGCTTACATTTTTTTTTAATGCATATTATAAATGAATGTAGTAAAATAGTTTGAGATCATTTAAGTGTCATGTTCCCAGACTCTGCTCATAGTAGCCATTATGGGGATCTTTAAAAAACTGACATCAGATTTCTATACCCTATACCTATTACCTCACCCCTTAAAAGCATTCCCTAAGTTTCCATATTTTCTGAATTAGAATTGATAAACCCTGAAAGTTGGATACCCTTCTAATCTGATAACTTCTATTTTATAATACATATATTAAGGAAAGGCAGCCTTCCATTATCTGTTTTCAGATAAATCTGCCAATCTGTTTGTTTACTTTATAGCTTTTATTATTACTTTTTCTCCCCTTAACTCTTTGATGTAGGCGATGTGATTTTAGTTATATTCAATCTGTGGTTGACCCAACAAATCTGCAAGTTTCTTACCACAGGAGCTGAGGATGCTCATGGCCAACTCTACTAGAGTATTTTATATAAGGTATCTTGAGCATTGTGCATTTTGGTGTCTTCCACAAAACAACAGTATTATGACTGTTTGACACTTCTAGATGTTAAATTTACCTTAGTTGCATTGCAATTTTTGGTGAAGGGGAAAGTTTTAAGCCCCAGCAATCACTGAACTTATTAAAATTCCCATTTGAGTCTTTTTTTAAAGATTAATTAGTCAGAATTAATTAAATTGAAGGTTAAAATTAGTCACTGTTCTTTGGAAATTTTAGTATATTTTATTATTCTCAAGAGTTTGTGTTAAAGAGTGTTATTATGTTTCTTAATATTTTGAAAATTTTAACGACTAAGTCACTTGGGACTGATTAACTTTTCATGGTTAAAAGTTTTGGTTATGGAGCCAGCTTGTGGGACTTTGCTACAGTAGCCCTCTGAAACTAACCCGGATCCCAGAGTATGTTTGAGTATTTAGTTTTAGTAGGTTCTGCCCAGTGCTTTCTAATATGCAATTACACTTCCACTATCAGTGTATAAATATTACCATCGCTCTTCAAAAAAAAAAAGTTTTGGTTATGGATACTTTTGAAAAGTATCTGTGACTACTTTTGGGAAGAGTTGTAGATTTTTATTTTGATTCAGCTGTATTTTGGGCAAGAAAATTTTTTCTCTGTTTCATCTAAAGACCATTGGCTTAAATTGGCCTGTAATACTTCCTTACAAACTGTCAAGATCTGTGGTGAACACTTGCTGTTTTTTATTGATCAGTCTTGGCAAGGTCTTTCAAATTTAATAATTTTTATATGCATTTATTATATGATTGCTTTATGTTTTGTTAATTATTGTTCTTTTCTTATTCCTACCTTTGGATTTAATTTAGTCAGTGTTATCGTTTATTAATTTTGAACATACATATGTGATTGATTTCTTTGAAAAACCATGTGAATTATTTTTTTGTTTTTCTAAAAGTTTACAGTGTTATTCACTTGTTATTTCAGAATATTTTCTAATTTCGTTTGTGATTTGTTGATTTGTTCGACCTATAGTTACATAATATGTTGACTAATGTATACAATAGTGGATTTTCAAATTATACATTCTATATTAATTTCCATCTTACGTTTGTTGTTTACACCTTTATTATTTATTTCAGCTGGAATTTTTTTAGTTTGCTTAGACCATCATATTATCAGTCTTGGTTAATGATCTGTGTTTTAATTAGAAATGTGTCTTTTGTTTTTGAGCATACTGTGATAAGTTATGAAGACTTTAGATTTTCCTATATTCATTTTAACATTTTAATTTAAAAAGTTCATTAAACCAGTTCTTAAAGAAGTGTGAGTAATGGTATGAGATGTGATTTTGTATGTTTGTGTGCCTAATTTTCAGTGGTGAATCTTTTTTATCTTTTGATGAATGTTTTCAGTGAGTATAGAATTTATTTTCTTTCCCACTTTGAAATTTATGTTCCATTGTTGTCAGCCTTTATTTTTTCTTCAGGTCTTATGATTACATTGTTGATTCTTAAAAGGTTACATGCACCTTTACCTTGGTTTTTAATTGTTTTTTTCTTTTTTTTTTTTTTTGGCTGATTACTTAAAATTTTTCTTTGTTTCCTGCAGTTTTGATGCCATGATCATCTAATGCTTTTGTGAATTTTTTTATTTCTTGAATCTGTACTTTGTTGTCCTTTTATGTTATACTTGGAGATTACTTCTTCTAAAACTACTTTTATTCAGTTGTCTTTTGTCCTTTAAGCACCTCGTGTTTATGTTGTAGGAATTTCATTGCCTTTTCTGTTTTTCTCTGTATTTTCTATGTTTTTGTCCTCTCCTTTATCTATGTTTTCTTCTGATTTATTTTTTCAGGTCATTAATCTTCTCATTTTCTGTATCAGATCTGTAGTTAAATCACCATTAAGTTCTTAATTTTTATTATCCCTTTTTTCCTTAAAATTTCTGATGGATTTTCACGTGGTTACTGATTGTGGGCTGAAGTTATCCATCATTTATTTTCTTGAACATATTAAATACTCATTATGTGAAAGTCAGTGTTTGATACTTCTAATATCTGAAATTTATGTTACTTTTGTTTTTGCTTAATTTTTGTCTCCTTTATCTTTACTTAATTTTTTCCAATTTTGCTTTGAATTATTTATGGAATGCCAGATTACATGTATGAAAATTGGCAGAGATCATTTTAACTTTTGAGCTTACTACAGTTTCTTATAGCTGGCAATTCTTAGATTGAGAACAGATCATCATAAATGAGGCAGTGGTGTGATCTATAGGCTTCCCTAGTAGATCAGCTGTTAAAAGAATGTGTCTGCAATGCAGGAGAGCCCACTTCTATTCCTGGGTTTGGAAGATCCTCTGGAGAGAGGATAGGCTACCTACTTCAGTATTCAGGCTTCCTTGGTGGCTCAGACGGTAAAGAATCCACATGCAATGCAGAAGACGTGGGTTCAGTTTCTGGGTTGGGAAGATCTTCTGGAGAGGGGCACAGCTACCTATTCCTAAGGAATCAGCATGGACAGAGACATCTGGTGGTTACAATCCATGGGGTTGAAAAGAGTTGGACATGACTGTGCACGGTACAGCACAGTATGATCTATAAGTGGCTTCTTGTGTTACAAGGCCTTGTTTGATTTTGCTGTTGTTTAGTCACTAAGTTGTGTGTTGCTCTTTAAGATACCCTGAACTGTAGTCCAGTAGGCTCCTCTGGCCATGGGATTATTTCCCGGGCAAGAAGGCTGGAGTGGGTTGCCGTTTTCTTCTCCAGGGGATCTTCCCCACCCATGGATTGAACCCCCATCTCTACTTTCACAGGTGGATTCTTTACCACTGAGCTACCTGGGAATCCCAGTTCACCCTTTATCAATATTATAGTAATTTTTGTGATTTAGCCACATACTTAGGATGTATTTGATGAGATATGTGTTTCCATGACAGTAGTTATGTTGTGCTTCACCAATGCACTAAAGGGAAAGGTGGGTGCTTTGTTATACTCTTCTTTGTTGTGTTTCTCTCTCCCTTTGTTGAATAAATAGCCTTCCATGAGGAAGTTGGAGTACCTTTCTTTAAATTTGTGGTTAAATTTTGGGATATATTAGTATTTTTTAAAGGGGTAAATTTTTTAAATTCTTGTTTTTTGTTCTTAACTGTGTATTCATTAATTTATCACTTTTGATATGTCAGTAGTTCTAGGCCAGCTATAAAAATAGAAACTTATTTTCTTGTGGAAAGGGTGACAATAAACATGCAATGTGGTGTATATTATGCAGAAAATAAAACAAGTCAATGAGATCAAGTACTTTACTGAGAGATATCAAAATAACTCAGGTGTCAAGCACCTAGAAAGAAGTTGAATAAAATGTGGTACATTTTGTATTATCTAGTACAATCCATTTGTACATTAATGGAATGAAGAATATTTATTTCTGTGTATCCTTTGGGAAAATATCATACATACTCTTAAGTGAATAGAGGAATATGAAGCAGTGTATAGAGTATGCTGTAATTTATTTGAGTATGTGTCTGTTCTCACATGAAAAAAACTCAAATCATTAGACATCTTAACAAATGTTTATTCACATTAAGATATTGGAAGTAGCATGTTTAAATAGAAATTAATACAGTTTGTGTCTCTAAACTTATAATCTGTTACATGCTGGACTGACTCTATTAGTAACAACTCCTGTGGTTGGACTTACCTTTCTTGTACTTACTATGATCACTGATTTCTCTTTAGGCACACAGTGAGATCATAAGAAAATAGAAAAAACCCGAGTACTACTTCTGTTGAAATTAATGAAAAATTTCAAAAATTCGGTTTGTATTGGTACATTTAAAACTGTATCACCAGGAAATTAAAGCTCGGGAAGAGAAAAACAAGTGGCGCAAAAGATTAATTGTCTAAATCAACTGTAATCTCTACTATAGTAGTTGGGAGTAGGACATGGCATACAGTCTCATTCTTTATCTAGTCGCATAGTTGGCAATGTATTTATTCAGATTAGCTAGCTGTATATACTGTGAGTATTTCACGCTAGTTGAAGCTCACATCAGGCCCGTGTATTGTAAGAAAGAAAAATCAGTTCTAAGACCTTATATTTGTGCAGATTTTAGAACCCATGGTTTTATTTTAACGTCTATGTTAAGGAAGTTTTTAAAAAGGTAAAAGTTAGTAGTAAAGTTACAGAAACACCATTTGTGGCTATTTCTTGTGAAAAAGGAAACTGAGTGAACTGTTTCTTCTATGAACTGGTTTAAGAAGAGGAAACAATGGAGAAATCTTCAAATGAGTAAAGGACAAGATAAAAAACTTAAGATTGTTCAGTAGTTTATTAAGACTTTAAGTAGGGGAAGGGAGTTGAAGGGAAGCAAAGGCACTTCTGTAAATTAAAAGATATTTAAGAGATATAACCAGTTTCAATCATTAGCTGTTGTTTGGCTCTTGAATTAAGCCAACTGTAAAAATGCAGCTAGAGGAAAGTTGTGTGAATTTTGACATACAGTGGAAATTTAATAAGTAATTATTGTAATTTTTGTAGGGTAATATATTTTGATTTTAGAGAAAAGTTATGTATATTATGAGATACACATAATATTTTTTTGTGTATAACAATGGTAGTAGAAGATTTGTCTCAGAATGATCAAATGTGGAGTATTGATTTGATACTTTTAAGGAGGTGTGTAGAGCTTTGTTACACTGTTTTCTCTTTTGTATATGTTTAAAGTTTCACAGTTTTAAAGTACTGGAATACATGGACTTATTTCTGTTCAGTAAGGTTAGTTATGGCTTCCCTAAACAACAGTGGTTTGAATTATGGTTAGAATGAAGATATGGAGCAGTTGGGAGAATGGAGTGTGTTTAAATGTGTGTGAGTGTGTGGGTATAGTTGTGTTCGCAGCTAAAACCACTTTTGATATGATATATAGCTTGAAACTTCAAAGATTAGAAGAAATTCAAGATATATACAGTGTTGGACACCCTTCTCCCCAATTTTGTGAAATTTATTTCCTATTGGTTGTTATTAGTCTTGCTGACAAATTTTTTCGTTATTTGTAAAATTGACTCTTAAGGTTATATACAGTCACACCTCCTAATAATTATAATATTGTTTTTTTTCCTTGCCTACTTAAGATTCACATCAATGCCTTTTTCATCATTTTAATGATGTAAGCAAAATATTTGGTATTACCTCTTTTTGTTTTGATTACATTGTCTCTTATAAGTAAGAAGATCTCATTATTCCTCTTTCACTCAGTCCTATTATATTTTTTTTTATGTGCTACCATTAATGAGCTCGATAATTCTTTAACTATCGGCTAATGGAACAAAACCTTGATTCTTCAAAAAATTAAATTTCTTTGTGGTCCAGTGGTCTACTTCGGCTGCAGAGGTCACAGTTTTCATGCACGGGAGAGTAAATAAGATACCATAGCCATGTAGTGCTTCCAAAAAATTGGAAAAATTATTAAATTTTTTTCATATGTATATTAAGAGGGAGAAGTGCAAAAGTGTACAAAAATAGGATAATGGATATACTGTTTATTTTATCAAAATAAATGACAGTCGTTGCATAAAGTTATACCAAAAGAAGTTTGAATATACAGATGAAATAATTACCTTTCAATATAAATTACCCTAGTTTTATTCAAAAAGTTAACACTTGACGAAATGAGTTACTATCCCAATATTGGTCATGGAGATCACAATTTAAGAAATAATAAAGCATTTTATGAAAGCCGCATGGACTAGGAGGTCACAATACTGGATGATTCTAAGTAGCCTCTAAAGAGTTCAAGAAACAAAAACTTTTGAATTTTTTACATTTCTACAATACCTTTTGTTTTTGATTAGTTTCACTGCAGAATAAAAAGACATGAACATGTACACTGTAAAGTTCCTTTCTTGTGTCCTAAGCAACCAAGTCGACTGTCTTGCAGTCAGATACCAGTGCATATAATTCTGAGTGCATATAATTCTTGCAGGAAGACTACTCTTCAGCTGTCGTTATTGACAGCAGTTGCTGTTGTGTCTGACTCTTTGCCACCTCTTGTTGTTTGTTTTCTCATATAGAGCGGTATTTCCTACCCTTTTTGGCACCAGAAGTTTCATGGAAGACAAGTTTCCACAGACAGATGGCTTCTGGGTGCGATGGGGTTTCAGGATGATTCAAATGTGTTATGTGTGTTGAGTTCTTCAAGCAGGAGGCAGATGGGAGTGATGGAAAACAGCTGTAAATACAGTTGGAGCTTAGCTTATTTGTCCACTACTCAGCCTGGATCTTAACAGATTGTGAACCAAAACAGATCTGGGTGTTGAGGACACTTGTCTTCGAGTTCTTATATTCCTCATTTCTTTTAACATGGACAAAACCATGGCTTCAGTAGCAAATTTTTTTTTTCTCTATTGATTTGTTCTCACCCATTTTTGTTACGGTCACAAATTACATATTTAGACTCCATACCTATGAAGACCCAGCACAGAGAAAAAGCAAAACAAACAAAACATTAAAGGAGACCTGATTTCTTTACTCCAGGAGTTGGTGATGGACAGGGACACCCGCTGTGCTGTGGTTCATGGGGTCGCAAAGAGTTGGACACGACTGAGTGACTGAACTGAACTGAACTGATTTCTTTTAAAGGGGGCTTCCCAGGTTGCACTATTGCTCAAGAACCTGCCTGCTAATGCAGGAGACAAAAGAGATGTGGTTTTCATCCTCGGGTTGGGAAGATCCCCTGTAAGAGGTCATGGCAACCCACTCCAGTATTCTTGCCTGGGAAACCCCATGGACAGAAGAGCCTGGTGGGCTACATATAGTTCATGGGGTTGCAAAGACTTGTAACAATGGAGGTGGCTTATGCACCCAGCATACATGCACACACCCATTGACAAACACGTGTAGTTATTTTGTTGGTACTTGTACTTTATATAGAAACCAGAAGATTACCTGTAAATCAAAAATACAGCAGTACTGACTCTTTTAAATGTACCTGGTAGGTTAATTATATCAGTTTGCTTTATTTCTTGATATGACTTCATATTACTATCTTTTTCTTTTAGTCTGAATGACTCCTTTTGTCAATTTTTTATAGGGCAGCTCTTTCACTGGTTATTTTCTTGAGTAATTCTGGTTATTTTTCTTCATATTAACATTTTGAGTAAACTTCCAGGGTTTGAAGTAGACTACTGAAAACAAAAATCTTCCTAGTCAGACATATCTTTTGGTTCTCAAGCCAATAACCTCAAAAGAAGTCATATTAATATCCCTAAATCTTTTCAAAATTCCTTGATTTGCATGTTGAAGATAATATATTCATACATTTAAAACTTGTCTCTGGAAAGAATCATGCTATATTAGCTATAAATCTTGGTGAAATAGTCATACTTCTGTATATTACTTTTTAAGTGTAGAGTTTACTGTATTTGCACTGTGTATAAATCAGTGTTGCGTTATTTGGAATCTTTCATTACTCTTGGTGGAAAATGTTTCACCATTAAGCAGTAGCCCCTCAGTCTCCTCTAACCCAATCTCTGGTAGCCTCTGTTCTGCTCTCTGTCTCTGTATATGTGTCCTGTGGATACCTCATATGAGTAGATTCGTATAGCTTTTGTCTTTTGTATTACTTATTTCACTTAGCAAAGTATCATCTAGGTTCTTCTATGTTGTAACATGTATCAGATTTTATTTGAAAGCTGATTAACCTTGCCCTGTTTGTCCAGTCAGCCCTCAGTGTTTGTGTATTTTGCTTATTTGTATTCAGCCAACTGCAGATCAAAAATACATTAGAAAAATAATTCCAAAAAGTTTGAAAAAGCAAAACTTGAACTCGTTACATTCTTTTTTTTTTTTTTTTTTGCATATTATTTTTAGTATTTATTTATTCACATATTTGGTTGCATTGGGTCTTAATTGCGGCACATGGGCTTAGTCGCCTCACAGCATGTGGAATCTTCCTGGACCAGCAATTGAACCCATGTCCTTGCATTGCCAGGCAGATTCTTAACCCCTGGGCCACAGGGAAATCCCAAGGTGTATATATTCTTAACAATAATTTCCAGTTGATGATGAGGCCTCAGTCTACCAGTACTCAGATATGTGAGCCTTCCTCAATTTACTAGAAGTTAAAATGATTTTTCTGCCAGGGTCTCAAGACAGCACAGTTCCATCAGGTTTCCAGGTGTGAGAGTGGGCGAGAGAAGGGTGGATGTTGTACCCACACAGTAATTTAAAACTTAAAATCTTTGTGCAGAGAATGTCAATTATCCCACTGCCTAACATGAGCAAAGCAAACACCCAAACATGCCAGAAACATAGAAGCCAAATGCACAAGGGGAAAGAAGGCAAACACAACCTCCCTGGAGTTCTCTATACCCTGTGTGAAAACAGATCTGTCTCTAAGTATCTGCTGCTGCTGCTGCTAAGTCGCTTCAGTCGTGTCCAACTCTGTGCGACCCCATAGATGGCAGCCCACCAGGCTCCTGCGTCCATGGGATTCTCCAGGCAAGAGTACTGGAGTGGGTTGCCATTTCCTTCTCCATCGTTACATTCTTGGTACTATTTTTCAGCATTGAACTAGGTATTAGGTATTATGAGTAATTTAGAGATGAATAAACCAAGTGGAAGGATATGCATAGGTTACATGCAAATAATAGCTCCATTTTATATAAGGGACTTGAAATCCAGAAAGGGTCTTGGAACTAATTCCTGTAGATACCAGAAATAAATATTATGTTCAGTTCAGTCATTCAGTCATGTCCGACTCTTTGCGACCCCATGAACCACAGCACGCCAGGCCTCCCTGTCCATCACCAACTCCCAGAGTCCGCCCAAACCCGTGTCCTTTGAGCTGGTGATGCCATCCAACCATCTCATCCTCTGTCATCCCCTTCTTCTCCTGCCTTCAATCTTTCCCAGCTTCAGGGTCTTTTCAAATGAGTCAGCTGTTTGCATCAGGTGACCAAAGTATTGGAGTTTCAGTTTCAATATCAGTCCTACCAGTGAACACCCAGGATTGATCCTTTAGGATGTACTGGTTGGATCTCCTTGTACTCCAAGGGACTCTCAAGAGTCTTCTCCAACACCACAGTTCAAAAGCATCAATTCTTCAGTGCTCAGCTTTCTTTACATTCCCAACTCTCACATCCAAACATGACCACTGGAAAAACCATAGCCTTGACTAGACAGACCATTGTTAGCAAAGTAATGCCTCTGCTTTTTAATATGCTGTCTAGGTTGGTCATAACTTTCCTTCCAAAGACTGAGCATCTTTTAATTTCATGGCTGCAATCACCATCTGCAGTGATTTTGGAACCCAGAGTAATAAAGTCAGCCACTGTTTCCCCATCTATTTGCCATGAAGTGATGGGACCGGTTGCCATGATCTGTTTTATTAATGTTGAGCTTTAAGCCAACTTCATCACTGTCCTCTTTCACTTTCATCAAGAGGCCTTTTAGTTCCTCTTCACTTTCTGCCATAAGGGTGGTTTCATCTGCATATCTGAAGTTATTGATATTTCTCCCGGCAATCTTGATTCCAGCTTGTGCTTCCTCCAGCTCAGTGTTTCTGATGATGTACTCTGCATATAAATTAAATAAACAGGGTGACAATATGCAGCCTTGACGTACTCCTTTTCCTATTTGGAACCAGTCTGTTGTTCCATGTCCCGTTCTAACTGTTGCTTCCTGACCTGCACACAGATTTCTCAAGAGGCAGGTCAGGTGGTATTCCCCTCTTTCAGAATTTTCCACAGTTTATTGTGATCCACAGAGAGGCTTTGGCATAGTCAATAAAGGAGATATTTGAAGCATCTCTTTACTAGCGTGTGAGATGAGTACAGTTGTGTGGTAGTTTGAGCATTCTTTAATATTGTCTTTCTTTGGGATTGGAATGAAAACTGACGTTTTCCAGTCCTGTGGCCACTGCTGAGTTTTCCAAATTTCCTGGCATATTGAGTGCAGCACTTTCACAGCATCATCTTTCAGGATTTGAAACAGCTCAACTGGAATTCCATCACCTCCACTAGCTTTGTTAGTAGTAATGCTTCCTAAGTATTACATTAATTATATGTATTATATTAATATATGTATGCCACATTTTGTTATTTGTGAGAAAATACTTGAATTACTTCTCAAATTTTATAATGATGAAGGAAACAATAAAGACATAGTCTATGATGAAGAAAACTGTAGCTTTTATTTTATTTTTTTTAAACTGTAGCTTTTAAATCAAGATATATTAAGTTAAATTTTTGTTCATTTTTACTTCTCTTAATTGTTTGAGGTCTTTTGAAATTCCCTCCATATGAACTTTAGGATGACTTTTTAAATATCTGCAAATTACAGCAGGGTTTTAATAGAGATATCGAATTCTTAAATTGCTTCAGGAAGTGTTGTCTTAATATAGAAACATCTTAGAAATATTTTAGTTTCAATTTCAGAGCAGTGCAAACAAGCAAGTATTGCACCAAATCAAGTTGCATGGGTTTTTGGTTTCCCAGTGCATATGAAGGTTATATTTACCCTATATTATCATCTATTAAAAGCGCATTATGTCTTTAAAAATTTTTTACCTTTAGATAAAACATGTCTACTGCTGTTATCAAAAAACATAAGAAAGCAAGTATTGTTAAGAATATGAAATTACTTCCTATACTATTGGTGGGAAGGCAGAATGGTACAGCAGGTACAGAAAAACAGTATGAAGAGGCCTCAAAAATTAAAAATAGTATCATAGAATCCAATATTTTTAAAAAAGTATCATAGGATCCAGTATTCAGACTTCTCAGTGTTTATTCAAAACAAGTTTGAATTCAAGATTTCAGAGATATTAGTTTTCCTATGTTCATTGCAGGACTACTAACAATAGCTGGTATGTGAAAATAATCATAAAGATGAATGGATAAAGAAAATTAAGTCTTTTACATATTTGGCAAATTTTAAATTGATTTTCTTCTCAGTGATGCAGTAAGTTAACTTGTTACCTTAATTTCCTTTTTGAATTATTTTCTGTTAATGTATCAAAATACAGTTGATTTTTTTCTCCAGTATTATTTGTATATAATTGGTAAACAACATTGTATTAGTTTAAGGTACTACTTTAGGGAGAAGGTGTTGCCACCCCACTCCAGTACTCTTGCCTGGAAAATCCCATGGATGGAGGAGCCTGGTGGGCTGCTGTCCATGGGGTCGCAAAGAGTCGGACACAACTGAGCAACTTCACTTTCACTTTTCACTTTTATGCATTGGAGAAGGAAATGGCAACCCACTCCAGTGTTCTTGCCTGGAGAATCCCAGGGACAGGGGAGCCTGGTGGGCTGCCATCTGTGGGGTCACACAGTCGGACAGAACTGAAGTGACTTAGCAGTAGCAGTTTAACGTATACAACATAATTAGTATATATTGTGGAATCATTGCCATGTATATTAGCATCATTGTTGTTTGTTAAACTTTTTTATTCCTATTACTTAATATTTCAAAAATACAACCAAAACATTTTTATTACATACATCAAAAAACTTATTCAGGCACTCACTAAAGTCTTTCTCAAAATTGTTTCTATCTTTCAGTTGGCACAGATGAATATTTCCATGTGTAACAATAACATAAAATAAAACCATTATTGCTATAATGAAACGTTTAAAAAAATTAAACACAGATGAATTAAATGGTTTTTCTTGAAGTAAAAGATGAATGTCCTATTAAGTTGATTTGGAGAGGGAAATGGCAACCCACTCCAGTATTCATAGAGAGTATCCATGGACAGAGGAGCATGGCAGGCTATACCCCTTGGGGTTGCAAGAGTTGGACATGACTTAGTGACTAAACCACTACCTCCACCTGTTAAGTTTATTAAGTTTAAGAATTTAAAAAAATCAGTGTTTGTGATATTTGTGAGTGAAAGATCTGCTACATGTGTATATGTTTGTGTTGCATTGGTAACAATTCCTATATATTGTTATACTTCCATTTCCATAGGAAGTACACATTGCTTTTTCTGCTGTGTATTAATGCTTTTATGTTCTGCTATAATTGCACACTCCTCAAGGCTAACATACATGATCCTTCTAGTGTCCTCCTCTGATTGCTATCAGCTTGGTTCAACTGATTTTTGCTTGTTAGTTTTGTATCCTGCTTAATTTATTAACTATATGTTTATGCTTGGCAACTATGTATCCTTATTAGTGGGCTGCTTTCTGAATGTTTGTTTGCTGTGTGTGTTAAAACTATGGCATTCTTATGTGTATGTGTGTATATGAGAGATAAAAAGTGTAGTTTTCTTTTTTTCCTTCTTGTCTCATTTGTTTTTAGCCCCAATTTAAACATTAATTTTAATTGCTCTGTTTACTTTATACAGTGTCCTTGGGACTTCCTTAATGGTCCAGTGATTAAGAATCCACCTTGCAATGCAAGGGACACTGGTTCTGTTTGGTCAAGGAACAGGAGACTGAGGTTCCCGATGGGAACATGCCATGGAGCAACCAAGTCTTTGTGCCACAACTAGTGAATCCCATGAACAGCAAAAGATCTTATATGATGCAACAAAGATCCCATGTGCCACAGCTAATACACGGCGCAGTCAAATAAATAAATACTTGAAAAATAGAAATGTTATTTAATAAAATATGTCTTTGAAATGATTTCACCATCTTTTTCTTTTTTGTTTAAGACTTCAAAAATGTCTGTTGGGTTTTCCACATATGTTTTAAGGACACCATACTTTGGATTTTATTTATTATCATTTTCTGTTGTTTTGGAAGGGTTGAGTTAAACATCACAGTGGCAATAAAAGATTTTAGTCTTACAGTAATTTTTGAAGGAGAACTGTGGGCAGTGCTCTCATTTGTAAATTTGCTTGTACCTTCAATATGAGTATTGTTTATCATGTCTATGGGAAGTTATGTCTTGAATACCTCATTATTTATAAATATTTTCCAAGGATATTTTCTATTAAAGCAGTATATTTTAAAATGCAAATTAGATTAACTACTTTTCTTCTTAGACTTTGTAAAGGACAGTAGTAGCACTTCTTGTACTTAATAAAATGTGCATATCTTTGTAAGTCCTTCCAGGTTAATTATCCATCTGCTTGTAGGATAGTTCTACAGCTTTATGAATGTTATTAAGTAATGTCTAAAGGTGATTTTTTTTTTCCCCTGTAAGTTGTGGGAAACAGCAAATGTTATAATTACCATATTTTACTGATTCTATATTAGATTGAAGTGTAGTTTTACTAGCTGCTATTTTGAAAGTTGGTAGTGCAGAGTTAAATGTTCAGTTAATGAGTTAGAACTCTTATTTTCATAATGAAAACTTTAAAAATATCATTATTGTCTGAATCATATACTGCTAAATTTTATGATGTATATAACATATATATGAGTGTTTATTCCAGTTTATTAGTTGAAATATTACTACTATGTTTAAAGGCTTTTTGAGGTGAAGTATAGTTGATGTTATATATGGATTATATGCAACATAGATATTCCAATTTTTAAAGATTTCATTGCATTTTAATTTATTGTAAAATATCAACTAAATCCCCTATGTATATAATACATCCTTGTACTTATCTCTTTTATACACAATAATTTGTCCCTCCTAACCCATTTAATTCATCTATTTTGTCCCTCCTCCATTAGTTTGTTTTCTATATCTGTGTTTTCCTTTTGTTTGTTGCAGTAATGATGTATCTTTTTTTCTGAATATCTTCTGCTCTTTAGAGAATGTATCATTCTGCGAAGGAAGCTTATGAACAGCTTTTACAGACAGAAAACCTACCTGCACAAGTAAAAGCAACTGTTTTACAACAGTTAGGTACATAAAAGTTTACTTTTTATTACATAATGCATTATTAATTTTGTGGGAGTGGGTAGAAACAGTTTTAATTCTTCTGCTTAAAAATAACTTTTCACTGAACTCCTGTGTTTTAGAATTAATTGTAATGTGTATTGAGACTGTATTTTAAGTGAGTATTTTATATTGTAAATATTCCTATTGTAAATGTACTTCTTTCTCTCTCTCGCTCTTTTTTTTTTTTTTTGGTCAAGAGTTAATGTATTTATTCCTTATTTGCTTGTTTTAATCATTCAGTTGTGTCTGACTCAGTGACCCCATAGCTTGTAGTTGTAGCCTGAATTCTCTGTCCATGGGATTTCCCAGGCAAAATTCTGGAGTGGGTTGCCATTTCCTCCAGGGAACCTTGCTGACCCATCTAGCATATTTCATCTCATAATTTAGATTCAGTGGTCCAGTCTACTCCTTTTAAGTTCTCAACATTCTTTAGTAATTGGCCTCTAGAAGAGGTTTGAACATTCCTATGTGCTTATTATAATCACTCTGTGAAGTTAATGAGTTAAAATAATTCAAATGGTAGTTAAGTGCTGTGAGCTTGTTTTCATAGGGTATTTTATTATATTACTTAATGGAACTGTGTCACCTAAAAATTAAAGAATATTTTATTTATTTTCTGTAGCTACTTGTTACATTCTTAGGTTTAAAAAGCAAAAGTTTGGTGCTCAGAAATAATGTAATATATTACTACTACTTTCATGATAGTAAGAATACTCTGCAGTAATTCATTTTGTTGGTTATTTATCATGTATATATTTAATGTTTAGATGTGGTTTTTAAAATTTGCATTTTGTTTCAGTATTTGGTTTTGAGCAAATAGTTTCTAAATTTTAATAAACTTGTGATACTGTATTTTTGAAATGGCAGTATTTTGCCTATAATGTCAAAAGCAATTAGTCATACTTTTGAGTAGGTTGTATATACTTTTGCAAAGGTAATTTTACAACATGAATTGACTGACAGATGAAGAACTATATTTCCATTTGTGTTAAGTGTTTAACGTTTTTTTCATGGCCCAATCTTTCCATTGTCTTTGCTGCTATAACTCTTCTACTTTTTCATTATTCAAATGCTGTATTGCTTTTATGTGTTTTGGAACCAGTTTTTTATTTACATATTCATATAGCTTTGGAAATATTTCGGTTTTGATCATATGTTTAGGATTCTTTGAAAATAATTAATGCAAGTAAAGTGTAGGATCTTTGGTAAGGTGTTTTCTTTTTAATAATTCATCTTTGAATATTTTTAGTTTCATTTATTCCTGAGAGATGAACATGGATTTACTAGATTATTTTCAAAATATTTCAACCTTTGAAGAATAAGTAAATTAATCCTCTTTATACTTTTTGGTTTATAAATCAAAATTTTATTTTCCAAATTAAATTCAGAAAAGGAGTATCTGTGTGTGACTTCTATGTAGTACCCTAGATGTTTTAAGTTTCCCTGTATTGATTGTATGCCTTTTAGTAAAATGGATTTTCCTGTAGCTATCTTTGATAGTTCGAAATTTAGGAAAGTTTGATTCAAGATAAGTAAATAAATATACAAGAAGGATATTTGTGTGTTTCATGATTTTCTTGAGGCTAGAAGAGTGGTTGAATCATGGATATAATGGCTTCCACTTGATTAATTATAGGATGGATGCATCATAATGTGGATCTATTAGGAGACCAAGCCACCAAGGAAAGCTGTGCTATTCAGTATCTCCAAAAGTCACTGGAGGCAGATCCTAATTCTGGCCAGTCTTGGTATTTCCTTGGCAGGTGAGACCAGACTCTTGGTTTGTGCTATCTAGAGGTGGTTTATAATTTAAAATGTTAATCTATAATATCCTTAGTGGCAGTTTATTTTAAAAAACATTGTAACAAAGATTTTGGGGAGGTAAATATGATCATTTCAGATCATTCTGAATTAGGTGCTTTTACTGAAGAATTATTATTCTGCTTATTAGATTTCATTTCAC
Source organism: Bos javanicus (assembly GCF_032452875.1). Classification (NCBI taxonomy): domain Eukaryota; kingdom Metazoa; phylum Chordata; class Mammalia; order Artiodactyla; family Bovidae; genus Bos; species Bos javanicus. Next base: position 679,496 of record NC_083898.1, on the reverse strand, counting down.
ATTGTCTTGTGACTTGAATTATTACTAGTTTTCAAAGAGTTTTAAAGAATTTTGTCATATGCTACTTTTTCTGTTCAGTATTTAAATTGTGTTTCCTCTATCATTTTTGTCATTTTTAAAATGTATTTATTTAACAGAGAAATTATTTTTATTTGATGTGATGATCATGTATAGCATATTGAAAAGTCTAAACCATTTGAAGTTGGAATTTTCCACCGATTAATGAATGGATTGTATTAGATCAGTTACCTTTTTTCAATGTTATAAATTTAACTTTAATTGTCTTACTTGGTTTGACTGTAAATTTTGCCCCTTTCTTATGGACATTGAGTTTGTTTATATGTAAAGATTAATTCACGTTTAGGTTTTATGTTAATATTAGCTTTTAGTGACTTTTTCTTTTAAAAAGGAAGTACACTTATATTTGAGATTATTATTAAAATAATTTTTAAAAATTTCATTTTTGATTAATTTTGTGTAATAATCAAAGTTAGCTACTTTCAGTGTAGAGTTTTTCTAATCTCCCCTAGGCTTGTAAAATTCTAGTTTAAGTTCCTTCTCAACTTAATGTTTTCTCCTCTGCTACAGATCCTATGGGGTAAGCCCAATCTTTCTCACCTTCCATTTCCATTTGTTCTTATCAGTCAAGCATTTAGTAAATGAAATAAGTAAACTAAATGAAATAAGTAAACTAAGTAGTAAAAAAAAAACTTATATGAGGTAAAATTACTCATATAATTTTTACCTTTGTGCAAAATTTATCTTAATGGGGTGATTTTAAAAGAGGTTTATCTTTAGAAAAAGGGGAGTGTGACACATAATATTAAGTTTTTTATTAGCACTCCTGCTAATTTAGATTTTTAAAAGAATATGACCCAGGATATTTTTTTTCCTTTTGATCCAAGATAAAAATCTGTAGCATAATGTCATTTACACTGTATGTGACTCTTCAGTATAAGGGATCCTTTTGTTGTTTCTGTTTAATCACAGCCATGTACAATACATGTAAAGAAATATGTTTAAAATCTTCATTTTAATAAAGATATGCTTTCCCATCTCTTTGGGAAAAGCAGTATTCTACAGAGGAATTAATTGAGGTTATCTGAATTTAAAACAACAATATATGTTCTGTTTTTTTAATATTTTTTCTACCAATATGGACCACAGTCTAGATTTCTCAATTACTTGGTAGTTCTTTTGGGCCAGAGATAGTAATTTTATACAGCACTTATTTATTTTTTAAAGAATATTTATTTATTTGGCTGTCAAGGGTCTTAGTTGCAGCATGTGGGATCTATTTCTCTGATTTGGAGCCAAACCCAGGCCCCCTGCATCAGCAGCACAGGGTGTTGTTAGCCACCGAACCACCAGGAAAGTCCCTAGACAACATTTATTTTTAATGTTCGTTTTTTCCCATAATTTTGTTTCTTTTCCCTGCTGCCTTTTGATATGTTGCTTCTAATTGACTTTACTAATAGAAAACAGAATCACATTTCTGACAAATGATATTTTAAAGCTTATTGAAGGACTTCCTGGTGCTCCAGTAGGAATCTGCTTGCCAGTACAGGGGACATGGTTTTCATCCCTGGTCTGGGATAATCTCACATACCATGGACTAAGCCTATACACTGCAATTAGTGAGCTCACTCACCCTGGAGCCTAGATACCACAGCTAGAGAGTGATCATCAGTTCAGTTCAGTTTAGTCGCTCAGTCGTGTCCGACTCTTTGCAACCCCATGAATCGCAGCACGCCAGGCCTCCTTGTCCATCACCAACTCTCGGAGTTCAGAGAATGACCATGGGCAGCAGCAAAGACCCAGTGCAACCATAGTTAGTTAGATGGAAAAAACTTACCAAAGCTCTGAATGAGGATCTTAATATCTGTAAAATTTATAAAGATTTGATGATCCTAGTATTTAAAAAACTATGTGTTACTTCTGTGTCCAAGGCTTTATTTCATATTATTACTGTTTCTTGATTGGGATGTGTCTGTTAAATTGAGATAGGGATGTTGCAGTACAGTAGTAATACTAGTAATGAAATATTAGAGTCTGCCACACGCAGAAAACTGAAAAAATTAGGAATGATCAGACAGCAACTTATTTTACCCTTTCATGTTGCCAGCAGAGGACATGAATTCAAGGAAGTAGATTTCTCAAGGTAACATAATAATTCATGTAGCTGAAAGAGCTAAAACCCAGCTTTACTTAGTGCTTCAGTTCTCTTAACATTAAGTAAGGCAGGAGATACATACAGCATTTGTCTGATCATTAAAATACTTTCGTTAAAAAAAATTTTATTCACACTGTCTCTAATGTCTGTCCTTGTTTGCATTATTGTTCCCATTTTAATTCTGCCTCAAGACTCTAAGGTTGTATGCCTTCTTTTAAATGCTGTCTTATACAGGCCTTTCTGATGTTTGTCAGTCCACAAATCAGCCATTCTTTAGGGTTATTTGTACCCTTTTTTGTGTGTATTTTAATATTAACTATATCTCAGTTTTATGTTTTTCATAAATTAAGAAATGTTTGTCATTGTTATCCTTAAGTTCAGAAAAAATTTGGATGTGCCCATGAGGTCATTATCAACATTTAATTTTTCTTTGTTGCTTAGCTCTTATATTCTTGGAATGTAAGAAGCTTGACTTTAAAGTACGTATAAAAGAGTTCTGTATTTAAGTTTCTTCTCCTGCTGCTGCTGCTGCTAAGTTGCTTCAGTCGTATCTGACTCTATGCGACCCCATGGACAGCAGCCCACCAGGCTCCCCGTCCCTGGGATTCTCCAGGCAAGAACACTGGAGTGGGTGGCCATTTCTGGCTGTAATGGTTTGAAAAGAATACATTATATAACATTTGATTGCAGTCATAAGACAGAAAGTTAATTTAACAGCCCTTATAAGGTACACTAAAATCACTATGTATAAGCACATATCTTGATTAACAAGTATTTTCCCTTTCCATATATCATTTTGACAAGCTAATATAGTTATTTAAGTGTTTATGGAAACATAAATACATTTAAACTGTAAATATCTACCTTGTTCCTTCCCTCTTTCAGGTGCTATTCAAGTATCGGAAAGGTTCAAGATGCTTTTATATCTTATAGGCAGTCTATTGATAAATCAGAAGCAAGTGCAGATACCTGGTGTTCAATAGGGTAAGGCCTGTGTGTATAAAGTTTGTAATGATTTAATTGATATACCTGTTTATTGAACTTCATCTATATGCATGTATTAATGTTACACACAGTCAGTTTTAGTAAACTTTATTTCTCTTTCCAGTGTGCTCTATCAGCAACAGAATCAGCCTATGGATGCATTGCAGGCCTATATTTGTGCTGTACAATTGGACCATGGACATGCAGCAGCATGGATGGACCTAGGCACTCTCTATGAATCCTGTAACCAACCTCAAGATGCCATTAAATGCTACTTAAATGCAACTAGAAGCAAAAGTTGCAGTAATACCTCTATGCTCACAGGAAGAATTAAAGTTTTACAGGTAAATTCTTGAAGTAGCATATTTTAAGACATTTCCATAAATACCTGGCAGAGGAGGGTGGCTGGAAAGTTTGTCTAATTTTGTTTTGATGTCAATAATTTATTTCCATAGTTTTGATATTTATGATACTACTTTTCACTTTAAGATAATACTATACTGAAAGTTTTTTGCATCTTTACTTTTTCTGATTCATGTTAATTTGCGTGATTTTGTATGCTATTTACTTTTCTAAGTTATAACATTTTAGAGAAAAGAACACAGTTGTTTTTCACTCGTGTGAAATTTCACAAGAAGGTATCCAAGAGAAGTCTGAAAAACAGCTTAGCTTTTTTCCTATTCTTGAAAGTATGTTTTAGTTATCCTCTTTAGCATATATCTGAAACCCCAGATTTATAATCTGCTTTCTTTAAAAAATACCTATAAATTGAGGCAGTTTTAGTGGACTTGCTCTTACTCAAGTAGTCCTGTGTTAAATTTGCTTTTTACATAATTTTTCCTAGGCTCAGTTGTGTAACCTTCCACAAGGTAGTCTACAGAATAAAACTAAATTGCTTCCTAGTATTGAGGAGGCATGGAGCCTACCAATACCCGCAGAGCTTACCTCCAGGCAGGGTGCCATGAACACAGCACAGCAGGTGAGAAGTTGGGTTATCTTCTGTAGGTGCCCAGCTTTAAGGGTTCTGTCCAATCTGTAGTGATCAGATCTAAATTACTAAGTTCAGAATTGGCTTTTTTTTTTTTTTTTTAATAAAATCCTTTCAATTTTACTACTAAGGGACTTTAGATCAAAATAAAACTTCCTCTGATATGGGAAGATTCTTGGGGTAGTTTAAAACTTTTGTATAGTTTTATGATTTCAAAACGGATTTCTTAAGGGACTTTCGTACAGTGTTTTATTTAATTTTTTAAAAAGTGAGTTTTTAAAATAAGGTGCACATTCTCCATTGATGAAATACTTGACTTTGATTTTCAATTGCAATCCATGATGTTTACATAGTTTTGGAAAGTAAGCAATTCATAAGGTTTTATAATTTGAAGGCATGAATTAAGAATATATAGAACCATATTTTTTTTTTTTTTACCTCTGTGATCCTTAGGCTTACAAAGCTCGTCATCCAAATACTGAACCTATATTAGGCCTCAATGAAACAGCAATTTCACAACAGCCCTTGCCAGTACATATGATTACCCATAGTCAAGTAGATGACCAGTCCAGTCCTGCCAAGAGGAAAAGAATATCCAGTCCAGCAAAGGTATATATAAATTTTTTAGAGAAATGGAAGATTTCAATTAGAAACAAAATTCTAAGTCTTCTGAAATTGTGCCTGTCTTATATTTTAACTATTTGTTCCTCAGAGAGTGAAAAGGTTTTTTTTTTTTTAAACTATTATAAGCAGTATGTCGTCTGCTGAAATTGTATCATCATTTAAATATAGGAAGTAGGGATAACTTTATGTTCATGAAGGCATTTTATTCATTTCCCTGCTTTTCTGAATTTAACATACATTTTTACTACCACTTTTTATGGACATTAAAATAGAGTGTTGAATATAATGGACAGTTAGATCTTTGAGTCATGGTTCAGATGAACATACCTTTTAAGGAGGAGGTAAAGAATAAATGATTTTTCAGATGTATAATTTTCCAAATGGGTTATGCATTAATTTTTTCAGTGCTTTTAAAACATAAAACAAAAGCCTTGTTTGCCTGTAAATATTCCAATTGCTAGTCATTTAGTATCTCATGAGTTATAACTACTGGTGTATGAACTTAATCAAATATTTTTAAATTTAAAGTAAATTTTCCTGAGAATAGTTCTGAGAACTGACTTAAAGTGTGGTCAAACTGTATCATATACTTCAGTAGAGGAACAAGTTGATTCATGGTGTTTGACACCACAGAAATTACAGGTATGAAATACTCTTTTGACAATTTTAATCACATGTTTTAACATAGTGGAAATAGTAAGCTTTAAGCTTTTGTTGGCTATTAATTCTTAAAATTGAATGGCAGTAAATGAAGTTAATATATACATAAGTGTAATGAGCCTACATTTTCCAAAGGAATAGAAATCTTAATACATTTTTGTTTTCTACTTTTTAGAAAATAAGTAATACATTCCTATATTTGAAATTTAAGAATTACTAGGTGATAGAGGTGCACAGGTTTTAAAGAGTCCTTGAAGTTCCTGCCTCCAGCTACTTAATTTCTCTTTCCAACAAATAATCAGTATTAGTAGTTTCTCTGTTTTTTTTTTTTCCTTTTGTTTCTAGAGATGCATATACATGTACAAGAAAATGTGCTGATCTCAGTTTTCTTTTTATCCCTTATATAGCTTGTTGACTATTGTATCTTCTCTCTCTGCTCACCTTCCTCAAAGATCTATCTTTGAGATATTTTCATGTATTTTATGGCTACTTTGTTCTTCATGGCTACATGATGCTACTTTTTAAAATTTCTTGGAAGCCATATATTGTTTAACTAGACTTCTGTTGTTAGACTTTTACATAATTTCTGCCTATTATAAACAAGGCTGCCCTTAAGCACTTTTGTTATGGTACATTTTATAGTTAAACAACTTTCTCTTTGAATTATAATTTCCTTTCCTTTCCATATAATGCATTTAATTCAAAACACAAAAATTATTTTCATCGAGTGAATTCTTATTTTTTAAAATCTTTTTTAGCTTTTTGTAATGACTTCATTTTGGTATTGATTACATTTGGTTAGAAATTACTGTATGTCACACACAAAATTGCTTGGTTTGTAGACTTTTCAGTTACAGGTTGCTTGCTGGTGACTTATTTATTTCTTTGATTTACCTTTGTGTACTTTAAAATTTTTCTAGTACTTGGAACAGCTACGCACAGATAGAGATAATTTAAATACGACACAGAAACTGATGCTGCAACAGTTGGAAAGTCAGTTTGTCTTAATGCAACAAGTATGTATCCCATTTTCTTTATAAATATTTATCATTTATGTTAAGTATTTTTCTTGACTACTACATCACTTAAGAATTTACTAATGCTTATATCTAATTTTTATGTATAGTCATTAGAATTTATATATCTGAGCTTTAAATACCACTGGGGGACAGTGTTATTATTTTTTAATAGCTATAAATTAATTTGGAAAACAATAGGAAATATATTTATGTTTTTTGCATATTTCAGGTGTGTTCTATAGGCTTCCTTTTTATTACTTTACAATTAAAGAAAATATACTGAAGGGGAGAAGTTTTAAGGATTATTTTGAAAGATTTGGCATAAATGGAATAGCCATCTGAAATCCCTTACTTCATGATGAGAAATAAAGCCTGTAAATGACTAACTCACTGTTTTCAATTGCTTTCTTTTGCTCTCATACCCCTAATAAAAAGGCTTCTTTTAACTATATAGTGAAAAAGATTTTGCTTTACCTATATAAACATAGCATTTCATTTCTAAAATGTATGTTTTTTAACCTGGAGAGATTAAATGTTATGATAAAGTTAGGGATGTATTGATAACACATTTTCAAAGTCACACAAGCAGGTTTTCTTTTTTGTTTTTGAAGATGAGACAAACAGGACAAACTACTGGAATTCCTAATGGGCCAATAGCTGATTCATCACTGCCTACAAACTCTCTCTCTAGCCAGCAACCACATTCTGCTGTACCCAGAGTATCTAGTGTCTCTCAGCCTGAAGTGCACTCTGCTTGTTTTGAAAATCCTTTGTCCAGTGGACCTTTTCCTGCACGCTATATTCTTTCTGGCACCTCAAAACCACTAGGGTGTACAGACACTAATTTGGTAGGCAATAATTACTTAACACGAAGTGGAAATAATGGAAATGTGCCTTATCTGCAGCAAAACACATTCACTCTACCTCATAACTGCACAAACCTGACCAGCAGCACAGAAGAGCCATGGAGAAAACAACTATCTAACTCCACTCAGGTAAAAGAAAGATTAGCTGCTTTACTTTTTACATAGTAATTTTTCTTTGACTTGTATACTTTTGGAGGAGAAGAAATTAGAGTTTAAGAAATATTATCTTTTCTTTTTTCACAATTCACAATTATCTCAGAATTTTGTGTTTCGATATTAATACAATGTTGGAAGGTCATCTGTGCACATGGTAGTTACGTATCTAGTGTAAATTAATATATATATGAATTATGCTAGACAGTCTGAAGGTAAAGAAAAAAAAACACAGACATATAGTTCTTTCAGATTCCATTGCTTAATGAATGAAAGTATCGTGGCCATGATTTTTAATTGCAGTTATTTAATATATGCAGATATATCCTGCATATAGTCAATATTCTGCTAACTTTGAAGCATTTATTTTTGTGTGGTAAAAAGCCTAATGAAAAAAGATTCACCTATGATAAATTAAAATAAAATCTGATTTGCACTGTGGAGAAAGTAGCTTAGGAGGGAACTAAGAAGTTACAGTCTCAGAGAACTGAATTTAGAAGAGCACGTCACAGCAAATGTGGCTACAGTGTAGTTTATGAAGAGCAAACACAAAGAATCAGGTTTAATTTGTGAAGGGGTTGATGAATCCTAAGAGGAAATGACGGACATTCAGAGTTTTAATATAGAGATAGGGATTTCTTGAACAGCCACCTCCTTAAAACTTATTAAGTACATTTTATAACACTTTAAATGGTTTTTAAAAACTGAGCAGAAATTATAAAAAGTCCCTAAAACTACTCCCCCTACCAGTGTTTCCACTAATGCTGAACATCGTATACTAGAATGTGATAGAGCCCCATAATTTACATTCTATTACATTCTTTCTATTGCACATTATATTGATTTTGACAAAGTGTGTATAATATGCATCCATCTTCAGTAAAAAATAGATTCATAAACATATCCTGTGCACTGTTTATTCCTCTAGCCTTCTTTCAGTATGTAGAAACAACAGGTCTTGTTATCGTCTATATAGTTGCTTTTTCTGGATTGTCATATAATTAAAAGCATACAGGATGTTGCCTGTTTAGAATTATTTTCTCTTACCAATATACATTTAGTTTTCTTTGTGTTTCCTTGAGATGATAAGTATATTTACTTTTGATCACTTAGTAGTATTCTGTTGTTTGCATTAACTGCACTTTGTTTATCCACTCACTTTGTATTTATATAGTTATATGTAAATCCATGGTAAACATTCTTGTGCAGATTTGTGTGGACTTAGTTCTTAACTCATTCAGGTAAAAACTGAAGAGCATGATGAATGGATCATACTGTAAGAGTACTAATTACTTTTCTAAGAAACTGACAGCTATTTTCTAAAAAGACTTTTATGTTCATTGCCTCCCTCAGTAACTGAGGCTTCTGTTTGCTCTAGCTTCTCCCACCAGCTGAGAGTTGCTGGGTCTAGGGAGACTCAAAGTACCACAACTGCTGCTAAGTCACTTCAGTCATGTCCTACTCTGTGCAACCCTATAGATGGCAGCCCACCAGGCTCCACTGTCCCTGGGATTCCCCAGGCAAGAACACTGGAGTGGGGTGCCATTTCCTTCTCCAGTGCATGAAAGTGAAAAGTAAAAGTGAAGTCGCTCAGTCGTATCTGACTCTTAGCAACCCTGTGGACTGCAGCCTACCAGGCTCCTCCATCCATGGGATTTTCCAGGCAAGAGTACTGGAGTGGGTGCCATTGCCTTCTCCGAAGTACCACAGAATGAGTGCTAAATAAACAGCAGACTTTTTATTTATCATACTCCTGGAGTCAGAGAAATCCAAGATCAAGTCATCAGCAGATTTTGATGTTTTTTGAGAGCTCTCTTTCTTACTCATAGTTGACTCTCTTCTCATTGTACTTGTAGTTCACAAAATGAATGTCTGTGGTTGGTCTTTTATGTGTTTGTTTGTTTTGGGCTGTGCTGGGTCTTTGTTGCTGCACAGGATTTTCTCTATCGTGAGTGGGGGCTACTTTCTAGTTGTGATGCTCAGACTTCTCATTTGGGTGGTATCTTGTTGCAGAGCACAGGCTCAGTAGTTGTGGTTCCTGGGCTCTAGAGCACAGGTTCAGTAATCATAACTACTGAGCATAGTTGCTCCCACAGCATGTGGGGTCTCTTCGACACAGAAATCAAACCCATGCTTCCTGCATTGACAGACAGATTCCTTAGCACTGAGCAATCAGGGAAGTCCCTTGATGGTTTCTTTTATAAGACACACAAATTCCTTTCTTCAAAGCTCCAGATTTTTTAACCTAATCACCTTTGAAGACCTTGCTTCCACATACAGTGAAGACTTAACTTCAGTGTAGCATTTTGGTGGACACATTCAGTTGATGTGTTTTGAATTTTACTGATTCAGTAGGGAGGTATTGATGTATCAATTTTTTTTTTTTTTACTCTAGCATAAATGATTATTTTTGGAGCATGTTCAGTTCAGTCGCTGAGTCTTGTCCAACTCTTTGCAACACCATGGACTGTAGCATGCTAGGCTTCCCTGTCTGATACCAACTCATGGAGCTTACTCAAACTAATGTCCAATGAGTCAGTGATGCCATCTGACATCTCATCCTCTGTCGTCCTCTTCTCCTCCTGCCTTCACTGTTTCCCAGTTCATGGTCTCTTCTAATGAGTCAGTTCTTCGCATCAGGTGGCTAAAGTATTGGAGCTTTAGCGTCAGCATCAGTTCTTCATCAACTCTATGGACATAGACTTTGATCAAACCCCAGAAGATAGTGATGGACGGGGAAACCTGGTGTGCTGCAGTCCATGGGGTTGCATTGAGTCAGAACTGACTGAGTGACTGAAGAGCAATGCCTTTTGTAAATATATTTTCCCAGTCTTAATTTACCTTCTCATTATCTTACAGTATCTTTCACAGAAGTTTTAAATTTTAATAAACTCCAGCTTATCAATTCTTTCGACAGTGCCTTAGAAAGTATATTTAAAAGTTAGCACCATGCTACATAATTTCACCCATATTACCTTCTAGGAGTTCCATACTTCTGCATTTTATATCTGAGTCTAAGGCTCACTTGGAGTTAATTTTTGTTTATGGTGTAATGTGTAAAAATTTTCCTTTTTCTTCTACTAAATATTAAAAAATGTTTATGTATATATGTATTTTTGAATATGCCTTGTCTTTATTTCTGTGTGCAGGCTTTCTTTATTTGAAGAGAACAGAGGCTACTCCAGTTGTGATGCACGAGTTTTTCCTTGTGGTGCTGTCCCTTGTTGTGGAGCACAGGCTTTGGTGCACTGGCTTGGTAGTTGTAGCACACAAGCTCAATAATTGTGGCTTGCAGAATCCGGTGCACACAGATTTCAGTAGTTGCAGGGCACAGGCTTAGTTACTTCACGGCATGTGAGATCCTTCTGGACCAGGGTTCATTCCTGTGTCCCCTGATTGGCAGGCAAATTCTTAACTGCTCAACCACCAGAGAAGTCCCAGAGATTCTTTTTTCAATATGAATTCTCAGATTTTCCACACCATTCCTTGAAAAGACTGCCTCTGCTTCATTTTATTGCCTGTGCTCTGTTGTCAGAGATTAGTTAACTGTATTTTTGTAGATTTATTTATCTGCTGTATATTTTGTTATGTTGATCATTTATCTGTTTCTTTTATCAGTACCATGCTGCCTTGATTAATTTACCTTTATATTAAAATCATTAAATAAACCTGTTGTTAGTCCTCTAATGTTGAACTTCAACATTATGTTGAACTTTGGGGGTCTTTTGTCTCTCCTTACTATGTGAGAATCACTTTGTTAAACATTTGTAAAAATAACATTGAATTTTTATTTGCTTGCATAGAATCTGTGAATCAAGTTTGTAAAAACTGACATCTTAAATAATACTAAGTTTTACTTCTGAAGAATGTGGAAACTCTCTCCTGTTACTTAGTTATTTTTTAATCAATGCTTTGTACTTTTTTCGTAAAGGTTTCAGATACCTATTTCATTGAGTTTTTCCTACATATTTCATTTTAGGGCAAGTGCTAATGCAGTGGTTGTTGTTTAGTCTAAACCATGTCTGACTCTTGGGACCCCATGGACTGTAGACTGCCAAGCTCCTCTGATCACGGGATTCTCTAGGGAAGAATACTGAAGCGGGTTGCTATTTCCTTCTCCAGAGGATCTTTCCGACTCAGGGATCAAACCCATTGTCTCCTGCATTAGCAGGCAGATTCCTTAGAAATTACACTTGTTCATTACTAGTATAACAATGTGTTTAACTTTTTTATATTAACTGTATATCTTGCAACATTTCTATATTCTTACTAACCTTTCTAAGTAGGTTTCTTGATTCTTTTAATTTCTTCACTGGCAATTGTGTCAGTTTGAACAAAGAGCTTCATTTTTTCCTTTTTAATTTTAATCTGTATCCATTTTACATCATTTTCTTGTTTCGTTATATCAGTTTACTTTAGTGTGGTAGATGAAAGAGTGGTGAGAGGGGAACATCCTTGCCTTGTTTTGTATGCTATTGGGGAATGCTTTGAGCCCAACTTAACGTACGACGTTAGCTAGAGGTTTTCTATAGATAATTTTATTAAGTGGAGGAAGTTCATCTCTGTTCCTAGTTCAGTGACAGTAATTTTATCATGCACAAGTATTCGGTTTTGTCAGTTCTTTTGCTGTATCAGTTGTCATGATTATGTGGATTTTCTTTTTTAACCTGTGGATGCGTGATATATTATAATGATTGATTTTTCTAATGTTGAATGAACCTTGGATGCATTGGATAAATCCTCTTTGGCCATAGTGTATAAATGTCTTTCTGCATAGTTGGATGTGATCTGCTGATAACTTTGTTGAGGATTTTTCTTTGGTCTGTAGTTTTCTCTCAGTGTTTTTAGTATTAGGGTAGTCATTGTCCTTGATCTCATAGTATAGTTGAAAGATTGTGTCTGCTTCTATTTTCTGGAACAGGTTATTGAGCACTGGCATAATTTCTTCCTGAATTTTTGGTGGAACTCTTTATCAGTGACCTCATTTAGGCACTGTGGTGCTTTTTGTTCTGCAAAGTTACTAAATGATTGATTCAGTTTAAATAGTTATATGCTTACAGATTATCTCTTTGTCCCAGGGTTGTTTTTATTTTCCACTCTTTTGTCTGCTGATCAATATAGTTTTTATTAATACTTCTTCATTGTCTTGATCACTGTAACTTCAGAATATGTTCTGAGATTTAGATAATACTTGTATAACATTGTCTTTCCTTTTATAGTTGATTTGATTCTGCTGTCTTTTATTTAGTCTTCATATAATTTTAGGGTTATTATGTCAATTTGTATCAAAAGTATCCACTGGCACTTAATAGAATTGTGTTATGTGTTTAAGTCAAATTACTAATTTTTCGGAACCATGAATATAGTTTCTCTCCATTTACTTAGTTCTCTTTTAACTTCTCTCAGTCATCTTTTTCAGTTGTTATGAATAGACTTATATTCTTGATTTGTTTTTGAAGTATTGCCTTAAGTTAATTTCTAATTTCTTTTGTGATATCCTGATTTCAAACATTCAGAATTCTGTTTAATATTTTTCAAAGTTTTGGTATTTTTCTGATTATATTTTTAATGATTGGTATTATTCTGTTTTGTTCAGGGAATATATTTTTTATGATTTTAATTCTGTTATTGAGACTTATATTTCTCCTAATCTGTCATGTGAACTCTAAAAGGAAACCTATTCTGTACATATTAAGTATCGAGTATTATTGAATACAAAAAGAGGAAAGACCTCACAGAAACAGAAGAGATTAAGAAGTGGCTAGAATACACAGAAAAATTATACAAGAAAGGCCTTTTTTACTGGGATAACCATAGTGGTGTGATCACTCACATAGACTCAGACATCCTGGAGTGTGAAGTCAGGTGGCCCTGAGGAAGTCTTACCATGAACAATGCTAGTGGAAGTGATTAAATTCCAGAGGAAGAGATAGGGAATCTACCTGATAAAGAATTCAGAATAATGATAGTGAAAATTGTCCAAAATCTTGACATCAAAATGGAATCACAGATAAACAGCCTGGAGACAAGGATTGAGAAGATGCAAGAAAGGTTTAACCAAGGACCTAGAAGAAATAAAAAAGAGTCAGTATATAATGAATAATGCAGTAAATGAGATGAAAAACACTCTGGAGGGAACAAATAGTAGAATAACAGAGCAGAAGATAGGATTAGTGAAGTAGAAGATAGAATGGTAGAGATAAATGAATCAGAGAGGAAAAAAGAAAGTGAATTAAAAGAAATGAGGACAGTTTCAGAGACCTCCAGGTCAATGTTAAACACCCCAACATTCAAATCATAGGAATCCCAGAAGAAGAAGACAAAAAGAAAGACCATGAGAAAATACTTGAAATAATAGTTGAAAACTTCCCTAAAATGGGAAAGGAAGTAATCACCCAAGTCCAAGAAACCCAGAGTCCCGAACAGGATAAACCTAAGGCGAAACACCCCAAGACACATGTGATTATTTCCTTTCCCATTTTAGGGAAGTTAACAAAGATCAAACACAAAGAACAAATATTAAAAGCAGCAAGGGAAAAACAACAGATAACATACAAGAGGATTCCCATGAGGATAACAGCTGATCTTTCAATAGAAATGCTTCCAGCCAGAAGGGAATGGTAGGACATACTTAAAGTGATGAAAGAGGAAAACCTACAACCCAGATTACTGTACCCAGCAAGGATCTCATTCACATATGAAGGAGAAATCAAAATCTTCACAGACAAGCAAAAACTGAGAGAATTCAGCACCACCAGACCAACTCTCCAGCAAATGCTAAAGGATCTTCTCTAGACAGGAAACACAAAACGGGTGATTAAATTCCAGTGAGCTATTTCAAATCCTAGAAGATGATGTTCTTAAAGTTCAACACTTCATATACCAGTAAATTTGGAAAACACATCTGTAGCCACAGGATTGAAAAAGGTTAGTTTTCATTCCAGTCCCAAAGAACAGCAATGCCAAAGAATGTTGAATCTACCATACAATTGCACTCATTTCACATGCTGGCAAAATAATGCTCAAAATCCTCCAAACTAAACTTCAGCAGTACATGAACTGAGAACTTCCAGATATACAAGCTGGATTAGAAAAGGCAGAGGAACCAGATATCCACTGGATCATAGAGGAGTTAAGGAAGTACCAGAAAAACATCTACTCCTTCATGGACTGCTCTGAAGCCTTTCATGGTGAATCATAAGAAACTGTGGAAAATTCTTAAAGAGATGGAAATATCAGACCACCATACCTGTCTTCTGTGTAACCTGTATGCAGCTCAAGAAGCAACAGTTGGTACCAGGCATGTAACAAGGGACTGGTTCAGAATTGGGAAAGGAGTATATCAAGGCTGTATATTGTCATCCTGCTTATTTAACTTACATGCAGAGTACATCATGAGAAATGCTGGACTGGATGAAGCACAAGCTGGAATCAAGATTGCTGGGAAAAACATCAGTAACCTTAGATATGCAGATGACACCACCCTTATGGCAGAAAGTGAAGAGGAACTAAAAAGCCTCATGATGAAAGTGAAAGAGGAGAGTGAAAAGTTGGCTTAAAGCTCAACATTCAGGAAACTAAAATCATGTCATCTGGTCCCATCATTTCATGGCAAGTAGATGGGGAAACAGTGGAAATAGTGAGAGGCTTTATTTTTAGGGGCTCCAAAATCACTGCAGATGGTGACAGCAGCCATGAAATTAAAAGATGCTTGCTCTTTGGAGGAAAAGCTGTGACCAACCTAGACAGTATATTAAAAAGTAGAGACTGACTAAAATAAAGTGACTTCACTGTCTAGTCAGAGCTATTGTTTTTCCAGTAGTCATGAATCGATGTGAGAGTTGGACCCTAAAGAAAGGTGAGTGCCAAAGAATTGATGCTTTCTCAGTGTGGTGCTGTAGAAAACTCTTGTTGAGAGTCCCTTGGAGTGCAAGAAGTACAAACCACTCAATTTTAAAGGAAAGCGGTCCTGAATATTCATTGGCAGGACTGATGCTGAAGCTGCAGCTCTAATATGTTGGCCACCTGATGCAAAGACCTGACTCATTAGGAAAGACCTTGACTGAGGCTAGGAAAGATTGAAGTTATTCCTTGGAAAAAATTAATAAGATTTCATATGCTTTCTTTGAGGATAGCTGTTACTTTTCTGTTACAGATTCAATATTAATCTTAAAAGATTAATATATACACTGTTTCCATATTACACATAATACATTGTTATGATTGGTGATCTAGTTTCTTTAAGATGTGTTCATAGCTTCAATCTATAATGACTATATGTATGTTTTTCCATATCTAAATTTACTGAGTCATTTCTCTTTTAATGAAAATGTATATATCTGAATTAGACACTAAAATTTCTCAAAGACTTCCATGAAGAATTATGTTACTACACTAGTAAATGAAATCAGTTACGCAGCCCAGAAATACGATTTTCCCTCAAGATTATTAACCACTTTAACGATAAGATTATGAAACTTTTAAAAATGATTTTTACAATTTTGGTTATATTATATTACACATTTAGTTGTTTAGCTTTTATTTAACATTTTTAATCCTCAGTGTTGTTCTTTTTATGCATTAGATGTTTGTTTAATATCTGGCTGGAACTTACAGTATGGAATTTTAAAAGTCTGTTTTTCTCTTTTTTTTAGGGGTTTAACAAAGGTCAGAATTCACACTTGCCAGGATCTAATGATGAACAGCCTTCATTTTCCACTGATCCTGCCCTGTATCTCCAGGCAGCTAGCACTAATATTCAGACTTCACATAGAATGCTACCTACTAGTTCAGTAACACAGGGAACTGCTTTCAATCACCTCTCTCATATTGCTACCTCAGGTGACCAGCAAGGCATTTGTTATACCAAAGAGAGCACACCTTCAGGAAATAGATCTTCTGTGCCTGAAATAAGCAGTCATACTGAAGATAAACCTAATGGCTGTGCTGGTGTCAAGGGACTTTCTAATCGTGTTCAGCAGTTGATGGCAGAACCTATTTGTAGTCCAAACAGTGGAGATTCTACATCACCAAATTTTATTTCAGACAATCCTCAGATCTCTTCCTTGTTGATTGGAAAAGCCAATGACACTATGATAACTGGAGCATGTGACAAAGTCAGTAGTATTCACCCAGAAAGTCATACAACGACTAATAATTCTGTTGCCTCTTTACACTCTTCAATCATCTCTACAACTGCTCTAAAATCTGTCGACCACACCACTACCTTTGGTGTTACCAGCATCAGCAGTTCTCATATTAGGTTACAAACAGTTAATGGAAAAGGGCTAGAGAACTCACACAGCTCTAAAAATACAAGTCTGCCTATGATTAGCCGCAAACCTGATTCTCCAATCATACCATCAATGTCTGTGTCCATATACTCAAATTCTACAGAAGTTCTGAAGGCATGCAGGTTAGTATGGAAAAGTTTATCACAAATTGAAAATAGTTCACTTCTGACTTGATCAGAAAACTGAAATAATATTTGTATTTTATAAAAAATATAAAAGGTAATTATGTAGTCACTTGCCTAAAATAACTATTTCAAAAGGAACTTTGTTATTCCTCAGTATTATGCATAAACTCTCAGTGTATTACATGTGAAAAGCATTTTTCTATACCATATTGTGAGAAGCACATTTCTAGTGTTACTGAGTTCTGTTGATTAGCCATATTCTCTATGATTGGGGATTGAAACCAGTGAATGGATTAAATTATATTTGATAAAAAACCTGTAAAACCTTATTGATTGTTTTCTTTCTGGCAACATTTTCTGTGATTCTAGAAGAGATTTTAAACAGGCAGGAGCAATAAGAGAAAGGAACAAAGATTTGAGAAGTGTTAATAGACCACCAGTCACTTTGGGAGTCAAGCTATATTCTATTATTCTTAAAAGAATGAACTTCAAAAGTTTATTTCTTAAGTGGGTTTTATTGCCTTCAAACAAAAAATAAGACTCAAAAAGATGAGAAACACCTTCTTTGATATTGTGAAATTGTATAAATTTCCACATTCTGCACAGTCTTACTCATTCACGTTTTTTGAAAACACCTTTATTAAGATATAATTGACATACCTTACAATATATCCCTAAAATGTACAGTACAATGGTTTTTAGTATATTTCCATATAATGCACCAACCACCAGCACAATTTTTCAGCAGTTTTATTGTCTCAAAAAGAAAACTGTTGAACACATTTTAAAGTACTATTTTTATTCTGTTTGTTTAAAATCTAATCTAAAATTATCTTATTTCTCATGTTTAGATGCTGTATAGAAGAGTAAAACTTGTGTGATAGTTAAAGTACTAGGGGTAATGTTTCTGTGTAATTTTCTAAAACAAATTTGAATAATAATTCAATTTGAAATTGAATAATAATTGATATTATAATGAAATAAAATAGAAGATATGTACCATTAAATATAAATCTGAAGTTTTTTTTATCTATTTTGACTATTTTAATTCAGGTTTTGAATTTCAAATATAAAAAAAGAATTATTGCTTAATTACTGTAAGTCTTCTGAAACTGGGAGTCTTTACCTCTCATCAATTGCTGAAACTAAAACATGTTTAGATTTTTCAGACACTTAGATTATCTTAGAAACCATCACCGATCAAACACTGAATATGCATTACAAAATTCTAAGCTGACACAAGTCTTAAATGTTTATGTAGTTTGTACTGGAGATAGAATAATAGAAAAACGGAAATAATTGATATTTTTAAAAATATATGAGTAAATAAGAAATTTTTGCCTTTCACAGTGGGTTAAATTTTAATTTTCCCATCTTATTTTACAAAATATATGTAAGCATCATTATTGGGGTACCTTTTTTAGATTGAATTTTAAGCTCAAAACCCCTAAAAGAACTTGTTTTATTGCTAAAACTGTGTAAATTTGTAAGTTGAAAATAACTTACATATGGATGCATGGTTTTTCCAGTAAATTTGGCTGGCAGTTTACTAGTGAAAGGATACCATCACCATCTCCAACAGTGATAAAGAGAAAAAATAAAGAATAGACAAGAAAGGAAGGAGGAAAGAACATGAATGTCAGGTTTTGAATTGAGGATAAAATTACTCCAGTTTAACATAGCAGAATAGATAGCAAATAATAACTGTCATGTGGAGACAGTTCCTATTACCCAATGCTGATGTGTTCTTTGGAGAAGGCAGTGGCAACCCACTCCAGTACTCTTGCCTGGAAAATCCCATGGACAGAGGAGCCTAGTAGGCTGCAGTCCATGGGGTGGCTAAGAGTCGGACACGACTGAGCGACTTCACTTTCACTTTTCACTTTCATGCATTGTGGGAGGAAATGGCAACCCACTCCAGTGTTCTTGCCTGGAGAATCCCAGGGGCAGTGGGGCCTGGTGGGCTGCCGTCTATTGGGTTGCACAGAGTTGGACACAACTAAAGCGACTTAGCAGCAGCAGCAGCAGATTTGTTCTTTACTGGACTGAATTCTGATTAGTTCAAGGAATCAGTAGTTGAGAGGATTTAATCACTCTGTATGAGAAACTTAGTAAGGAAAAAAAAAAATCTGTATATTAGTTAATCTGCAGAGCACCTCCCATTTTTTTGTGTTTAAATGTGTTCAAAAGTAAGTTCACAGTAAGGTATTTTTAAGTATGGTATTTTTAAAGTAATTTTTCAGTAATAAAACATTTTTGCTACAGTGAGATATTCTTAGTCTTTGCCACCTCCACTTTTTTCCCCAACTTCATTTCTTTCCCATTTGGATTTTTATGGTAACTTTTTCTTAGAATAGCAGTGAAGTCATACCTATTTAGAAATTCATGTGTTTCTTTTGTTCAAACTCTTCATGCTTTAGGGTTGATAGGTATTTTACAAAGGAAAAAAAAGTATGGTTCCTTTATTTTCAAAAACATTGGTTCTTTTGGTAAATGACTTTAGATTCTGATTTGACTAATTAATAGGGACATACTAATAATGGTCCTTTGATTTCATTGTACTTTTTGAGCAGCGTGTTCTCTTTTGTTATATTTCTTAGAAAAATTTTAAGGGTTATTAAAATTTTAAACTGCCAGTTTTTGGTTTCATTTATAGCATTTTTGCTTCTGTTAAAATTTTAAAATGTAAGTTCACCATTTAAGTAATTGGGCCAGTTTGGGTTCCTTGCTCTTGCCTCATTTTTTTTTTTTTTTTTTTTCTGTTTTCATATATATTTTTACTTTGAATTGCTTCAGTTTTCTATATACTCTTAATTTGCTCTGTTACTAGACTATAAAAATCCTACAAGCAGAATCACACTCATTTTTCATATATAGGATGGTAAATCAGCTTGTAAAATTTTTTTCAAGTACAATTAAATCCTTGATCCATGTGTTAGGGTATTCTAAAATATTTATGTTATATTGTAGTACATCTCTCACTAGGAAATAAGTCTTTTATAATCAACTTAAATCATTTTATGGAAAGTATAGAGTGACAGACATAATTAAGCATTGAAACCAATTCCTTTTATTATATAGAGATTATAATTGACTCTTTAATACGTTGTTCTAAGGAGGGTATATTTTTTCCTATATTAGCTTCTGACATGTATTTTGGTTGTAAATTCAGTTCTGTGGAGTTTATAAATTAGAATCGTATTTTTAAATTTAGAAGCTTAAGATACAGGCAACCTGAACCACACAAGTCACTATGCTTTGTGGACAGATAATGAAACCTAGAGACTGATTTAACATTTAAACTTAATTGCTAGTTAATTGTAAGATTTTAGTGTAATATACATTTGTAAATTGTTTAAAAATAGAAAAGTTTGTATTTTTAACTTAATTTGTAACTATATAAACCCTATCATAGGGAATCCTCTGGTGGTTCAGTGGTTAGCACTGTTCACTTTCATTGCCAGAATCCCCCTTTGATCCCTATCCAGGTAACTAAGGCCAAAATAGGCTCTGCACACTATGAGCTGTTTTTTATGGCATTTCAAAGTTGATAACTTACACCATCTGAAACTTTAGTTTTCACACTTTCACTTTTCACTTTCCTGCATTGGAGAAGAAAATGGCAACCCACTCCAGTGTTCTTGCCTGGAGAATCCCAGGGATGGGGAGCCTGGTGGCTGCCGTCTGTGGGGTCACACAGAGTCCGGACACGACTGAAGTGACTTAGCAGTAGCAGCAGTTCTACAAAAAAATCCTAAGTTTCAGGCTTTCCTTCCCTTTAGCAAAAGTAAAGCTAAACAAGGAATGGTGATTTTACTTTAGCTTTTGTAGTTGTATAATTTGAAATTTTAAATAGAATTTGTAATCTGTTCTCCAAAAATACAACTATTTGTTCTGAAGAAACAGTGTATATTATTTTACTTTACTGAATGTAGAAGATTTTTCTCTTGTTTTAATCTCCTGTTTTTACAATCATTGCATAACTGATATATTTCTTCTAATTTTTTTCTAGGAACTTAGATAAAAATGGCTTGTCTAATAGTCACAATTTGTTGGATAAATGTCCGCCTCCAAAACCACCAACTTCTCCATATCCACCTTTGCCAAAGGACAAGTTGAATCCACCCACACCTAGTATATATGTAAGTCTTCTTGCTAATTAGTAATAACCCAGTTATCTGAACTTGTCTGCCTTTAGATATATTTTTAAACCATTGCAAATCTTTTTAGAGAAAATTAAATTTTTCTCTAGAGTTGAAATCTTTGAAAAACCATGTTTGTGTCCTAGAAGATAACAAACAACATCTCTCAGACTGAATATGGTCCCTGCCTCTTTTTGTAAATAAAGTTCTGTTGTTACATAGTCATATTCATTTATTTATATGTTATCTGATTGCTTTGCATTGGTTTAAAAATACTTACCATTTGTCCTTTCTTTGAAAAAGTTTTAGCACTGTACTCTAGAAAGATTTTTTGAAGAGATGATTTAAATCTAAAGTGTGTCTCACCTACAGACTGAGATTCTCTGAGAGTAGCAATAGTTAATTGTTTTTATCTTAGTTTTTTGTTTACATGATTCTAAATCTACATTCTGCTACCTTACAGACCTTAACTTTATGGTTCAAATTAAAGCAAAAATTTTTGTAAGTAACAAAGTGGTTAAGAATGTAGAAATTATGATTAGTACATGTTATTAAAAAGGTTAAGAATAAATAATTAAAAATTTTCAATTTGAAGCTAAATGTTTTTACTTTTGGGGAATATAGGTCTTTGGTAAAGAAAATTGATTTAAGTTAAATCAAAACAATTTCTGTGATTTTTTTTTTTAAGTGTAGCTGCTGTCCGTCCTTAAACTATCCTCTTCTAAGACAAAAGAAAAATTTCTAAGCTAAAATTTGAAGAGTAAATATTTAGAATGATGCTATATGTAAGAGAGCATTTTGGATATCTGGCCCCTTTTTAAACTAGATGCTAAAGGAAAGTTACACAGCTCAAAATAGCCTGGCATTAAAACTCCCCTCCAGGTCCCCCCCAACCATTCTATGCAAAACAAAGCACTCTCTCACCACCACCCCCCCTAAAAAAATGGACATTAAGGTTGATTATGCCCAGCTCCCAGCTGGCTGATCTCACTCTGAACAACCTTGGAGAAGAACAGGCCCCCTTAAGACAGTAGCTTTCCACATACATGCCTGTATGTACTTACTCTTTTCTTGGGTAAGTGCAGCAGCTCACTAATCTGACTCCTGCCCCTTTTCTCCTCATTAAAGGTGATCTGTTCCTGTAATGTGCCAGTTTCATTCTTTTTCTGAACCTCACCTTTTCTAACTCCTTTACCCTACAGATGCTATATAAAACCAAATTTTACTCTTAAATTACCACATTAGATTACACTGACTTATTGTGAAAGGAAGGTCTAGTTATAAAAATAAAACTCAACCCCTGAAACTGAACTTTTGGGGATTAAATGCAAACTGGAGATTTATCTTTCTTGGGTGTTATTGAATCATTTTTAATTTTGATTATAGTCTTTAAAACACTTTTAATATTTAAGTTTATATTTTACTGTTTCCATACCTCTTTTATAAGAATTCTGGAGGTATGCTTGGTAAGTACACTTGGGAAATACTTTTGAACTGCTAACCATTTTCAATCTATTTGTGAAATTTGTGTTCTAAGTTAATAACACCATTTCAGAATTTATTAAATTTAAAGTGTATCCCTTTTAAAGATAAATGTATATAGTGATTTTCTCCACATAGAATTTTCCTGAAAGGACTAATGCTAAAACACTGTAGTATGCAGCACTCAGTTTTAATGGCTAAAGTATATTGTTGATGTAAAAATGCTTGGACAAAAAATGAAAACATATTTCAGGACAATACTTAGTCATTTTCTGAAATCTAACAAAACATTTTAATTTTACAGTTGGAAAGTAAACGTGATGCTTTCTTTCCTCCATTACATCAATTTTGTATAAATCCCAAAAACCCTGTTACAGTAATACGTGGCCTTGCTGGAGCTCTTAAATTGGGTAAGTTGAAAGTTCTCTCACTGTCATTTTTTAAAAAACTACCAGAAACAGTTTTTCCTAGATGTTTCCCCCAGTTTTTATTTTAATGGTAGGAAACCATTAAACCATTTTAATGGTAGGAAACAACCTTCTTTCTGTCTCAGTCACTTTAGCACATTTTTAACATGATGCCTATATTAGCCATTGACAATTTTTGATAGATTTTTATTTCTTTTTAATTAAGCATCATGAATGACTTGAGTTAGTTAATGGAAGACATTTTGCAATGTAAGATGTAGGTAAAATTAGATCCAGAGCCTGCTTATGTCCCTCAGTCCCTTGTTACACCTTCACACCTTGTCACAGTGATTAAATCTAATGATTCATGGGACTGCTGTGAAAGTTTGACCCTCATATGGCTTGAAGCAGTCTTGAGGAAAATGGATGGAACATCATAAAGAATTTTTGTAAACAACTTTTGAAACGTTCATTATACCAAAAAGTTTTATTTTTTATTAAAATTTATTTATTCATGTAGATCTAGGGCTTTTCTCTACTAAAACTTTGGTAGAAGCTAACAATGAACACACAGTAGAGGTGAGAACACAGTTGTTGCAACCAGCAGATGAAAACTGGGATCCCACTGGAACAAAGAAAATCTGGCGTTGTGAAAGTAATCGATCTCATACTACAATTGCTAAGTATGCACAGTACCAGGCCTCCTCCTTCCAGGAGTCATTGAGAGTAAGTGTTTTTTCCTGGAGATTTTTTTTCTAAATTAAATGCAATTGCTTCTCTAACAGTGTATTCAATTAATATAATTAGCTTTTGTAAGTATTACAGTAAACAATAGATTAAACTATTGAAGGTTTAAATGAGGTTATATTAGCAGAAGTACATATTGTTCATAGAGAAAATACTGTTTTATAGCATATCCTTATTTTTGAAATGTTTCTATTTAAAATTATAAAGTAAATAGGTTTACACAGTAGTTGCAGGCTGATTTTAATACGAAGAATATTATCTGGGCAGTGCTCTGGTTTTTAATTGGTTTTGAAAAAGGCATTTCCATTTCATTTTATCTGGAAGATACTCTATAAAGAACTGTTAGTACTCTTTCTGTGTCATTAATAGTCTGTAAATAAAACTGCAAAAGAAGCAGAAATTTACAAAAGCATCAAAAAATATTCTTTGCCTTGTTCACTATTATATTGGAGAATGCTTTGAGCCTAACTTCACATATGATTAAATAAAAAGATGCTTACTCCTTGGAAAAAAAGTTAGGACCAACCTAGACACCATATTAAAAACCAGAGACATTACTTTGCCAACAAAGGTCTGTCTAGTCAAGGATGTGGTTTTTCCAGTATTCATGTATGGATGTGAGAGTTGGACTATAAAGAAAGCTGAGCTCCGAAGAATTAATGCTTTTGAACTGTGGTGTTGGAGAAGACTCTTTAAAGTCCCTTGTATTACAAGGAGATCTAGCTAATCCACCCAGGAAGAAATCAGTCCTGAATGTTCATTGGAGGGATTTATGTTGAAGCTGAAACTCTGCTACATTGGCCACCTGATGGCAAGAGCTGACTCATTGGAAAAGACCCTGATGCTGGGAAAGATTGAAGGCAGAAGGAGAAGGGGATGACAGAGGACGAGATGGTGGGATGGCATCACTGACTCAATGAATATGGGTTTGGGTGAACTCCAGATGTTGGTGATGGACAGGGAGGCCTGGTGTGCTGTGATTCATGGGATTGCAAAGAGTCGGACCCAACCGAACTGAACTGAACTGAATGGTTTTCTATAGATAATCTTATTAAGTAGAAGAAGTTCCTCTCTATTCCTAGTTCAGCGACTGATTTTATCATGCACAGGTATTCAGTTTTGTCAGTTCTTTTGCTGCATCAGTTGTCATGATCATGTGGTTTTTCTTCTTTAACCTGTGGATGTTTGATATAATATAATGATTGATTTTTTTTAATGTTGAGTGAACCTTGCAAAGAGTTGGAGACAACTGAGCGACTAAACTGAACTGAACTGAGCCTTGCATGCATTGGATAAATCCCATTTGGCCATAGTGTACAAATGTCTGTCTGCATAGTTGGATGTGATCTGCTGATACTTTGTTGAGGATTTTTCTTTGGTCTGTAGTTTTCTCTCAGTGTTTTTAGTATTAGGGTAGTCATTGTCCTTGACCTCATAGTATAGTTGAAAGATTGTGTCTGCTTCTATTTTCTGGAACAGGTTATTGAGCACTGGCATAATTTCTTCCTGAATTTTTGGTGGAACTCTTTATCAGTGTCCTCATCTGGGCACTATGGTGCTTTTTGTTCTACATAGTTACTAAATGATTGATTTAGTTTCAATAGTTATATATTTACAGATTATCTCTTCCTCCCAGTGTTGCCTTTGAAAGATTGTGTCTTTCAAGGAATTGGTTCATTTTATCTAGGTTGTCATATTTGTGGGTGGAGTGATTCATAGCATTCTTTTATTATCTTTTACTGACCATGGATTTGTAATAATGATTCATATTTTATTTATATCATTAGTAATTTCTGTCTCTTGGATGGCATCACTGACTCAATGGACATGAGTTTGAGCAAGCTCCAGAAGCGGGTGATGGTCAGGGAAGCCTGGTGTGCTGTAGTCCATAGGGTTGCAAAGAATTGGACATGACTGAGTGACTGACCTGAACTCAACCGTTTTGTATATTTATTTTCCAGCCTAGTTTTATCAATTTTATTGGTCTTTTCAAAGGGCCAAGTTTTGGTTTCATTGATTTTTCTCTTTTGATTTTGTATTTTCAGTTTTCCTGACTTTAATTATTCTTCATATTTCTTTTCTTATTCCCTTTGATCGGATTTATTTCCTTTTGTTTTCCTTTTAATTTTCTTGTAGAGTAGAAACTTAGATGATTGATTTTAGATCTTTTCTTTTTCTATTATGTGTATTAATTACACTGAATTTCCTGCCAGTCATTGGTTTGGGTGCATCTCCAAATTTACTAACGTTTCTATTTTCATTATAACTCAGTTCAAAATAATTATTACCTATTTTTGAGGGTATTTTCGACAATATATTGTTTAGTATCAGTGTGTTTTTGGATTTTCTATCTTTGTTTTACTGATTTCTAGTTTATTTCCATTGTTATCTGATAGGAGGTACTGTATTATGTCTTTACTTTTGAACTGCAAACTTGTGGGTGATGACCTGGAATGTGGTCTTAATGAACATTCTGTGTGAACTTCAGAGAACCATGCAATTTTTGACATAAGAATCCTGAAAGGCACAAACAAAACCTTCTGAGCATCAGGACCCAGGGGAAAGGAGCAGTTGACCACACAAGAGACTGAGCCAGACTTGCCAGTGACGCCACAAGAGATTGAGACAGACCTCCCTATGGGTCTCCTGTGGAGGTGCTGGTTGAAAGTGGCCTGCCTCAGGGTCAGGGGGACTGGTGGCAGCAGTCTTGGGAAGTGCAGCTTATTGGTATAAGTCGTCTTAGAGGAGGTCACCATTAGCTTTACGATAGAGCCTGTAGCCCTACCATAGGGACTACAGACTTAGAGCACTGGGCTGCCTCAGGCGAAATCAACAGGGAGGGAGCACATCCTTACCTATCAGCAGAAAATTTGACTACAGATTTACTGAACATCACCCTGCCCACCAGAGCAAGACCTGGTTTTTCCCACAGCCTGTCTGTTCCATTAGGAAGCATGCAGGAGCCTCTTTACTCATCCATCAGGGGGCAGACAGAAGAAGCAAGAAGTGCAGTTCCATGGACTCCAGAACAAAAACCACAATTACAGAAAGCTAACCAAATGATGGATCATAGCCATGTGTAACTCAGTAAAACTATAAACCATGATGTGGAGGGCCACCCAAGATAGATGGGTCACTGAGGTGAGTTCTGAAAAAACTAGGTCCACTGAACAAGGAAATGGCAAGCCGCTTGAGTTTTTTTGCTTAGAGAACCCCATAAACAGGCAAAATTTTGCCCCATGAAAAGGCAAAAATATATGACACTAGAGGATGAACCCCCCCCAGGTCTGTAGGTGTCTGATATGATATGCTACCGGAGAAGAGTGGAGAAATAACTCCATAACAATGAAGAGACTCAGCTAAAGCGGAAATGATGCCCAGGTGTGGATGTCTTATGGTGAAAGTAACATCTATTGCTGTAAAGAACAATACTGCACACGAACCTGGAATGTTAGGTCTGTGAATCCAGGTAAATGGGACATAGTTAGGGGAAGGCAAGAGTGAACATTAACATCTTAGGAATCGGTGAACTAAAATGAATGGGAATGGGTGAATGGAATTTAGATGACCATTATATATACTACTGTGGGCAAGAATCCCATAGAAGAAACAGAGTAGCCCTCATAGTAAACAAAACACTCCAGAATATAGTACTTTGGTGCAGTCTCAAAAATGACAGAGTGATCTCAGTTTATTTCCAAGGCAATTCAGTATAACAGTCATCCAAGTCTATGCCGCAACCACTGATTCTGAAGAAGCTGAATTTGAATGGTTCAGTGAAGAACTGGGAAACCTTCTAGAACTAACACCAAAAAAAATGTTTTTTTCATCTTAGATAATTGGAATGCAAATGTAGGAAGTCAAATACCTTGAGTAACAGGCAAATTTGCCCTTGGAATACAAAATGGGGGGTGGGGTGGGGGCGGCAAAGTACAAAATAAAGCTGGGCAAAGCCTAACCAAGTTTTTCCAAGAGAATGCAAGTCATAGCAAACACCATCTTGAAACAACCTAAGAGGTGATTCTACACGTAGATATCATTAGATGGTCAGTAGCGAAATCAAATTGAGTATATTCTTTGCAACCAAGAGTGGAGAACCTCTGTAGTCAGCCAAGAGAAGACCTGCAGCTGACTGTGGCTCACATCCAAGCTCCTTATTGCAAAATTCAGGTTTAAATTGAAGAAAGTGGGGAAAATCACTAGACCATTCACGTATGACCTAAATAAATACCTTACGATTATTTAGCAGAAGTGACAAATAGAGTCGAGATTATTAGTCTGGTAGACTGAGTGCCTGAAGAATTATGCATGGAAATTGATATTGTTGGAGAAGAGAAAGTAACCAAAATAATCCTAAAAGGAAACAGATGTAAGAAGGCAAAAATTCCCTGGAGAAGGGAATGGCACTCCAGTCCCATATTCTTGCCTAGAGAATTCCTTGGACAGAGGAGTCTGGTGGTTACAATCCATGGAGTCACAAAGTATTGGACACAATTTAGCAAATAAAGACACACACACAAATATGGTATAATGTTATGCTATTTATATCCCAATTATAAAAAGAGAGGATTAAGAAATTTTTTTCACTGATTCTTTTTTTTTTGATGCTTTCATTTTATATATTAGGAATTCTGACCTGTATTAATTTTCTTCTTTAAAAAACTAAATTTTCTTCCAAGCCAATGCAGTTTTTTTCTAGCAAGTTTCTCTGAATTTCTGTCCATTAGAAAAATCTTTATTTCTCTTTTACTCTTGAAAAATGTCTGAGGGTATAAAATTCTAGTGTGATTTTCTTTTTATTTCCATTTCACTGTTTTCTTGCTTACATTTTGGAGAAGATGTGGTTGTTATATTTAGATGAGTGTAAATGAGATATTTTTATTCTTTATCTCCATTCCATATTTTCTCTTATCTTTGATTTTCAGTAGTATAAATATGATATGCCTAACTTTAGGGTTTGCACATTTATCCTTCTTGGTTTTACTCAGAACCCCTATATTTGTGTTTTGATACCTCTGTTTCATTGGTAGGGGATATTTACTTATTTCTAGTTTGTTTATTGGTCTAAATGTTTTTCTCTTTTTGCATACTACAAGGAATTTGGGATCGATGTTACCTGATCAGGGATTGAATCCTGGGCCCCAGTAGGGAGAGTGCTGAGTTCTAAACATTGGACTGCCAGGGAATTTCCTCTTGGTTAATTTATTTCTTCTCTTTCAACATTGCTGGTTTGATACATCTTTTAAACTTTTGCTACAATTCTTGCTTATTCTGGTTTGGTTTTCTGTGAACTTTTTTTGGTCTGTTTTTCCCTCTTTTTCAGATTTAGGAATTTCTTTTCAGACACCCCCATGTCAAATTACTTCGTTTTAGAATTCTTCACATCAGTTCAGTTTAGTCACTCAGTCGTGTCCGACTCTGCGACCCCATGAACCACAGCACTCCAGGCCTCCCTGTCCATCACCAGCTCCTGGAGTCCACCGAAACCCATGTCCATTGATTCAGTGATGCCATCCAACCATCTCATCCTCTGTCATCCCCTTCTCACCTGCCCTCAATCTTTCCCAGCATCAGGGCGTTTTCAAGTGAGTCATCTCTCCGCATTAGATGGCCAAAGTATTGGAGTTTCAACTTCAACATCAGTCCTTTAAATGAACACCCAAGACTGATCTCCTTTAGGATGGACTGGTTGAATCTCCTTGAAGTCCAAGGGACTCTGAAGAGGTCTCCAATACCACAGTTCAAAAGCATCAGTTCTTCAGCGCTCAGCTTTCTTCACAGTCCAACTCTCACATCCATACATGACCACTGGAAAAACCATAGCCTTGACTAGATGGACCTTTTGTGGCAAAGTAATGTGTCTGCTTTTTAATATGCTGTCTAGGTAGGTCATAACTTTGCTTCCAAGGAGTAAGCGTCTTAATTTCATGGCTGCAGTCACCATCCGTAGTGATTTTGGAGGCCAAAAAGATAAAGTCAGCTGCTGTTTCCAGTGTTTCCCCATCTATTTGCCATGAAGAGATGGGAGCGGATGCCATAATCTTAGTTTTCTGAATGATGAGCTTTAAGCCAACGTTTCACTCTCTTTTACTTTCATCAAGAGGCTGTTTAGTTCTTCTTCACTTTCTGTCATATGGGAGGAATCATCTGCATATCTGAGGTTATTGATATTTCTCCCGGCAATCTTGATTCCAGCTTCTGCTTCCTCCATCCCAGTATTCTTTGCATACTAAACTTTTTTTCTTAGAGTTCCATCATTTATGTTATGTTAGAGACTGTTCTTGGTTTTTGGTATGGGGTTTAAGCTGTGCATCTGACTTTTCACATACCTTGATGTGCTGAATAAAAGGAACTGCTGTAAGTAGGCTTTTAGTCATGTATTGGTAAAAGTATTGAGGTAGGGGATATTTTTTTATCTTATGATTTGGTCTTAGTCCTTGGGAAGCATGTGCCTCTCTACTGTAAACTTCATTAGTGCTTCATGTTTGTTTTTTTCCCCCATTCTTTCAGTAGAATTGAATGTGTAGAGTAGGCTGGAGTTGGGTATTCTCTTCTCTGGAGATGTTTTTATTGTTTAATTGCTCAGTGGTGTCCAACTCTTGAAACCCCACGAACTATAGCCCACGAGGCTCCTCTGTCCATCGAATTCCCCAGGGAAGAATACTGGAGTGGGTTACCATTTCCTTCTCCAGGGAATCTTCCTGGCCCACAAATCATACCCATGTCTCCTGCACTGGCTGGCAGATTGTTTACCACTGAGCAACCATGGAAGCCTCTCTGGAGATAGAGGCTAATAAAAATTCCAGAAAATTAGCCTGTGATTAAAGAGCTGCTTCTGAGTGCAGATTTTGCTGTAAAGAAAAGAATCCTCTGGTATATTTCAGAAAGGGATTTTTTTTTTCCAATATTGTCCATGGTTTTTCTTTCCCCAGCAGAGTATCCATAGAGTTTTCTGTTCCCATTACTTTTAGTTTCTGTTTTTCACTGCTTTTTCAAAAAAAAAAAAAAAAACAACTTTTGGGACACAGCAGTTTGACCTGGTTTCTTTTACTAACATGAGACTGCTTAATTGTTTTTAAAGATGAAGTGGCTACTTAGAGATCTCTTACATGTTTTACAGAATCATTAGTAAAGTATTTAATTTGCAGATATTTTCCCTATTCTGTAAGTTGTGTTTTCACATTTTCTTAATGGTGTCCTTTGAAGCATGGAAATTTTAGTTTGGGTGAAAATTTTGTTTTAACTGCTTTACTTTTGGTGTCATAGCTAAGAAAGGTTTGCCTTGTGGTCATGCAAACTTACTCTTTGTTTTGTTGTAAGAGTTTCATAGTTGTATGTCTTACATTAGGTCATCGGATCCCTCTTGAGTTAGTTTTCCTCTTTAGTAAAAGGTTGGTGTCTAACATTTATTCTTTTCAATATGGGTTTCTAGTTTCAGTACCATTTCTTCATTGAATTATTTTGGCATTTTTTTCAAGAGAGTAACACATTTTCATTTAGATTTAATTTCCTTCCTAGTTCTAAGTGTTCTGTTTATATAGAATGTATTTCGTCAGAAGTTTAGATTATTAAGAACTGTATGTTCTCTTAGTTGTATTACTATACTCCACATAGGCAGGTTTAGGATAAAAATTTTTATAAAAAACCTAACTTGTTTTTGTAGGCACACACACTCCTACCAATTTAAAATGTGTACTTTAGCTTGATTGGCATTTATAAGTAACGTTGATAGCAAGACTATAGAACTTTCCTCTTATTTTCTTTTATTATCACTTTAATTTGTGTCAAGTAGAAGAATATACACATTTCATTCTTATTTAAGAGTTCATATAGGAAAAACGAACTCTGGTCTTTTAGTGCAATGTGCTTATAGGAAACTACTTTTCAAATCATAATCAGTAGCACTCATGTAGATATAATTATTTTATTCAGTTGTGAAACGAGAAGTATAGTCTGTAGCAGGATACTAAAACATGAATGTTTTTGCTTAATTTGTAGGAGGAAAATGAGAAAAGAATGCAACATAGAGAATATTCAGATAATGAATCCACTTCTTCAGATAAGTAAGCAGATTTTAATGTGCATTCAGTGTTCCTGTCCAAAAGGCAGGGATTTATTTTTGTTGTTTTCTTTTTTAGTACTGGAAGGAGAAGGAAAGGACCTTTTAAAACTATAAAGTTTGGAACGAACATTGACCTCTCTGATGACAAAAAGTAAGACTTCCTGTTCTATTACCATGAAGTGCAAACAGAAATGTAGAACTGAAAGTTGCCTGCTTTTATATTTTCTTTAATCCCATAGGTATCTTGTTTTTGTGTGTTGACAGAGAAGTTTTTGCTAGCATTCTGAAATTATTTTTATTAGATTTTGAAATGGTATTTTTGTTACAGTATCAAAACAGTTTTACAGATGTACAAATAAAAATATAAGATTATCACACTTTTTTTAGTTTTTTAAATATTTCATTTATTGATGGAGCCAAAGCAAAAAGAATACCCGGCTGTGGATGTGACTGGTGATAGAAGCAAGGCCTGATGCTGTACAGAGCAATATTGCATAGGAACCTGAAATGTCAGGTCCATGAATCGAGGCAAATTGGAAGTGGTCAAACAAGAGATGGCAGGAGTGAATGTCGACATTCTGGGAATCAGCGAACTGAAATGGACTGGAATGGGTGAATTTAACTCCGATGACCATTATATCTACTACTGCGGGCAGGAATCCCTCAGAAGAAATGGAGTAGCCATCTGGGTCAACAAAAGAGTCCGAAATGCAGTACTTGGATGCAATCTCAAAAACGACAAAATGATCTCTGTTTGTTTCCAAGGCAAACCATTCAATATCACAGTAATCCAAGTCTATGCCACAACCAGTAACGCTGAAGAAGCTGAAGTTGAACGGTTCTATGAAGACCCACAGGACCTTTTAGAACTAACAGCCAAAAAAGATGTCCTTTTCATTATAGGGGACTGGAATGCAAAAGTAGGAAGTCAAGAAACACCTGGACTAACAGGCAAATTTGGCCTTGGAAGACGGAATGAAGCAGGGCAAAGACTAAGAGAGTTTAGCCAAGAAAATGCACTGGTCATAACAAACACCCTCTTCCAACAACACAAAAGAAGACTCTACACATGGACATCACCATATGGTCAACACCGAAATCAGATTGATTATATTCTTTGCATCCAAAGATGGAGACGCTCTGTACAATCAGCAAAAACAAGACTGGGAGCTGACTGTGGCTCAGATCATGAACTCCTTATTGCCAAATTCAGACTGAAATTGAAGAAAGTAGGGAAAACCACTAGACCATTCAGGTATGACCTAAGTCAAATCCCTTATGATTATACAGTGGAAGTGAGAAATAGATTTACGGGCCTAGATCTGAAAGATAGAGTGCCTGATGAGCTATGGAATGAGGTTCATGACATTGTACAGGAGACAGGGATCAAGACCATCCCCATGGAAAAGAAATGCAGAAAAGCAAAATGTCTGTCTGGGGAGGCCTTTCAAATAGCTGTGAAAAGAAGAGAAGCAAAAAGCAAAGGAGAAAAGGAAAGATACAAACATCTGAATGCAGAGTTCTAAAGAATAGCAAGCAGAGATAAGAAAGCCTTCTTCAGCGATCAATGCAAAAAAATAGAGGAAAACAACAGAATGGGAAAGACTAGAGAATTCTTCAAGAAAATCAGAGATACCAAAGGAACACTTCATGCAAAGATGGGCTCAATAAAGGACAGAAATGGTATGCACCTAACAGAAGCAGAAGATATTAAGAAGAGATGGCAAGAATACACAGAAGAACTGTACAAAAAAGATCTTGATGACCCAGATAATCAGGATGGTGTGATCACTGACCTAGAGCCAGACATCCTGGAGTGTGAGATCAAGTGGGCCTTACAAAGCATCACTAAGAACAAAGCTAGTGGAGGTGATAGAATTCCAGTTGAGCTATTCCAAATCCTGAAAGATGATACTGTGAAAGTGCTGCAGTCAATATGCCAGCAAATTTGGAAAACTCAGCAGTGGCCACAGGACTATAAAAGGTCACTTTTCATTCCAATCCCAAAGAAAGGCAATGCCAAAGAATGCTCAAACTACCGCACAATTGCACTCATCTCACAGGCTAGTAAAGTGATGCTCAAAATTCTCAAGCCAGGCTTCAGCAATATGTGAACTGTGAACTTCCTGATGTTCAAACTGGTCTTAGAAAAGGCAGAGGAACCAGAGATCAAATTGCCAGCATCCCCTGGATCATGGAAAAAGCAAGAGAGTTCCAGAAAAACATCTATTTCTGTTTTATTGACTATGCCAAAGCCTTTGACTGTGTGGATCACAATAAACTGTGGAAATTTCTTCAAGAGATGGGAATACCAGACCACCTGATCTGCCTCTTGAGAATCTCAGGTCAGGAAGCAACAGTTAGAACTGGACATGGAACAACAGACTGGTTCCAAATAGGAAACGGAGTACGTCAAGGGTGTATATTGTCACTCTGTTTGTTTAACTTATATGCAGAGTACATCATGAGAAACGCTGGACTGGAAGAAATGCAAGCTGGAATCAAGATTGCCAGGAGAAATATCAATAACCTCAGATAAGCAGATGACACCACCCTTATGACAGAAAGTGAAGAGGAACTAAAAAGCCTCTTGATGAAAGTGAAAGTGGAGAGTGAAAAAGTTGGCTTAAAGCTCAACATTCAGAAAACGAAGATCATAGCCTCTGGTCCCATCACTTCATGGGAAATAGATGGGGAAACAGTGGAAACAGTGTCAGACTTTGTTTTTCTGGGCTCAAAATCACTGCAGATGGTGACTGCAGCCATGAAATTAAAAGACGCTTACTCCTTGGAAGGAAAGTTATAACCAACCTAGATAGCATATTCAAAAGCAGAGACATTACTTTGCCAACAAAGGTTCGTCTAGTCAAGGCTATGGTTTTTCCTGTGGTCATGTATGGATATGAGAGTTGGACTGTGAAGAAGACTGAGCACCGAAGAATTAATGCTTTTGAACTGTGGTGTTGGAGAAGACTCTTGAGAGTCCCTTGGACTGCAAGGAGATCCAGCCAGTCCATTCTGAAGGAGATCAGTCCTGGGTGTTCTTTGGAAGGACTGATGCTGAAGCTGAAACTCTAGTACTTTGGCCACCTCATGCGAAGAGTTGACTCATTGGAAAAGACTCTGATGCTGGGAGAGATTGGGGGCAGGAGGAGAAGGGGACAACAGTGGATGAGATGGCTGGATGGCATCACAGACTGAATGGACCTGAGTCTCAGTGAACTCCGGGAGTAGATGATGGTCAGGGAGACCTGGTGTGCTGTGATTCATGGGGTCACAAAGAGTTGGACACAACTGAGCGACTGATCTGATTTGATGTGTTGTCATTTGGCTGTGCTGGGTCTTCCTTGCAGCACATGGGTTTTCTATAATTGCCACAAGCAGGGTTTACTCTCTAGTTGTGGTTTGCAGGTTTCTCACTGTGGTGGCCTCTTTTATTGCAGAGCACAGGCTCTAGGAGCACGTGGGCTCTAGGAGCACATGGGCTCAATAGTTGTGGCTCACCAGCTCAATTGCTCTGCAGCATGTGGAATCCTACTTTCCCGACCAGGATTTAACCTGTCTTCCCTGCATTTGCAGGTGAATTCTTAATTGCTGGAACCAGGGAAGACCCATAAATTTTTAAGTTATCTGTTTTAGGACTTCTTTGAAAAAGAAGTAAAGACTAATTCTTTTGACCTTAAACTTTTAAAACTTACAGATTTAACTGTTTTCTATTTGGATTGCAAGATTTTGGGATTAGTTCTCATTAATGTGTGTAACAATATTATAATTTCAGTGTATCATTTTATTTCAGGTGGAAGTTGCAGCTACTTGAACTGACTAAACTTCCTGCTTTTGTCCGTGTTGTATCAGCAGGAAATCTTCTAAGCCATCTTGGTCATACCATCCTGGGGATGAATACAGTTCAATTATACATGAAAGTTCCAGGGAGTCGGACACCAGGTTATTTTTATGAAATAATTGACTTTGTATAGTTGAAAAAAGAGTTGATTCAATGTGGTAGATGCACCTGTAGTGTTTCCCATTTATAACTAATGAAGTCAGTAGGATTTAAAAGTTCTTTCTAGTAGGCAAAAATACTGTAAATATTCTATAATTAAAGATGAAAATATCAATTTGTTCTGTCAATATGACTTTTATACATTTTATATGTAACCATCAGAAAAATCAGAAAAATTTTAGCCTAGCAAGGGGGTGTTAACACAGACAGTGAAAGTCTGTCTTGACCCCATTGACTGCAAACTGTCAGTTTTCCATGTTTTCTCAACATGTTCTTACTAATAATGAACATTAATATATGTCCTATATGATGTAAAACTTCTCTGAAAATACTTCAAATATATGATGCACTCTATTTTTAAAACTATCTCATTATGTTATATTTCTTAAAAGTACAATACAGAAACTAATACAGAATTCAGGTGACTTTCAAAGCTAAAGAATTAAGTAATTCATGTTTTGTTAGCCAAGAGATTAAACTGAGGATATTATGAAGATACATATGTAAAAACAGGAAAAAATTGATTTCCTTGTGTCTTCATTGATGAAAGTCAAAATACCTAATAGTTGAAAAACACTGAGACAAATAATTGACAAAATGCAAACATTCTTAATGGGGGAAATGATGACATTTTACCTTATTGGGATTCCAAGTCAGTATTCCCTTTTGTCAGGAGAGCTGCAAATGTACATCATCTGTTAAAGTTATTCTGTGGCAAAAGTTTATGGTTAATCTTTTTCTGTGGGTTTTTTTGTTTTGTTTTGTTTTTCTTGCAAGCCCCAGCTGGCCAATTCTCCTCAGGCATCTCCCCCATCTTGTATGTTTCATATGTTTCATCTTTAAAATTATTTTTCTGCAACTAGATACTGCCAGACACTCTTTTTATCAGTCTATATATTTACTTTATTTAGCTTATTTAGTTGGTTGGAAGGCATTTACAGAATTGTCTTAGGGTTTGTTTCTGGTTTTGTTTTTTGTGTGTTTTTTTTTTTTTACTTTTACATTTTCTCTGCACTTAGTTGCATTTCAGATGCAGGTTTTTTCAGTTGAAGATCAGATACTAGAAGGCTTTTACAGTATAAAAATGTTCTGCATTTGCTTTAGTGTCAGAAAAAGGTACTACAGTTATAGTTTGAACTTATAAAATATATGCTGCAAATGTTTAAAGGAATGTACAGGGTAGCATTTGATTTAATTTTTAATACCATACGAGTGTATGAATACCTTGATATTATAACAGTGGCTGTTTGGCCTCATTCAAAAATTGTTAGTCTCTATAAATTATAAAGTATTGATACTGTATAGGGAATATCAGGATTGTCAGCTTCTATTTCTGTCATAAATTCACAGATTTAATATTCATTAAGTCAGAGTAGGAGACAAAAAATTTTCACAAGGTATTTGTCAGTGAATAATACAAAGAAAAACCTCAGTCATTATGTACTTTAACATTTTCACAGACTTTGTCAATTTGTCCTACTATGCTTTTCTCCCAGACATATTTTCCCTACCATTAGTTGTAATATATATTAGCAGATTACAATTCAAGAGAACTTAATTTAATATATTTGGAACTTTGAAAATATTCTCACCTAACAGTTAATCCTGTGAAGACCACTTGTAGAGGCAAAACCTTCAGTCACTTCATATTGGGCATTGACTTCTCAAGTAAACAATACCAGTTAGGTAGTGCTAATAGTATTTGTTGACTTGTTATGGGCCAGGAAGAAATGCTTGAAATTATTTTGTTTTTTAACTGATTATTGATGTTGCCTCCAAAATTATTTACTTTTTAAAGCTGATTATTGATACTTCTTCCAGTACCTTCATTTAGTAACTGTTTTCAACAAAAAGCTAATCATGTGGAAACATTTTACTTTCTCTAGAAATATTTTTTAAGATATACCAAATACGATTTAATTAATTTGTTATCTATAAACAGCTTTACTTGCCTGCCCATAGACAAACCTTGGTTCAGCCTCAGTTTTGTTGATTTTGGGGGGGAAATTTCTGCTATTATCATATAATATATTTTAAATTTTCTAATTTATTCACTGTTTTATATGAGGCATAAGGTGATGAGATTCTGGTTTGGTAGTTTCAAAGAACTGATATTTTAGGACGGAAAGAACATTGTAACGTAGTAAGTACAGTGCCTTTCCTATCAAGTGGTGTAAGTCATCTACACATTGCCATTAAGAGTGTTACATTTGACATTTGTTATTTTCCTCTTAACATTATGGATGTGCCCTTGGAATTTAAAAAAAGAAATGGAAGGGTAAAGTATGATATGCTTTCCAGTTAAAATGCTATTTAGTTTTGATTATGTTAATGAAAGTTGTAGTTTGTCAGGCAGCAATACGAAGTTATAAGTTCATAAGGTCTCTATTGCTGCTACTGCTGCTAAGTCACTTCAGTCGTGTCCGACACTGTGCGACCACATAGACGGCAGCCCACCA
This sequence comes from Bos javanicus, assembly GCF_032452875.1. Lineage (NCBI taxonomy): Eukaryota > Metazoa > Chordata > Mammalia > Artiodactyla > Bovidae > Bos > Bos javanicus. The sequence continues at coordinate 641,309 of NC_083898.1, read as the reverse complement.
GGCTCTTCTGTCCATGGGATTCTCCAGGCAAGAACACTGGAGTGGGTTGCCATTTCCTCCTCCAATGCATGAAAGTGAAAAGTGAAAGTGAAGTCGCTTAGTCATGTCCGACTCTTATCGACCCCATGGACTACAGCCTTCCAGACTCCTCCGTCCATAGGATTTTCCAGGCAAGAGTATTGGAGTGGGGTGCCATTGCCTTCTCCAAGGTCTCTGTTATAACTATTTAATTCTTATGTTGTAGCATGAAAACATATATGGATAGAGCATAGTTTGATGCCATATCTGAGTCCCAAGAATTTTAATTACAAGAATGGGTATTTGATCAGTGGACCATAGTGTACTATCTGCTGGTTTAAATCATAAAGTTTCATGGAATACAAATATAAAATCATTCTCTTTGCATTAATATAGCTTATGTCATAGGTGACAGTTGAAGTACTTAATAATTTTAAGTTCCAGTCTCTGGACAGCTAAGTACTTAATAAAGTTCCAGTCTCTGGACAGTCAAATCAGATGGTAGCAGAAAAAACCAACTCAGCTATATGATGATGTGTACAGCCTACAGGTCATTTTGTTTGTTTGTTTTTCTGATATCTTCTTCAGTACCTTCTCACTGTAGAATGACCCAACTAATTTTTAAAAGAAGAGTATTTGTTGCTTATTTCATGAGTTTGGGTTGGCAACCTTGGTAATTGGAATCTGCTGAAAAGCTTTCAGAAGAAATAATGAATCATTTTGAGGATCAGATGTCATTATTTAAAAGCTCCTCAGGGATATTGATGTACAATCAGGAATAAAACCCAGTTGTTGGAATGTTTATTCCCAGGATTATTGGAAATTTAGATAGATAGTACTGTTTTGTCAGTATTTGGGTCAAGTGGAAAGAAATATGAATAATTTTAATAGTTGAAAAAGTAATGTATTGGCCTTCTTAGCCATTAATAATGTCTTAATACTGGGCAAGAATGTTAGTTTTCAAGATTTTTAATGTATATGATATTAGACTAGATCTATTAAGATTTATTTGTATTTCAAAATTATTGCATTTGATTTAGAACATTTTATAACAATAAATATGTGAAAGTGAAATCAATCACAGAAAATGAAAAAAAATTATTTTTTTTTTTTAATTTAAAATCTAGGAGCTGAAGCTAAATTTAGCATATTATTGTTTTTCATTTATGCCTAGAAGTCTTGGGATGTTTCATTTGTTTGTCATTACATCAAACTGTGAAACTCAAAAGGCGATCCTTAGAGAAAATGTGTCATATGTTTTAGTCAGCTCCTTTAATTCACAAAAAAAATCATTCTAAGTGTTTTTTTAGTTGGTAAACATTTTGTCTGTTCTTACATAAAATAAATGATACTTTCTATAACATACTTTACCTACTGACATGAGCTTTTAAATGTATTTTTAAAAATTTAGAGGCCATATTCGGAGGCTGTTTTGTAAGAGTTTACCATCTCTACCTGTGGTGGGAAAGGTATAAGCATTTACAGTATGTATCAATATCAAATTTGAAGGTTTATAGGGCTTACAGGTTGCTAACTCACTAGTTACATTGTGAAAATAATATTCATTCATTTCTTTCTTTTAACTTTTTATGTTGTATTGAAGTGTATAGCTGATAAACAGTGTTTAAGGTGGACAGCAAAGTACTCACCTGTACATACACATGTATCCACTTCCCCCCAAACTCCCCACCTTTCCTGGCTGCCACACTGAGCAGAATTCCCTGTGCTGTACAGTAGGTCCTTGTTGGTTTTCCAGGTTAAATACTGCAGTGTGTACTTGTATTGTATACCTGTCCATCCCAAACTCCCTGACTCTCCCTTGTCCTCCATTCCCCCCATGGTAACCATAAAGTTATTAAAGAGTATTGAGCAGAGATCCCTTCTTTGCTGTGCAGCAGTCCCTTGTTAGTTATCCAGCACTGTGTACATGTCCATCTCAAACTCACTAAATATCCTTTGCCGCCATCCTTTCTCCCTGATAACCATAAGGTTATTACAGAGAATTGAGCAGAGTTCCCTGTGCTGGACAGCAGGTCCTTGTTTGTTCTCCATGTTAAATGTGGCAGTGTGTCCATGTCCATCCCAAACTCCTTAACTATCCCTTCCCCCATCTTTCCCTCTGGTAACTATAAGGTAATTATAGAATATTGAGCAGAGTTCCCTGTTCTGTACAGTAGGTCCTTGTTGGGTCTCCATTTTAAATATAGCAGTGTGTAAATGTAAATCCCAAACTCTCTGACTATCCCTTCCCCGATCCTTTCCCCTGGGAACCATAATGTTATTACAGAGTATTGAGCAGAGTTCCCTGTGCTGGATAGCAAGTCCTTGTTGGTTCTCCATGTTAAAAACAACAGTGTATTAATATCTATCCCAAACTCTCTGACTATCCCTTCTCCCATCTTTCCCCTCTGGTAACCATAAAGTCATTACAGAATATTGAGCAGAGTTCCCTATGCAGGTCCAACAGCAGCAGCAGGTTTGTTGGTTATCCATTTTAAATATAGCAGTGTGTACATGTAAATCCCAAACTCCCTGACTGTTCTTTCCCTGTACCCTTCCTTTCAGCAACCACAACTTTGTTCTCTATGTCGTCATTTGTTAATTTTTGGTACTCTTTGTGAGTTGGGGTAGTTTACAGAGAAGAAAGTAGTAACACTGATAATAGCTAATATTTATTACTTATTCATATGGCATTCATTAATCTATAAGCATTTATTTTTCACCCAGTCCTCAAAACAGAGCAGTAATTTAATGGGATATTTCTTTCATTGAGTTTAGGATGAACAGATACACACTGCTACATGTACACACTGTTCATTGCATTTATTTTTTTTTTTTTTAAATTTTATTTTATTTTTAAACTTTACATAATTGTATTAGTTTTGCCAAACATCAAAATGAATCCATCACAGGTATACATGTGCTCCCCATCCTGAACCCTCCTCCCTCCTCCCTCCCCATACCATCCCTCTGGGTCGTCCCAGTGCACTAACCCCAAGCATCCACTATTGTGCATTGAACCTGGACTGGCATCTCGTTTCATACATGATATTTTACATGTTTCAATGCCATTCTCCCAAATCTTCCCACCCTCTCCCTCTCCCACAGATTCCATAAGACTGTTCCATACATCAGGGTCACTTTTGCTGTCTCGTACACAGGGTTATTGTTATCATCTTTCTAAATTCCATATATATGCGTTAGTATACTGTATTGGTGTTTTTCCTTCTGGCTTACTTCACTGTGTATAATAGGCTCCAGTTTCATCCACCTCATTAGAACTGATTCAAATGTATTTTTTTTAACGGCTGAGTAATACTCCATTGTGTATATGTACCATAGCTTTCTTATCCATTCATCTGCTGATGGACATCTAGGTTGCTTCCATGTCCTGGCTATTATAAACAGTGCTGCGATGAACACTGGGGTACACGTGTCTCTTTCCCTTCTGCTTTCCTCAGTGTGTATGCCCAGCAGTGGGATTGCTGGATCATAAGGCAGTTCTATTCTCCATAGAGGCTGTACTAGTTTGCATTCCCACCAACAGTGTAAGAGGGTTCCCTTTCCTCCACACCCTCTCCAACATTTATTATTTGTAGACTTTTGGATCGCAGCCATTCTGACTGGTGTGAAATGGTACCTCATAGTGGTCTTGATTTGCATTTCTCTGATAATGAGTGATGTTGAGCATCTTTTCATGTGTTTGTTAGCCATCTGTATGTCTTCTTTGGAGAAATGTCTATTTAGTTCTTTGGCCCATTTTTTGATTGGGTCATTTATTTTTCTGGAATTGAGCTGGAGGATTTGCTTGTATATTTTTGAGATTAGTTGTTTGTCAGTTGCTTCATTTGCTATTATTTTCTCCCATTCTGAAGGCTGTCTTTGCACCTTGCTGATAGTTTCCTTTGATGTGCAGAAGCTTTTAAGGTTAATTAGATCCCATTTGTTTATTTTTGCTTTTATTTCCGAGATTCTGGGAGGTGAGTCATAGAGGATCCTGCTGTGATGTATGTCAGAGAGTGTTTTGCCTATGTTCTCCTTTAGGAGTTTTATAGTTTCTGGTCTTATGTTTAGATCTTTAATCCATTTTGAGTTTATTTTAGTGTATGGTGTTAGAAAGTGTTCTCATTTCATTCTTTTACAAGTGGTTGACCAGTTTTCCCAGCACCACTTGTTAAAGAGATTGTCTTTAATCCATTGTATATTCTTGCCTCCTTTGTCAAAGATAAGGTGTCCATATGTGCATGGATTTATCTCTGGGCTTTCTGTTTTGTTCCATTGATCTATATTTCTGTCTTTGTGCCAGTACCATACTGTCTTGATAACTGTGGCTTTGTAGTAGAGCCTGAAGTCAGGTAGGTTGATTCCTCCAGTTCCATTCTTCTTTCTCAAGATCGCTTTGGCTATTCGAGGTTTTTTGTATTTCCATACAAATTGTGAAATTATTTGTTCTAGCTCTGTGAAGAATACTGTTGGTAGCTTGATAGGGATTGCATTGAATCTATAGATTGCTTTGGGTAGTATACTCATATTCACTATATTGATTCTTCCAATCCATGAACATGGTATATTTCTCCATCTATTAGTGTCCTCTTTGATTTCTTTCACCAGTGTTTTATAGTTTTCTATATATAGGTCTTTAGTTTCTTTAGGTAGATATATTCCTAAGTATTTTATTCTTTCTGTTGCAATGGTGAATGGAATTGTTTCCTTAATTTCTCTTTCTGTTTTCTCATTATTAGTGTATAGGAATGCAAGGGATTTCTGTGTGTTGATTTTATATCCTGCAACTTTACTATAATCATTGATTAGTTCTAGTAATTTTCTGGTGGAGTCTTTAGGGTTTTCTATGTAGAGGATCATGTCATCTGCAAATAGTGAGAGTTTTACTTCTTCTTTTCCAATTTGGATTCCTTTTATTTCTTTTTCTGCTCTGATTGCTGTGGCCAAAACTTCCAAAACTATGTTGAATAGTAATGGTGAAAGTGGGCACCCTTGTCTTGTTCCTGACTTTAGAGGAAATGCTTTCAATTTTTCACCATTGAGGATAATGTTTGCTGTAGGTTTGTCATATATAGCTTTTATTATGTTGAGGTATGTTCCTTCTATTCCTGCTTTCTGGAGAGTTTTTATCATAAATGGATGTTGAATTTTGTCAAAGGCTTTCTCTGCATCTATTGAGATAATCATATGGTTTTTATTTTTCAATTTGTTAATGTGGTGTATTACATTGATTGATTTGCGGATATTGAAGAATCCTTGCATCCCTGGGATAAAGCCCACTTGGTCATGGTGTATGATCTTTTTAATGTGTTGTTGGATTCTGGTTGCTAGAATTTTGTTAAGGATTTTTGCATCTATGTTCATCAGTGATATTGGCCTGTAGTTTTCTTTTTTTGTGGGATCTTTGTCAGGTTTTGGTATTAGGGTGATGGTGGCCTCATAGAATGAGTTTGGAAGTTTCCTTCCTCTGCAATTTTCTGGAAGAGTTTGAGCAGGATAGGTGTTAGCTCTTCTCTAAATTTTTGGTAGAATTCAGCTGTGAAGCCATCTGGACCTGGGCTTTTGTTTGCTGGAAGATTTTTGATTACAGTTTCAATTTCCGTGCTTGTGATGGGTCTGTTAAGATTTTGTATTTCTTCCTGGTCGAGTTTTGGAAAGTTGTACTTTTCTAAGAATTTGTCCATTTCTTCCACGTTGTCCATTTTATTGGCATATAATTGTTGATAGTAGTCTCTTATGATCCTTTGTATTTCTGTGTTGTCTGTTGTGATCTCTCCATTTTCATTTCTAATTTTATTGATTTGATTTTTCTCCCTTTGTTTCCTGATAAGTCTGGCTAATGGTTTGTCAATTTGATTTATCCTTTGAAAGAACCAGCTTTTGGTTTTGTTGATTTTTGCTATGGTCTCTTTTGTTTCTTTTGCATTTATTTCTGCTCTAATTTTTAAGATTTCTTTCCTTCTACTAACCCTGGGGTTCTTCATTTCTTCCTTTTCTAGTTGCTTTAGGTGTAGAGTTAGGTTATTTATTTGACTTTTTTCTTGTTTCTTGAGGTGTGCCTGTATTGCTATGAACTTTCCCCTTAGGACTGCTTTTACCGTGTCCCACAGGTTTTGGGTTTTTGTGTTTTCATTTTCATTCGTTTCTATGCAAATTTTTATTTCTTTTTTGATTTCTTCTGTGATTTGTTGGTTATTCAGCAGCGTGTTGTTCAGCCTCCATATGTTGGAACTTTTAATAGTTTTTCTCCTGTAATTGAGATCTAATCTTACTGCATTGTGGTCAGAAAATATGCTTGGAATGATTTCTATTTTTTTGAATTTACCAAGGCTAGCTTTATGGCCCAGGATGTGATCTATCCTGGAGAAGGTTCCGTGTGCGCTTGAGAAAAAGGTGAAATTCATTGTTTTGGGATGAAATGTCCTATAGATATCAATTAGGTCTAACTGGTCTATTGTATCATTTAAAGTTTGTGTTTCCTTGTTAATTTTCTGTTTAGTTGATCTATCCATAGGTGTGAGTGGGGTATTAAAGTCTCCCACTATTATTGTGTTATTGTTAATTTCTCCTTTCATACTTGTTAGCATTTGTCTTACATACTGCGGTGCTCCCGTGTTGGGTGCATATATATTTATAATTGTTATATCTTCTTCTTGGATTGATCCTTTGATCATTATGTAGTGACCTTCTTTGTCTCTCTTCACAGCCTTTGTTTTAAAGTCTTTTTTATCGGATATGAGTATTGCTACTCCTGCTTTCTTTTGGTCCCTATTTGCATGCATTTATAGTGTCATAATGATTTTTTTCCTTTTACATTTTAGGTCACCAAGAAAATAACAACTTCTGTTCTGTTAACATAAATATTGGTCCAGGTGATTGTGAATGGTTTGTTGTTCCTGAAGGTTACTGGGGTGTTCTGAATGACTTCTGTGAAAAGTAGGTTTCTAAACTAAATTTTCTTTGAAAATAATTGCGATAAAAGTTATTACAAAGGGCAATTACCTGCTGTTGTTTCAGAGTTGGTAATGATATGGTTATAGTAACATACATGATTAAGAATTGAATGTAATTCTTATATGTATCATGTATGATTATTTTAAAATTGATACACATATTTCAATACTAAATTCTTTAACATTTTAAAGGATATTTACTCATAGTTTATTTACTAAAAAGTATGTCAGTGGTTAGAAAAACAGTACTCCAAATTTCTCCCAATTATTGATAATGTATGATCAAGTTTTTTGTCTTATGTATAAGGTTTACTTTTTTTATAATGAATTTTTTTAATAGAATTTATTTCTTTAAGTTATATCATGTGGTAATTTTTACACATACATTGCAGTGATTATTTTTGGGAAGAACTATTTTTTTTTATGGGGAAGGAAATGGCAACCCACTCCAATATTCTTGCCTGGAGAATTCCATGGACAAAGGAACCTGACAGGTCATGGTCCATAGGGTTACAAAAAGTCAGACATGACTGGGCAACTAACACACAACTATTTTTAGGGTTTAATTTTCTTCTATTTCAGATATCTTAGGTCAAATGTACTTGCGAAATACAGGTGCTATCCCCAAAGTTTAAACTGCAGAGTAATAAAAAATAACAAGCTAGAATGATTTATCTTAAACTTTAGAAATAACATATGTCTTCTCAACTTCTATAATTTTGTTTTGCAGAAGGATACTGCTTCTAATATATATAATTTCAATAATTTATTTTATGGTTGCAGATAACATGTTATCTTAAAATCACTGCTGTTTTGAATTTTTGAAAAAGATGTTTGATCTGTGTGCCATAAATTTCTCCAGTTTCATATTGGTAATATTGGATGAAATAGTACTAAAGTTTATACTGTGCTTGATAAGAGTTGACCAGTTGCCCCTGAGAATGTCTGGCCCCAGAGTACCTGATTTTAATGATTCTTGCCTGTTTGTCAACACTCATTAATAGGTGGATTTTATTGTACATGAATTACACCTAAGTAAAATCTACATTAAACGAAAAAACTAATTAATTTTGGTCTAATTTGAAAATTTAACATTTGTACTTTTGAAAAGTAAGTTTAGACATATGGTACCTAAATAATTAAATAAGTGTACCTATTCTCTTCTGTTGTTACTTTTCTTCAATTGCTTCTTCTATTCTACAGCCCTCTTTTGAAGTTCTGACAGTACTATTAAGTTTTATTAAACTATATAAAGTGAGAGCATTTTAAAATCTGTTAGAAGTGTCTTTTCATCTTTGATGAGACATTAAAAAAAACCTTTGTCCAGTAACATTATTCATTTTTTTCAGAAATAATTTGAATTTTTTGATGAGTTCTTGGTGGCCCAATCTTGAAGATCTTTATGAAGCAAATGTTCCTGTATATAGGTTTATTCAAAGACCTGGAGATTTGGTCTGGATAAATGCAGGCACTGTGCACTGGGTTCAGGCTGTTGGCTGGTGCAACAATATTGCTTGGAATGTTGGCCCACTTACAGGTATTGTAAATAATACAGTAACAGTAATAAGTAATAAGTAGTACATTAAAAAAATTCTCTCTAATGATGAGTTGGAAAATAACTCACTAGAAGTTCAGAAAATTTGTCCTAGGAGAAATACAGTTGCTAGTATACAAAGAGTGAATTCTAGCTAATCAAAGTGAAAGTGAAGTCACTCAGTTGTGTCCGACTCTTAGTGACCCCATGGACTACAGCCCACCAGGCCTTCCATCCATGGGATTTTCCAGGCAAGAGTACTACTGGAGTGGGATGCCATTGCCTTCTCTGTTAACAGCGGCAAGACATATTATATTTACTTGGAGCTGGTATACTTGGTGACAGCCTTAGTGCCCTCGGACACGGCATGCTTGGCTAGCTCCCCAGGTAGCAGCAAGCACACAGCGGTCTGGATCTCCCTGGATGTGATAGTCGAGCGCTTGTTGTAATGCGCCAGGCATGATGTGTCACCAGCGATGCACTCGAAAATGTTGTTGACGAAGGAGTTCATGATTCCCATGGCCTTGGATGAGATGCCAGTGTCCGGATGGACTTGCTTTAGTACCTTGTACGCGTACACGGAGTAGGTGTCCTTGTGGCTGCGCTTAGGCTTCTTGCCGTCCATCTTCTGGGCCTTGGTCACATCTTTTTTAGAGCCCTTTTCAGGGGCAGGAGCAGACTTAGCCAGTTCAGGCATGTCTATAATGACAACACCCAACAACACAGAAAGAATTCTAGCTAGGACAGGTATAAAGAAGAGTAAATGTTAGCAAATAACAAAAATGTGCTTTTGCAGATATAGACAATATACTTTTGTTATTTTAGAGCATTGAATATTGTTTTTATAAAAGAAAACTTGGGGGAAAGCATAATAGAATAATTATTCTTTAGGCTTTTTATTTTTTCTAATATACCACATGAGATGTTTTGTCAGACTCTGTTTAATCTATGCAGCATGAAAAAGTCTGGCCTTAGGGGCCAGAAAGATCTGAATGAATCCTAGCTTGTCTGTCTTTGTTAAAAGGTGAGGTGTAAAAAAGGAAAGCCTAATACCAGGCACATGGTGGAAAGTTCTGACAAATCGTAGTCCACTGGAGAAGGGAGTGCCAAACCACTTTCCCATTCTTGCCTTGAGAACCAAATGAACAGTATAAAAAGTATAAACCATATGATACCAGAAGATGAGCCCCCACATAATAGATGCCCAACTTACTACTGAGAAAGGCTCTAGAAGAAATGAAGAGGCTGAGCCAAAGTGGAAACAACATGCAGATGTGTCTGGTGGGGAAATTAAAGTCTGATGATGTAAAAGAAAAAAAATATTGCATAGAATATTTCATGTACATTCATGTTCATAATTTATTCATATTTTCACAAATAAACACATAATTTGTAGAATGTTAGTTCCATGAATCTAGATAAATTGGATGTGACCAAGCAGAAGATAACAAAAGTGAACTCCTAGGAATCAGTGAAATAAAAGGGATGAGAATGGGCAAATATAATTCCGATGACCATTACATTTACTATTTTGGAATAAGAATCCCATGGAAGAAATGGAGTAGGTTGCATAGTCAACAAAGCATTATGTGGATGTAATCTCAAAAACAACAGAATGATCTGTTTTGTTTCCGAGGGAAACCATTCACCATCACAGTAACCGAAGTCTGTGGCCTAGTTACCAGTGCTAAAGAAGCTGAAGTCGAACAGTTCTATGAAACTACCAGATCTAGCTGCTACGGTGAAGACAATGGCACCCAACTCCAGCCAAAAAAGATGTCCTTTTTATCATAGGGCACTGGAATGCAAAAGTAGGAAGTCAAGAGATACCTGACCATGGAATACAAAATGAAGCAAGGCAAAGGCTAACAGAGTTTTTGTCGAGAGCACATACAGGTCATAGCAAAAACCTACCTCCAACAACACAAGGGATGACTGTACTCATGAACGTCTCCAGATAGTCAATACCAAAATCAGATTGATTACATTCTTTGCAGCCAAAGATGGAGACACTCTATTGAACAGCAGCAACAGGACCTGGAGCTGACTGTAACTCAGATCATGAGCTTTGTAAACCAAAATTAACCCTTAATTTAAAGAAAGTAGGGAAAACCGCTAGACCATTCATATATGACCTAAATTAAATCCCTTATTATTACACAGTGGAAGTTACAAATAGATTCAAGGGATTTTTAGTCTGATAGAGCACCTAAAAAACTATGGATAGAGGTTTGTAACATTGTACAGGAGGCAGTGATCAAAACCATCCCAAGAAAAAGTAATGCTAGAAGGCAGAGTGGAGACAAGAACACCTTCCATATAGCTAAGAAAAGAAGAAAAGTGAAAGGCTAAAGGGAAAGATATACTAAACTGAACACGGAGTTCCAGAGGACAGCAGGGAGAGAAGGCCTTCTTAAGTAAACAATGCAGAAAAAAAAAATAAAAAATAGAGGAAAACAATAGAATGGGATAGACTTGTGATCTCTCCAAAAATGTTAGACATAGCAAAGGAACATTTCATATAATGATGGGCACAATAAAGGACAGAAATGGCATGAACCTAACAGAAGCAAAAGAGATTTAAGAAGAGGTGGCAAGAATACACAGAAGAACTGTACAAAAAAAGTCTTAATGATCCTGATAGCCACATGTTGTGGTCAGTCACCTAGATCTGGACATCCTGGATTCTGAAGTCAAGTGGGACTTAGGAAGATTTTCCACAAACATAGTGGAGGTGATGGAATTCCAGCTAAGCTATTTCAAATCCTAAAAGATGATGCTATTAAACTACTGCCCTAAATGTGCCAGCAAATTTGGAAAACTCAGCGATGGCCACAGGACTGGAAAGGATCAATTTTCATTCCAGTCCCTAAGAAAAGCAGTGCCAAAGAATGTTAAACTACTGTACATTTTCACTTACTTCACATCCTAGCAAGGTAATACTCAAAATACTTTTAGTTTGGCTTTAAGAGTTTGTGATCTGAGAACTTCCAGATGTACAAGCTTGATTTAGAAGAGGAACCAGAGATCAAATTGCCAGCATCTCTTGGGCTTACAGAGAAATAAGGGAATTCCAGAAAAACCTTTACTTTGGCATGTAAAGCCTTTGACAGTGTAGATCACAAGAAACTGCAAAATTCTTAAAGAGATGGCAATACCATACCACCTTACCTGTCTCCTGAGAAACCTGCTTGTAACATCAGAACCAGAACATCAGAAGAATTGGAACCAGACATGGAACAACAGAATGGTTCCTAATTCAGAAAGGAGTATGTCAAGGCTGTATGTAGTTTCCCTGCTTATTTAACTTCTATGCAGAATACATCATGTGAAATGAGAAGTTGGTTGAATCACAAACTAGAATCAAGATTGTGGCAGAAATATCAGTGACCTCAGATAGGAAGATGATACCACCCTAATGGCATAAAGAAGAGGAAATAAAGAGCCTTTTGATGAGGGTAAGAGAAAAGAGTGAAAAAACTGACTTAAAACTCAACATTCCAAAAACTAAAGTCATGGTGTCCTGTTGCATCACTTCATGGCAAATAGGAAAAATTGAAATCAGTGGCAGATTTTATTTTCTTGGGCTCCAGAATCACTGTGGACAGTGAGCACAGCCACAAAATTAAAAGAGGCTTGCTTCTTGGAGTAAAAGCTATCACAGATCCAAACAGCATATTAAAAAGCAGAGACATTACTTTGCCAACAAAGGTCTTTATTGTCAAAACTATGGTTTTTCTAGTAGTCATGTCCAAATATGAGACTTAGATCGTAAAGAAGGCTGAACACTGAGGAATTAATGCTTTCACATTGTGATGCTGGAGAAGAATCTTGAGAATCCCTTTGACTGCAAGGAGGTCAGACCAATCAGTCCTAAAGTAAATCAACCCTGAATTTTCATTGGAAGGACTGATGCTGAAGCTCCAGTGCTTTGATCACCTGATATAAACGGCTGACTCTTGGAAAAGATCCTGACGCTGGGAAAGATTGAGGGCAGGAGGAAAATGGGGTGATGGAGGATGAAATGGTAATATAGCATCAACAACTTGGTGGACATGAATCTGAGCAAACTCTGGGACATGGTGACAGAGAAGCCTGGTATGTGGCAGTTCATGGGGTTGCAAAGAGTTGGATACAACTAGCAATTGAAGAAGTGCTCTTTAATGGCAATTTTTAACTATAATTTTTATGAGAACCATATTTTAGTGTTTTTAGTTTTTCAGAATTATCATTAAAATGATGACCTGAGTGGTGATAATGATTATGTTCATATATTTTGTACTTTCATTTTTAACTTAAATTTTTTTTTCCCATCCTAGCCAGCCAGTATAAATTGGCAGTGGAACGGTATGAGTGGAACAAATTGCAAAGTGTAAAGTCAGTAGTACCCATGGTTCATCTGTCCTGGAATATGGCACGAAACATCAAAGTTTCAGATCCCAAGCTTTTTGAAATGATTAAGTAAGTCCTTTCCAAAGTTGCTGTAGTTCTTCTTTTGGATGCTTATGGTGAGGAGAAAATGGAGCACAGGGAATATGATAAAGTTACCTAATGAATGTTTTTCTCCCGAAGATTTATATCAGTTGATATCAGATGATAAAGTGGCCCCAGAAACTTAATACTCACATGTTAAAAAATACTTTATATCTTTTGAAATATCTTTTGAAAAATATGCCAATTATTGTGGCATAGAGAATAATGAAGGCATACATGATTCTTTACTAGGAAACTCATACATGTGTCCTTTTTCTTAACCTTTGACCAATCTGATGTCCTAGGACCCCTTTAGTTTTAATCCTGTAAGTCTGTCTGAAGCACAGGGAGTGAAAATATTATAAATATCTCATAAATAATCATTTTAAACAGTCTTAACTAGTTATATATTCTACTGTAATCAAATTATCCCCTTCTTGATCCATTTGTAAATTTAATAGATGAACAGTTTAAATATATATGTATGTGTATATATAGTCTACTAATTGCTCATTTGTTATCTTAGGTTTCTGTTCCATTTCTTTTGTAGGTATATTTAGAATATAGGCATACATCATCTTATTGGTGTTTACCTGACTGCACTTTGCAGATTCTGTGTGTTTTACAAATTGATTTGTGGCAAATCAGTATTAAACAAGTGTCTGCACCATTTCTTTCCTGCCCACTTTCTTTTCATGTCTAATTTTGCTAATTCTCACAGTATTTGAGATTTTTCTTTATTGGTATATTTCTGGTAGTGAACTGTGATTAGTGATCCTTTATGTTACTGTTGTAAGAAGCTTTTGACTTGCTGAAGGTTGAAGTGATGGTTCGTAATTTTTTTTTTTTGCAGTCAGATCAGATCAGTCGCTCAGTCGTGTCCTACTCTTTGCAACCCCATGAATTGCAATAGGTCATTTTTAATTAATATATATGCGTTGTTTTTTTAGACGTACTGCTTTTGCCCACTTAACAGACTAGCATATATTGTAAACATAAGTTTACAAAATCAGAGAATTGACACGCACAACAAAAAAGTTACAAAAGCAGAAAGTTTACGTGGTGGTTTATTGTGGTTTAGAATGGAATCATGTTTTTGGAGTCTGTTGGTATGTATTTTCAGGACGAGCCACTTAGCACTGTTTCTCCAAACTTCAGTTTATATGTTTTTCTTTCACTTTCTCTCCCCTCATGCCATCACAAAATAAATATTTAAATTACTATTTTCTGTTGTTCTTTTTAACTCCTTTCACCACTTCTGTGTGTTTGTGAATGGTAGACAAGGATTTAGTGTACTGAATCTTAGACTAGATAGTCTTATTAGACTAGTCTAGTTAGTCTCACAAACTAGTATCTTGAGAAATAGTGCTAATCTTTCATTTATTTTCAAAATTTTCTTCTAACAAATATATGCAAACAAAAATTGTTCACTAAGGGTATGCACTATTTTACTTATTGACTCATTCCTTTTTCTTTCAATGTTTGAGATTTAAAATTAGAAAAGTTTGAAAGAGCATCCATCACTCAAATTCTGAACTAAGGCAGTAATTCATATTATAGATCCACAATTATGGATGGTCATTTGGTAACTTCAATATGACCATTAACTCTAATTCATGAAAATAATCAATAGGCTGATCCAAATGTTCCATTTGTCTCTTTTTGACCTATGTTTTCCTTAGGTTTTAGGCAGAATGACTCCCATTAATCAAATATTTGAGAACCACTAACTCTATTCTTGACCATATTCCTGGCAATGAAATGGGTACTGTGGAATATAAAAAACAGTCTCTTTCTTTGTATGACTTAATCTAGTTCAGTTCAGTTCAGTTCAGTCGCTCAGTCGTGTCCGACTCTTTGCAACCCCATGAATCGCAGCACGCCAGGCCTCCCTAGCCATCATCATCTCCCGGAGTTCACTCAGACTCACGTCCATCTAGTCAGTGATGCCATCCAGCCATCTCATCCTCTGTCATCCCCTTTTCCTCCTGCCCCCAATCGCTCCCAACATCAGAGTCTTTTCCAAAGAGTCAACTCTTCACATGACGTGGCCAAAGTACTGGAGTTTCAGCTTTAGCATCATTCCTTCCAAAGAACACCCAGAACTGATCTCCTTTAGAATGGACTGGTTGGATCTCCTTGCAGTCCAAGGGACTCTCAAGAGTCTTCTCCACCACCACAGTTCAAAAGCATCAGTTCTTCGGTGCTCAGCTTTCTTCACAGTCCAACTCTCACATCCATACATGACCATTGGAAAACCAAAGCCTTGACTAGACGGACCTTGTTGGAAAAGTGATTGTGTCTGCTTTTCAATATGCTATGTTGGTCATAACATTTCTTCCAAGGAATAAGCATCTTTTAATTTCATGGCTGCAGTCACCATCTGCAGTGATTTTGGAGCCCAAAAAAATTAAGTCTTAACACTGCTTCCACTGTTTCCCCATCTATTTCCCATGAAGTGATGGGACCAGATGCCATGATCTTCATTTTCTGAATGTTGAGCTTTAAGCCAACTTTTTCACTCTCCTTCACTCTCATCAAGAGGCTTTTTAGTTCCTCTTCACTTTCTGCCATAAGGGTGGTGTCACCTGCATATCTGAGGTTATTGATATTTCTCCCGGCAATCTTGATTCCAGCTTGTGCTTCTTCCAGCCCAGCGTTTCTCATGATGTACTCTGCATATAAGTGAAATAAGCAGGGTGACCTAGATAAATTCCCAAACAGATAAATAAGTTATGATGAAGTAATATATATAAAGTATATTTTTACAAATTTGTTTTTTGGTTAAGGTCATGGAGAATGCTACTTTTGTTCTAGTGGTTTATGACAGCATGGTTTCTGTAATGGACAAGAATCATAAAAAGGAGAACTAGAAGAAAAGTGAGGGGTAAAAGCATTTCAGATCCTGAAAACAAGTGAAAGCCTTAAATAAAAACAACTTTTATGTGTTTATGGAACAGAAATGGCTGTAGCATAACAAAGGAAAGGAATATCTGTGGTAATGAATTCAGGAAACTGCTAAGGTACAGGATTATAGATGTATTTGTTGTTTATTTGCTCAGTCATGTGTGATTCTTTGCCACCCCATGGACTTTAGCCCACCAGGCTCCTCTGTCCATGGGATTCTCCAGGCAAGAATACTGGAATGGATTGCTATTTCCATCTCCAGGAGATCTTTCAAACCCAGGGATTGAACCAATGTTTCTTGCACTGACAGGAATCTTCTGTATTGCTGAGCCACTAAGGAAGCCCACAAGGGTTCTTGTAGGCAATGTTAAGTAGTTTAGATAGTAATTCTATGTGTTATAGAAGAAGGGAAAGAGATTTTTGTTTTAAAATTTTAAAGTGTGAATCTGTTTATTACTTTGGGTGTAAAGATTGGAAAATGGAAGATAAAAATAAAAGAATACAGACAATTGAAGAAATCCAGCTAGCTAACTTGGATTGTGATTGTAGCAATTGAAGTAGAGAAAGATTATACAACATACTCTTGTGAAGATTGAACTCAAAAGTTTACATACAAATTGAATAGTGAGATAAGAGAGAAAAAGTAATGAAGAAAAAATCATCTTGTAGTTTTCTTACTTCTTGGTCATAAACTTAAAATATCTCTCACTTGGTCATAAACTTAAAGCCTTTTTCACTTTCAACATTTTCATTCTCTACCTTCATTATTCTCAATATTGTCTAGACCCATCCAGTTTGTCAGGATTTCTCTCAATATTAGAAATGCAAACACCACAATTTTTCTTCCATCAAGAGGAATTTTCTCATTTTTCTGTAGTGGTCTTAGTCTCAGTTCAGTCTCACAGTTGTGTCCGACTTACTGATTTCCCATGAACCACAGCATGTCAGGCCTCCCTGTCCATCTCAAACACTTGGAGTCCACCCAAACCCATGTCCATAGAGTCCGTGATGCCATCCAACCATGTTATCCTCTGGTGTCTCCTTTTCCTCCTGCCCTCAATCTTTCCCAGCATCAAGGTCTTTTCAAATGAGTCAGCTTTTCACATCAGGTGCCCAGAGTATTGGAGTTTCAGCTTCAACATCAGTCCTTCCAATGAACACCAAGGACTGATCTCCTTTAGGGTGGACTGGAGGGATCTCCTTGCAGTCCAAGGAACTCTAAAGAGTCTTCTCCAACACCAGATTTCAAAAGCATCAATTCTTCAGTGCTCAGCTTTCTTTGTAGTCCAAGTCTCACATCAGTACTTGACCACTGGAAAAACCATAGCCTTGTCTAGACAGACCTTTGTTGGCAAAGTAATGTCGCTGCTTTTTAATATGCTGTCTAGGTTGGTCATAACTTTCCTTCTAAGGGCTAAGCATCTTTTAGTTTGATGGGTACAATCACCATCTGCAATGATTTTGGAACTGAGAATAATAAAGTCAGCTACTGTTTGCACTGTTTTCCCATCTATTTGCCATGAAGTGATGGGACCGGATGTTCTGATCTCAGTTTTCTGAATGTTGAGCTTTAAGCCAACTTTTTCACTCTCCTCTTTCACTTTCATTAGGAGGCTCTTTACTACTTCTTCGCTTTTCTGCCATAAGGGTGTGTCATTTTCATATCTGAGCTTATTGATATTTCTCCCGGCAATCTTGATTCCAGCTTGTGCTTCTTCCAGCCCAGCGTTTCTCATGATGTACTCTGCATATAAGTTAAATAAGCAGGGTGACAATATACAGCCTTGACGTACTCCTTTTCCTATTGAGAACCAATCTGTTGTTCCATGTCCAGTTCTAACTGTTGCTTCCTGACCCGCATACAGATATCTGAAAGGACAGGTCAGGTGGTCTGGTATTCCCATCTCTTGAAGAATTTTCCACAGTTTATTGTGATCCACACAGTCAAAGGCTTTGGCATAGTCAGTAATGCAGAAATAGATGTTTTTATGGAACTCTCTAGCTTTTTTGATGATCCAGCAGATGTTGGCAATTTGATCTCTGGTTCCTCTGCCTTTTCTAAAACCAGCTTGAACATCTGGAAGTTCACGGTTCACATATTGCTGAAGCCTGGCTTGGAGAATTTTGAGTATTACTTTACTAGCGTGTGAGATGAGTGCAATTGTGTGGTAGTTTAAGCATTCTTTGGCATTGCCTTTCTATTTTTGCCACCTCTTCTTAATATCTTCTGCTTCTGTTCGGTCCATAGCATTTCTTTTATTGAGCCCATCTTTGCATGAACTGTTCCCTTGGTATCTCTTGAAGCAATCTCTGGTCTTTCCCATTGTATTGTTTTCCTGTTTCTTTGCATTGATCACTGAGGAAGGCTTTCTTATCTCTCCTTGCTATTTGGAACCCTGCATTCAAATGGGTATATCTTTCCTTTTCTCCTTTGCTTTTCCCTTTCCTTCTTTTCACAGCTATTTGTAAGTCCTCCTCAGACAGCCATTTTGCTTTTTTGCATTTCATTTTCTTGGGGATGGCCTTGATCCCTGTCTCCTGTACTGTGTCACGAACCTCCATCCATAGTTCATCAGGCACTCTGTCTATCAGATCTAGTCCCTTAAATCTATTTTTCACTTCCACTCTATGAGTTATAGGGATTTGATTTAGGTCATACGTGAATGGTCTAGTGGTTTTCTCCACTTTCTTCAGTTTCAGTCCGAATTTGGCAATAAGGAGTTCATGATCTGAGCCTCAGTCAGCTCCCGGTCTTGTTTTTGCTGACTGAATAAAGCTTCTTCATCTTTGGCTGAAAAGAATATAATCAATCTGATTTCGGTGTTGACCATCTGGTGATGTCCATGTGTAGAATCTTCTCTTGTATTGTCGTAAGCAGGTATTTGCTATGCCCAGTGCTTTCTCTTGCCAGAACTCTATTAGCCTTTGCCCTGCTTCATTCCGTATTCCAAGGCCAAATTTGCCTGTTATTCCAGGTGTTTCTTGACTTCCTACTTCTTCATTCCAGTCCCCTATAATTAAAAGAACATCGTTTTGGGGTGTTAGTTCTAGAAGGTCTTGTAGGCTTCATAGAACTGTTCAGCTTTTTAAGCACTACTATTTCCTTCCTTCCTTCTAATTGTTTTCATTGATGTATGATAAGAAGATAATATATTTGTACATTTTAGCTTAAAGTAGAGGTAGTGAGGTATATCTTTGTTTATTCTTGATTTTTCTCTGTGTTTTTCACAATAAGCTTTATTTTTTTTAATTTAAAAATAATTTTATTGAAGTTTAAGGGAAAACTTCACTCTTCAGTTCATAATTAACATTTGAAGATACTTGAAATGTATTATGTTTATTATAGTGGTTTGACTATTTTTATACAGCTCATATACTCATTAAAATTAGAATAATCCTTTAATAAAATCCTTAAAAAAAGATAATGTAGTAGATTCAGCTTTGTAACATATATACAAAGTGTTCTTTGAATAGTTAACAAAACCAGCTAGAAGGATCTTAGGCTGTCCATGGTGTTATCACTCTTTTAGGCTCAGTTTTGTGTGTAGCTCTGTCAGTAAGGTAATCTGGGAAAGATAAGTCATCTCCTACTTAGGATTCAAGTATTTATTATGTGCTTATTATATGCCAGGTATAGTCTTACTGAAGGTAACCAGGAAATAAAGCCTTTGCTATCTGTAACTCTACATTTGAATATGAAATAAAGACTAAAAGCAGTAAATATAAGGAGGATAGTAGATATATTTAATGTTTTATCTTTTCTTTCAAATAATAGTTTGTATAATAATAATATCTTCCAGACTCTGATTCAGTAGCAGTTCAGTATATCAGAAAGCTCTAAATTAGTGATGATCAAAATAATATAATCAAACTAATACTTTTGGAGGTTATACTGTTCACATTGTGTGACATCACCTTGCTAAACTAGTTCTCTGCTTTTTAGAGTTAAATCATTCTTCCCAGATTACATCATCCACTTGTGTCTTCAGAGGAGAGCTTTGAGACACATTTGTGGATGCTGTAGGACACAATTTTGAGTAGTAATATCAAATTATGGAAAAACTAGCACAATTTGTGAAAATTCACTATATGAATATCAGAAGCATGAATGTATGGAAAATACACATTGCCAAAAAGTTTAATATAAATTAGATACCAAAAAGTTAAAGATACCATTAGATTACCTTCAAATTAAAATTTGAAACAATAATTTTAGTACTTTTTTCTTTAGTACTATAATTAAACTAACTGTAAAATATAACCCATAAATAATATTTTACAGTACCCAGAACTTTAAAGTCAGTCATATATAAATGATTGTTTTGACTATCTAAGAGTAAATATATACTTTATTACCTTATAATCAAAAGAATTCAGCCTCCAATTTAGACTTGGAAACACGATTCTTGAAGTTATTTGTTATTTGTGCTAAAAGTACTCAATATTCAGTTGTCACAATAATTCTCTACACTAGGTATTGTCTTATGAAAATTCTGAAGCAATGTCTGACATTGAGGGAAGCTCTTATTACAGCAGGAAAAGAGGTTATATGGCATGGACGGACAAATGATGAACCAGCACATTACTGTAGCATTTGTGAGGTAACTGTTCTTATTGACCGTTTTGTTGTGGTTTTTCTAGGGTTTGGTTTCTTTTGTCTTTTAATTATAAACTTACATATACTTTTCGTGCGATGCATTTTGTTGAAATTGAATATCATAGCTATTATATTAAATTTTCATTTGATGGTATAATAGTTTTTTTTAGCTCTTTATTTTGTATTGGAGCATGACTGATTAACAATGTTGTGATAGTTTCAGGTGGACAACAAGAGGACTCAGTTACATATACACATGTATCCATTCTCCCTTAAACTTCCCTCCCAATGGTATAATATTCTGTTAACTCTGTGTTTACTCAGAAGTATCTCCTAACAGTAGCAATTATGTAAGACTTTCTTTATCAGATGATTATAATCTCATATTTTGAAGTAGGAACTATTTATTACAAGTACACAGTTGCCAAATATCTATTTTGGTATATGTATATTATTTCATATATATACATATATATATTTACATGCCACGTACTAGTAAGTCCTTTCTGCTTACTTTCATAAACATTTGTTAATTTTTTCTCTTGTGCCAAAGATTTAAAAGTAAACACATAAAAATGTGGTAAGCTGTTCTACATGAGATTATATTCTACTTAGAGGACACAAATTATAAACAACTAAATGTAATATGCCTGAAAACTATAATGCCTGTGGTCATATATACAGATTATTATTCAATGACTTAGGAAATAGTAAAGTTACAGGACAAAAATCAGTACACAGAAATTGCTTGGATTCCTCTGTACTCACAATGAAAAATCAGAAAGAGAAATTAGGGAATCAATCCCATTTACCTTTGCACAAAAAAAATAAAATATCTAGGAATAAACCTGTCTAAGGAGACAAAAAATTTATATACAGACGATTAAAGACACTGGTTAAAGACATTAAAGATGACATAAACAGATCGAGGGATATTCCATGCTTCTTGGTTGGAAGAATCAATATTGTGAAAATGACTGTAGTACCAAAAACAATCTACAGATTCAATGTAATCCCTATAAAATTACTAATGGCATTTTTAACAGAACAAGAACAAAAAATTTTCACAATTTGTATGGAAACATAAAAGATCCCTAATAGCCAGAGTAATCTTAAGAAGATTGAAGCTGGAGGAATGAACTTACCTGATTTCAGACTATACTACACAGCTACAGTCATCAAAACAATACGGTACAGGACAAAAAAGTACAGACCAATGGAATAAGATAGAAAGCCCAGAGATAAATCCACACACAAATGGACACCTTATATTTGACAAAGGAGACAAGACTATACAATGGGGAAAGATAGTCTTCAATAAGTAGTGCTGGAAGAACTGGACAACCACATGCAAAAAAAACGAAATTAGAACACTTTATAAGATCATACACAAAGATAAGCTCAAAATGAATTAAAAACCTAAATGTAAGACCAGAAACTATCAAACTCCTAAAAAAAAAAAACAGGCAAAACACTGTATGACATAAATCTAGCAAGATCCTTTGGGACGTGAACCCTAGAATAATGGACATAAAAACAAAAATAAATGGGACCTAATTAAACTTAAAAATGTTTGCACAGCAAAGGAAACTATAAACAATGTGAAAAGACAACCTTTAGAATGGGAGAAAATAAGAGCAAATTAAACAACTGACAGGATTAATTTTCAAAGTATACAAGCAGCTCGTGCAGCTCAATACCAGGAAAACAAACAACCACCAGTCAAAAACTGGGAAACACGCATTTCTTTCGAGAAACCACACATTTCTCCAAGAAAACATACAAATGGCTCTTAGACACATGAAAAGATGCTCAACATCACACTTTATTAGAGAAATGCAAATCAAAACCACAATGAGGTATCACCTCATACCAGAGAGATAGCCATAATCAAAAAATCCACAAACTGTGAGTTCTGGAAAGTGTGGAGACAAGGAATCCTACACTGCTGGAAGGAGTATAAATTGATAACAGCCAGTATCAAAGATGATATGGAAATTCCTTAAAAAGCTAGGAAAAAACCACCATATGACCCAGCAATCCCATTCCTAGGCATATATGCAGAGGAAACCCAAATTGAAAAAGACACATGTATCACAGTGTTCATTGCAGCACTGTTTACAATAGCCAAGACATGGAAGCAACCTAGTTGTCCATTGAGTGACAAATGGATTAGCTGTGGTATACAGTGGAATACTACTCAGCTATAAAAAGAATGCATTTAAATCAGTTATAATGAAGTGGTTGAACCTAGAGCCTATGATACAGAGTGAAGTAAGTAAAAAAGAAAACTATATTAACTCCTGTATTTGGAATTTAGAAGCATGGTACTGATGACTCTGTGCACAGAATCAGCAGTGGAGATGCAGACCTAGAGAACAGATTTATGGACAAGAGTGGAGGAGAAGAGGGATGGAGAGGGTGAGATGAATGGAGAGAATAGCATGGATGTATATTCACTATACTACTGAGTCACTTCAGTCATGTCTGACTCTGTGCGACCCCATAGATGGCAGCCCACCAGGCTCCCCTATCCCTGGGATTCTCCAGGCAAGAACACTGGACTGGGTTGCCATTTCCTTCTCCAATGCATGAAAGTGAAAAGTGAAAGGAAAGTCACTCAGTCATGTCCGACTCTTCGCGACCCCATGGACTGCAGCCTACCAGGTTCCTCCATACATGGGATTTTCCAGGCAAGAGTACTGGAGTGGTGTGCCATTGCCTTCTCCGTGTATATACACTAACATATATAAATAGATAGTCAATGGGAATTTACTTTCTGACTCAGGGAACTCAAACTGGGGCTCTGTAATAACCTAGGGGGTGGGAAAGGGCCAGAGGTGGGAGGGAGATTCAAAAACAGAGGGAAATATGTACACCTGTGGTCAATTCATGTTGGTGTGTGACAGAAATTAAACCAATATTGTAAAGCAACATCAATCCATTAAAAAGAAAGAAATAGTTCTACAAAAAACTTAGGAAGAATTATTTTCTAATATTGCTGTAGGGGCCCCTTCAAAGGTGAATTATTTTATTTCAGCAGGGAAAAAATGACTTGAATCAGAATAAAAACATCATTGTGTTTTATGGAGGACAAAACAAGTATTAGTTGATGCAGGAGTAATTTCAGTTTTGCATTGGTGAATGTTGCCATTTGATACTGGAATACATTCTTAAATAAATGTGGTTCTGTTATACACCATTTTAATGTGCATATCTTGTTTTATATTTTTTGCCAATGAATTACTGGCTATTTATATACATGTATTTTAGACTATGGAAATGATTTTAGACAAACAGCAAATTCAAGTGATTTTCTTATTCAAGTTCAAAATGGGTCATAAAATGGTGTACACAGTTCTCAACATCAGCAATGCATTTGGCCCAGGAACTGCCTATGAACATACAGTGCAATGGTGATTCAAGAAGTTTTACAGTGGAGACTAGAGCCCTGAAGATGAGGAGCACAGCCATTAGAATTTGACAGGAACCAACTGAGAATATCATCAACGCTGATCCTCTTAGAACTACCCAAGAAGTTGGCCAAGAACTCAGCTTCGTTCATTCTGTGGTCATTTGCCATTTGAAGCAAATTGAAAAGGTGAAAACCTGGGTAAGTGAGTGCTTCATGAGCTGACCACAAATCAAAAAAAATAGTCATTTTGAAGTGTTGTCATCTTTTATTCTATACAACAACACAAACTATTTCTCAATCAGATTGTTACGTCTGGTGAGAAGTGGATTTTATTCACTGTGACAATCAGCTCCATGGTTGGACTGAGAAGTCCAAAGCACATCCCAAAGGCAAACTTGCATGTATAAAAGGTCGTGGTCACTGTAGGTGTCTGTTGCTCATCTTATCCACTCAGGCTGTCTGAAACCCAACATAACCATTACATCAGAGAAGTATGCTCAACAAATCAATGAGATGCACTGAAAATTAGAATGCCTGCAGTCAACATTAGTCAACAGAAAAGGCCCGTTTATTCACAACAACGACGAGTGCTTCAAACGTTGAACAAATGGGGCTGCAGTTTGCCTCATCTGCCATATTCATCTGACCTCTTATCAACCAACTACCATTTCTTCAAGCATCTTGACAACCTCAGTCACCAGAAAATCCTTCCCAAGAATTCAATGAATGCTGAAGCACAGATTTTTATGCTACAGCAATAAACAAACTTATTACTTGTTGGCAAAAATGGATTGACTAAATTGGTCCTCATTTTGATTAATTAAGAGCCTAGTTGTAATGATTTAAAATTCAGGGTCCAAAGGCATAGTTACTTTTGCACAAGTCTAATAGTACAGTAATAAAAAAACTAGGTAGTTTAGTGTGGTTGGAAAATGTATTGCATATTTTGAAAAATCTGTAAGAAGTGGTATATAGCTATAAGCATCTTGAATTTAAAAAATCTGATGTTTATTCTGAGATAATTAAAAGTTATACAGCAAGGGACTCAAGCCAAGGCACGTGTTTCATTAGTTGGTAGTTGATAATTAAAGAAAATGAAGAAGGTAAAGAGACTAGTTTTAAGCATTTTTGTTTGTTGTTTGGGGTCTTGGGAGTGTGCATAGTACATAGGATGTGAGATGCTAGTTCCCATATATGTTTTGATCCCAAGCCCCCAACAGGGCAAGCTTGGGTCTTAATTACTGGACTGCTACTGATTAAGTCCATAGAATGGTGTTTAAAAAAATTACTAAGGGCTGAGATTCATTAGTAGTGTTAGGCATGTTAAAAAAGAGAGAGAAGCTTAAAAGTCTTTAGAAAGTAAAATCAATATGATAGTTGAAGAAACAGAGAATGATGACAAGCTGAAGAACTAAGATGTTTTAACTGGGGTTACTAAACTATGTTACTGCCTATTTAGAGTAAATGAAAACCTTATGAACAATGATCTTTTACTAGTGTGGTTCAAACATGACTTCAGGTGATAAGTTTCTAATCACTGAAGTCAAAAGTCAGAACTTGCCTAAGAAATTGAATATCCAAAGGAAATCTTGAAATTATATTTTAATTCTGAGATATGTTGATTAAATCTTTTGGCTGTTTAACATTGTATAACCTCATTGAAGTATATTTTTATAAGACCAAGCAGACTCTAGTTAGCGTTCATATCTCAGATAAATAATGATTTTTTCTGTATATGAAAACAAGTACTCTAGGTATTATCCATTTTCCAGGCTGAGACATTACAACTCAACATTCTTTTGTAAAAGAAGTACACTGTCTTTGATATGGTACAGTTCATAAATACACCCTGTACTTATTTTCCTTAATGTAGTAGAATAATAAATAAATACCCTTTATTAGTCATCAGTGAGTTTCTTGCTCTTGAAAATAAACTAATCACAATGGTAGCTGGCAGTCCATAAAGGAATAAGGTTGGTTAGTCAAAACATTTGTGGCCTCTTCATGGATCATAGCCTTCTCGTGGCAGAGAGGCTTGGGTCACTCAGTGAAGCTATGAGGCATGTGGAGCAGAGCTATCCAAGAGAGACAGGTTATAGTGAAGAGTTCTAACAAAACGTGGTCCAGTGGAGGAGAAAATACTCCCTCAGGTATTCTTCCTGTGAGAACTCTTGGACAGTATGAAAGGCCAAAAGATGTGACACCAGAAGATGAGCCCTCAGGTCAGACGGTGACCAGTATGCTACTGGGGAAGAGTGGAGGACAATTACTAATAGCTCCAGAAGGAAAGAAGTAGCTGAGCCAAAGTGGAAATGACACCCAATTGTAATACTGTCTGGTGGTGAAAGTAAAAAACTGTAAAAAAAAATACTGCATAGGAACCTGGAATGTTTGGGGCATGATCAAGGAAAATTGGATATGGTCAAATAGGAGATGGCAAGAGTGAACACAGATGTTCTAGAAATCAGTGATCTAAAATGATGGGAATGGCTGTCCAAGAAGCAATAGTTAGAACCAGACATTTAACAACTAATTGGTTCAGAATTGGGAAAGGAGTACAACGAAGCTTTACATTGTCACCCTATTTACTTAGATGCAGAGATCAGTTCAGTTCAGTTCAGTCGCTCAGTCATGTCCAACTCTTTGCGACCCCATGAATCGTAGCACTCCAGGCCTCCCTGTCCATCACCAACTCCCGAAGTTCACTCAGACTCAAAGTCCATCGAGTCAGTGATGCCATCCAGCCATCTCATCCTCTGTGTCCTCTTCTCCTGCCCCCAATCCCTCCCAGCATCAGAGTCTTTTCCAGTGAGTCATGAGGTGCAGGGTACATCATGCCAAATGCCAGGCTGGATGAATCACAAGCTGGAATCGAGAAATAGCAACCTCAGATATGGAGTTGATACCACCTTGATGGCAGAAAATGAAGAGGAGCTAAAGAGCCTCAAGAGTGAAAAAGGAGAGTGAAAAAGCTGACTTAAAACTCAACATTCAAATAACTTAGATCATGGCATCCTGATGGGATGGGAAAACAATGGAAACAGAGGCAAATTTTATTTTCTTGGCTCCAAAATCACTGCAGGTGGTGACTGCAGGCATGAAATTAAAAGATGCTTGCTCCTTGAAAGGAAATCTGTGACAGCCATAGCCCTAGAGTTAAAAAGCAGAAACATCACTTAGCTGACAAAGATGCATATAGGCAAAAATGTGTTTTTCCAGTAGTCATGTACAGATGTGACAGTTGGACCATATAGAAGGTTAAGCACCAAAGAATTGATACTCAAATTATGGGACTGGAGAAGACTCTTGAGATCTCCTTGAACTTCAAGAAGTTTAAACCAGTCAATCCTAAAGGAAATCAACCCTGAATATTCTTCAGAAAGACTGATGCTGATGTTGAAGCTCCAGTAGTTTGTCCACCTGATGTGAAGAGCGAGCTCATTGGAAAAGAGCCAGCTCAAGTGAAATCTTTCCCTTGTGCTGGGAAAGATTGAAGGCAAAAGGAGAAGTAAGCACCAGAGAATTAGATGTTTAGTTAGCATCACCAACTATGATGTGTGAGCAGACTCCAGGAGATAGTGAAAGAGAGGGGAGCCTGGCATGCTGGGGTTCACTGGACCACAAAGTGTTGTGACTGTATTTGTGGAGGTCAGACAGATGTGTCTTTCTTCCCCTGCAGGGAAAGACAACTAAAACCAGAACATTATCAACAGACTGGTTCCAAATAGGAAAAGGAGTACATCAAGGCTGTATATTGTCACCCTGCTTATTTAATGTATATGCATAGTACATCATGAGAAATGCTGAGCTGGAGGAAGCACAGTCTGGAATCAAGATTGCCCGGATAAATATCAATAACCTCAGATATGCAGATGATACCACACTTATGACACAGTGAAGAAGAACTAAAGAGCTTTTTGATGAAAGTGAAAGAGGGGAGTGAAAAGTTGGCTTAAAGCTCAACATTCAGAAAACTAAGATGATGGCATCCAGTCCCATCACTTCATGGCAAATAGATAGGAAAACAGTGGAAACAGTGGTTGTCTCTATTATTCTGGGTTCCAAAATCACTGCAGATGGTGATTGCACCCATCAAATTAAAAGATGCTTACCCCTTGGAAGGAAAGTTATGACCTACCTAGTCAGCATATTAAAAAGCAGAGACATTACTTTGCTAACAAAGGTCCATCTAGTCAAGGCTGTGATTTTCCCAGTGGTCATGTGTGGATGTGAGAGTTGGACTCTAAAGAAAGCTGAGCACCGAAGAATTGATGCTTTTGGACTGTGGTGTTGGAAGACTCTTGAGAGTCCCTTGAACCGCAAGGAGATCCACCAGTTTACCCTAAAGGAAATCAGTCCTGGGTGTTCATTCTAAGGACTAATATTGAAGCTGAAACTCCAGTACTTTGGCCATCTGATGCGAAGATCTGACTCATTTGAAAAGACCCTCATGCTGGAAAAATTGAGGGCAGGAGAAGAAAGGGACACCAGAGGATGAGATGGTTGGATGGCATCACCAACTCTATGGACATGGGTTTGGGTGGACTCTGGGAGTTGGAGATGGACAGGGAGGCCTGGCGTGCTGTGGTTCATGGGGTCACAAAGAGTCGGTCACAACGGACCAACTGAACTGAACTCATCAATATTTTGTACTGATAATTATGTACTGATAATTATGTGGAAAATATAACATGCTGATCCATGGTTATAATGATCATTTCATTAGGTTATTCTCAAAATACGTAACACCATCCTTGTCTTTGGATATCCTAGAAAATAAACCTGGCACCTCAAACACTACTGAGGGGCCTAGGTGTTTTTTAAGGTTATTACTGTATTTTTTATTTGTTCATTTATTCTTTTAGCCACTCAGCATGCAAGATCTTAGCTCCCCAATGAAAAATTAATCCCATGCCCCTTGCTGTGGAAGAGAAGAGTTTAACCACTGGCCCACCAGCGAATTCCCCCATGGAGCCTTTTATCAAAGCGTGGCATTTAATCCAAAATGATCATCCACATTTTCATGTAAAGTAGAATTCTATAGTTTTATAATAATGGTACAGATAATTTCAGCTATGTCTGATCAGTGCTTTTTCTCTTGTATAAAATAGGTGGAAGTTTTTGATCTTCTTTTTGTCACTAATGAAAGCAATTTTCAAAAGACATACATAGTACATTGCCAAGACTGTGCACGAAAAGCAAGTGGAAATCTGGACAATTTCGTGGTGCTAGAAGAATACAAAATGGAGGACCTGATTCAAGTATATGACCAGTTTACATTAGTAAGTGAATTCATTATGTGAGTACATATTTAGCATTTTTGTGAAGCATCAGTGTTTGTTTTCACTTCCTAATTTATAAGAATTAATGACATTCACATTTTCTGTTGGTTCAATAATAGCACATACGAAAAATACTCTTTTTATACTTGGAAAACCTTTTATCTTTATCAAGTCATTTCATGTTCCTGTTATTCCTTTTCAGTTAGAGTGGCCTAATTAATAACATTAATTACATTAAAAACCTTTGTGTACTTTAGAATATTATCATAATATTATGCTACTTAATTGATAAAGCCAAATATTGTTTACTTAATTCTGTAGGTATGATCCCCCATAAAATTGGTATGTTTTTAATACTCCTCTGTTATTATATGTTAATTGTGTTTATTTAAAATGTATTTCTTGTTACAAGTACTAAACTCATGGACATTTTTGATACTGTTTTACTAAGGGTATATAAGATGCATGAAACCAAATTCACAAATTTGTATGCTCTGCACCTTTTCGTTTCAAAGACAAGTGCATTTTCTTCTGATTTGAAATGGCTTTGTGAATGGAAACATTTATTTGTAGCTTGTTAGTATTGTTTAAATGTCTTTTGTTTTAAATGTTGAAATTTAGTTTTGATATTTTCAATTGAATCGTGCATCAGATTGCTTAAAAAAGTTTTGAGAAATAGGTGCTCTTGCTGAGAAAAGTTCACAGACAATTCACTAGTGAAATTTTAATTGAATTTTTATGGGTTTTTTCCACAATTTTTTTTTTGTTTTAATATGTCCTATAAATTCTTGTGATTAAATGATGAAGTAAGAAAAATGAGGGTAATAACTTACAGGTCTTAAGAAATACAGCCCTAAAGGTCACAATAGCAGGTTATTGAACTTCAAGGCTTCCTTTCTAACTCACTTTGTAAATACACTGTAGATTGGTTATAGTCATGAGATAGAGAACACTTTTGAGGAGTAATAATATACTGAAACAATTAACATACCTTACTTTTAATTTTAGGCTCCTTCAGTATCATCCTCCTCTTCTTGATACTGGTCCATGAATATTAAATGACACCTTTTCTCATCTTCAGAAAAGTTCTGCACCACTGGTTTTATAGCTGCTTAATAAGAGTGCTGACTGAAAGCTATGTCTATGCAACCTTCCAAGAATATTGTCAATCAACTGGATATAGGAGAGCATTTCTCTGCTCCAGGATAGATCCAGCTTTTCTTAATTATCATATGTTTTATGTTTATGTGACAAAACTGGCACTGCCCAGTAGACTACTGCTTTGAAGATGTCTTTTTTTTTTTTTTTTTTTAATGTTTCTGGACTTACAAATTAGCTTTCATCTGTATTTTATCCTTTCAAAACTTTCTCTGGGAAGATATACTGCCCTCATTGGTCATATTTTTGCTAAGATAGTTAAATTTAAATCTTTGCTTAAGTGTTTTAATGTGAAAAATTAGAGAAGAAACGTTAGTTTTTCTTGTTGCTTTTTCTTTAAATCACTTTTAAGTTTTTCTGTATTGTTTTGTGCCCATAATGGTTCCAAATTGAAAGTTTTAAAAATGTTTAATAGCCTAATAGTGAAGTTGCAAAGATAATAGGTTGCACATAGACTAAGAAATAAACTTCAGTTTTGTGATTTTTGTTTCTAATCTTGATAGAGATTTACACTATTTATGAATACATATTTATTGCTTGAATATATTTGTGACTGGTATGTTATTTTTTCAAGATTTACCTGCCATTAAATATATGGAGTTCTGTAATTTTAAGCATTACTCCTTTTACATTTCATATGTGTAAATAAAACTTTAAAATTGTACAGAAATTTTACTAAAGTTGTTTCATGTTTAAAGCATTTTCCACTGTTTTAGTTTTGTTAGAGTTTCTGTAAAAACCCAGATTTTGTTCCTTTTCAAATCTTATTATATATATTTTTTATATGTACATATATGTCCACATACCTGTATAACATGTACTTATAATACAGTATAGAATTATAAAAAGATAAATTTTTTAATTTTTCACCTCTAAGGTAGTTTCTGAGATGCCTTCTATAAAGCATTACTTACAAAAGTATGTGTATTTTTAAAGTCAATGTCTTTTATTCTGGTTAGTGAGGTTGCAGTTATTACAATGATTGCCAAAGTGCTGGAAAAATGTATGGTATAAAATGAATAATGAAGTTACAATTTTAAAGGAAACATGTAAGTTTGATAAATTTTATTTATTGTGTGGAAGAGATTCATAACGATGGCCTCCACTCTAATAACAAATATATTATTAAGTGACATTTTCTGAAGTTAGGTGACCTAAAATTCCATGATTTTCTGCTTGTACAACATGGTTCAGTGAGGGGAGAGGGAGAATGTATTTAAATCTTTTATCATTAGTAAATTTTAACAAGCTCTGTGAAATATTTTATTTCATATAAACAAACTACTCTTAATCTTTAACCATTTTATAACAGTTCCTGGTTTTCTTCCTATATCTTACTGAAGCATTTGGCCTTTATTCTCATTTTATCACATTTTCTAGATTTCCAGACAACTTTGGTAAAAGTTCTGTAAATGAAGATGAGAATATGTAGTCCTATCTGAGGAAATGCCTTGGTTTTGTTTTTTTTTTTTTCAAATAACTATAGAAATAATTTAAAGATGTAAGTTGTATATATGTGACTACATTAAGGTAATAATTTTTCAACAATTGAAATGTTAACAGTAATCACTTTATATATATATATAGATATATATACAGATACACATATATATAATTTCAAAAGGAAATAACCCATTTTACTTAAGAAAAATAGTGTGACTCATTATTTTAAATGCTCCATTTTGTGATTCTCTTATAAATGTTTTTCTGCAAAGGTCTTTGGTGCTAAAAGTCAAGACAAATGTTTTTTCAAATAAAGATTAAAATTTAGTCATCAGGACACTTACGAAGATAGTATATTTATAATATATTTGTGCTCCATCCAAGTTTTCCTAACTTTTTATTCCTTACAAGGCATCTTATTGTTTCATCTCTTTTTGAGATGGTTTATTGCCAAGGTTCAATTTACTGAGTTTGCCTACACATAAAAAATGACTTGATTTTCTTTGGCTCATCGGTCAAGAATTATACTTCTCAGAATTTTAAACAGATACAAAAGTGAAATCACATGTACCAGCATCACTCACAAGTATTCATTTAGATTAAAACAGTCCTTCAATACTTATTTTCTTTCATGAATTTTGTACTATCCTTTTAAATTGGATTTTGGAACTTCTCTGGTATCTCAGTGGTTAAGAATCTACCTGCCGGAGAAGGAAATGGCAACCCACTCCAGTACTCTTGCCTGGAAAAATCCCATGGATGGAGGAGCCTGGTAGGCTACAGTCCATGGGATCGCAAAGAGTCGGACATGACTGAGCAACTTCACTTTGACAGAAAACAGCAAAATTCTGTAAAACAATTATCCTTCAAAAAAAAAAAAAAATACGACTGAACGACTTTAACTTCACTTCACTTCAATAAAAAAAAAATTAAAATTAAAATTAAAAAAAATAATCTACCTGCCAGTGCAGGGGACACAGGTTTAATCCTGGTGCAGTGGGATCCCACATGCCTCAGCGCAAGTAAGGCCGTGTGCCACAACTAATGAGTCTATGCTCTAGAGCCCAAATATTGCTGCTGAAGCCTGTTTACTCTAAAGCTCGTGCTCCACAAGGGAATCCACTGCAGTGAGAAGCCTGAACACTGCAACTGGAGAATAGATCTGACTCACCACAACTAGAAGCAGCAGTCAAAGCAACAAAGACACAGCACAGCCTAAAATAATTTTTTTTTTTTTAATTTGGAGGTTGTTTTTGTTTTACTGCAGGAGGTAGGATACCTATGTATAATCTCTACCCAGGTACGTTTTTCCTTTTTTTTATTCAATAAAAAGTTGACATACAAAATTAAGTAAGTTTCAAGTGTTTAACATAGAATTTACGATTTTAAAGGTAATATTCCATTTATAGCTACTGTAAATATTGACTATGCCTTTTAGTTGTAAGAACTCTATGTTTTTTGTGTGTTAATCCCTTATAATGTGCAAATATTTTCTCCCACTTATTAGGTTGTCTTGTCATTTTGTTGATGGTTATCTTTGTTTTATAAATGTGTTTCTTTTAAATTAGGTTATATAATGGCTTTTTGCTTTTATTTCTTTTAGTCAGGAGACAAATCCAAAATATTGTGTGATTTATGTCAAGATAAATGTTTCACCTATGTTTTCTTCTAGGAGTTTTACAGTTTCCAGCTTGTTCTATGGTCTAGCATGTGATGTAATCTGGAGAATGTTCCCTGTGCAGTTAAAAAGAAAGAGTATATAAGTAGGTAAAGAGTCTCCTGCAATACAGGAGACTAAGGAGATGCAGGTTCAGTCCATGGTTTGGGAAGATCCATCCCATTTAGGAGGAAAATGGCAACTCACTCTAGTATTCTTTCCTGAAAATTCCCAAGGACAGAGGAGCCTGGCAATCTACAGTCCGAGGATCAAAAAGCATCTGACACAACTGAGCGACTGTGCATATATGATATATATATGTGTGTGTGTAAGTCCACATGGCTTAATGTGTTACATAAGGGCAGTGTTTCCGTACTAATTTCCTTTCTGGATATAGTGTCCACTAATGTAGGTGCAGCGTTAAAATCTGCTATTCTTACAGTGTTACTGTTATTTCCCCTTTTGGGTCTGTTAGTATTTGCTTTATATATTGAGGTGCTCCTATGTATGTTCATATATATGCATGAGAATATGTTTGTTGTTTCTTGGATTAATCCCTTGATCATGTATGATATAATGAATATCCTCATTTTTGTCATATAACAATCTGTGTTTTAAAATCTACTTTGTCTTATATAAGTATTCTGACCCTAGCTTTCCTTTGGTTTCTATTTGTGTAGAATACCATTTCTATCCCCTCAGTTTTCCACATATAGATGTCTTTAAATTTGAAATCAGTCTGTTGTAGGCAGTCTGTATGATAGGCCCTATTTTCATGTCACTTCAGCTACACCTGTCTTTTATATGGAGGATTTGCCCCATTTACATTTTAAGTAATCAGTTCCAGTTCCAGTAATCAGTGCCAGGCCTCCCTGTCCATCACCAACTCCCGGAGTCCATCCAAACCTATAGCATTGTGTCAGTGATACCATCCAACCATCTCATCCTCTGTCATCCTCTTCTCCTGCCCTCAATCTTTCCCAGCATCAGGGTCTTTTCAAATGAGTCAGCTGTTCGCATCAGGTGGCCAAAGTATTATAGTTTCAGCTTCAACATCACTCCTTCCAATGAACACTCAGGACTGGTCTCCTATAGGATCTCCTTGCAGTCCAAGGGACTCTCAAGAGTCTTCTCCAACACCACAGTTCAAAACCATCAATTCTTTGGTGCTCAACTTTATAGTCCAACTTTCACATCCAACAAGACTACTGGAAAAACCATAGCCTTGACGAGACGGACCTTGGTTAGAAAAGTAATGTCTCTGCTTTTTAATATCCTGTCTAGATTGGTCATAACTTTCCCTCCAAGGAGCAAGCATCTTTTAAATCATGGCTACAGTGACCATCCACAGTGATTTTGGAAGCCAGAAAAATAAAGTTGGCCACTGTTTCCATGTTGCCCATCTATTTGACAGGAAGTGATGGGACTGGATGCCATGATCTTAGTTTTCTGAATGTTGAGCTTTAAGCCAACTTTTTCACTCTCCTCTTTCACTTTCATCAAGAGGCTCTTTAGTTCTTCTTCAATTTCTGCCGTAAAGGTGATGTCATCTTCATATCTGAGCTTATTGATATTTCTCTGGACAATCTTGATTCTATCTTGTACTTCAGCCCAGCATTTCTGATGATGTACTCTGGATATGGGTGACAATATACAGCCTTGATGTACTCCTTTTCCTATTTGGAACCAATCTGTTGTTCCATATCCAGTTCTAACTGTTGCTTCCTGACTTACATACAGGTTTCTCAAGAGGCAGGTCAGGTGGTCCAGTATTCCCATCTCTTGAAGAATTTTCCACAGTTTATTGTGATCCACACAGTCAAAGTCTTTGACATAGTCAATAAAGCAGGAATAGATGTCTTTCTGGAACTCTTCTTGCTTTTATGATGATCCAGGGGATGTTGGCAATTTGATCTCTGGTTCCTCTGCCTTTTCTAAAACCAGATTGAACATCTGTAAGTTCACGGTTCACGTACTGCTGAAGCCTGGCTTGGAGGATTTTGAGCATCACTTTACTAGTGTGTGAAATGAGTGCAATTGTGCGGTAGTTTGAGCATTCTTTGGCATTGGCTTTTTTGGGGATTGGAATGAAAACTGACCATTTCCAGTCCTGTGGCGACTGCTGAGTTTTCCAAATTTGCTGGCATATTGAGTGCACTTTCACAGCATCATCTTTTAGGATTTGATATAGCTCAACTGGAATTCCATCACCTCCACTAGCTTTTTTCGTAGTGATGCTTTCTAAGGCCCACTTGACTTCACATTGGATGTCCGGCTCTAGATGAGTGTGAGTGATCACACCTTCATGATTATCTGGGTCGTGAAGATCTTTTTTATACAGTTCTTCTATGTATTTTTGCCACCTCGTAATATCTTCTGCTTCGTCGGGTCCATACATTTCTGTCCTTTATTGAGCCCATCTTTGCATGACAGATTCCCTTGGTATCTCTAATTTTCTTGAAGAGGTCACCAGTCTTTCCAATTCTATTGTTATCCTCTATTTCTTTGCATTGATCTCTGAGGAAGGCTTTCTTATCTCTTCTTGCTATTCTTTGGAACTCTGCATTCATATGGGTTTATCTTTCCTTTTCCTCTTTGCTTTTTGCTTCCCTACTTTTCTTTGTAAGACATCTTCAGACAGCCATTTTGCTTTCCTGCATTTCTTTTTCTTGGGGATGGCCTTGATCCCTGTCTCTTGTACTGTGTCACAAACCTCCATCCATAGGTCATCAGGCACTCTGTCTATCAGATCTAGGCCCTTAAATCTATTTCTCACTTCCACTGTATAGTCATAAGGGATTTGATTTAGGTCATACCTGAATGTTCTAGTGGTTTTCCCCACTTTCTTCAATTTCAGTCTGAATTTGGCAATAAGGAGTTCACGATCTGAGCCACAGTCATTTCCTGGTCTTGTTTTTGCTGACTGTATAGACCTCCATCTTTAGCTGCAAAGAATATAATCAATCTGATTTCAGTGTTGACCATCTGGTGGTGTCCATGTGTAGAGTCTTCTGTCAGCTGTGTGTTATAATCCCACTGATCCCTGGTGCTCTAGTCTGTTCATCCTTGTTCAGCTTCGGATTATCATCGGAATCTACCTTTGTTCATTGAATTTTTCTTATCTCTTACAGTTTGTTACTGAGCCAATATGTTTCTTCTTTTGATTGTTTTTCAATTCTATAATTTTCATTTAGCCTTTTTGTTGTGAAAATGTTCTGTTATTTGAAAAGATTTGTAAGTGCTTTTGAAATACTTACATGGTAGCTTACTTAAATTCTGGTACTTCAAGCATTTAATTCATCTTGGTATTAATATCCATTGACTAAAATTTCATCCATTTTCTGATATATTAGCATATTTGTAAGAGATGATTTTTCTATTACATACTAGAATTGGGATATTGTATTATGAGATTCTACTACTACTACTACTACTAAGT